>NW_006791954.1:930592-935443 GCF_000442215.2 Lipotes vexillifer | reverse complement strand
GCAAAAAAAAAAAAAAAAAAAAAAAAAAAAAAAGAAGGAAAGGGGGGCACCACAGAAAACTCTTGATTCGGCTCAGGGGGAGACTGAGGCCCAGAGCTGGTGACCTTGTTCAGGGTCACAGAGCCTAGCCTCCTTCCTATCCCTCCCTGACCTTTAAGTGAACAGCCTTCTTGAATGGGCAGGAGCAGGCCACAGAAGGGACAGACCCTTTCATGGGTCTTCCTGGGTTAGTCATCTCAGCCAGTGTCTGGCACTTGGCTGGGCTAACATGTGGGCCACAGTCAGTGGCCACCAGAGCGTACTGGGGCAAGGCTGGTCTGCCGAGGAGTGGGCAAGGCGCAGGGGAGCAGGAGAGGCTGACCCTGATGCCGTTCAGGCCCTGTCCACGGACTCGGTGGAACGCCTGCCCGTCTACAACAAGTCAGCCTGGCGCCACTACCAGACCATCCAGGAGGCCGGTGATTGGTGTGTGCCCAGCACGGAGCCTAAGAACACGTCCACGTACCGTGTCAGCTAGAGGCCACCCCACTCATCTGCACCCAAGAGGATGGACTGCTGTCTCTGGATCCGGCCACCATGGTGACCCTCCCTGTCCCCACCCCAGGTTGGGGGAGGCTCTCCCTGATGACCAGCTTCTTGTCTCTGTGGAAATCACTGCGGTGACCGGTCTGTGGTGGCCCCTAAGTGCCAATCTCTGTCCCTATGGAGACTCCTAGGTGATCTCCCTGGGTCCAGTCTCTGTGGGCAGTGCCTGAGGATTGGGGGATGTCTCCACCCTGATACGGTGTCCCAGAGATACGTTTCCATGGCATTCTTTCTCTCTGAGCCCAGAGCTGCCACTTCTCTGCTGGGGGTCCTAGGTCCCCCTCACTGCCTTCCACAGCCCTGGCCTTCCAAGTGGACACCCCTGCTTGCCTTATTCCCTTGGCCCGTGCCGGTACCCTGGCCCTGGTCTGGTGTCAGTGTTAGGAAGGGGCCAGGTACCCGCCACATCTGGCACAGTGGGAGGGGACCCTTGGTTGGGGACCTGGTCCTACAGTCTCTTCCTCCCCTCTGAGTTTAAGGTCAAAGTTAGGAGGGAGGGATTTCTCACCTGGGGCTCACCCCTGAAGCCGAGGAACCTGGGAGGACCCAGAGCTTGGCCATCCAACCAAGCTGCTTGAAGCCTGCAGGTGGCCCCAGCAATGTTTCTGCCACCTCCCGAGCCCTTCCCCTGCATGTCCTCACGTGCATACACCTGCCTGCCACACACGGTCCCCCACTGAGCTCCAGACCCCAATTCCCACTGTGCCCACCTGTGCTTGGGGTGGCTTTCTCCCTAGAATGTTGTGTGTACATAGCTAGTTTTATAGCCCTGAATGCGCCCACCCTTTCCCTTAGCACACAGGGGGTTAAAGTTGTGTGCTCCTCCCAGTGGCTGTGATGGTGACAGTGACATCCACAGTAAAGAGGAGATCGAATGAGACTGCAGCCCCGCTGCCTTCCTGGGGGAGGGAGATCCTCACGTATAAACGCATACAGACTGCAGCCCCTGTGACCAACACATGACGCGCTGGGGACACCTGATCCCAGCTCAGGACATGGTTCAGTGCGTGCCGAGTATAACAGCGGCCACAGCTGTCCATTCAGAGCACTTGACGGTGCAGCACCCAGGGACAGAACTGTGGCCTCCCACATTCGGGGCCCAGCCCAACCCCCCAGCTGGGGCAGACAGAAAGGTCACTGGCACATCATAAGTGTTTATTGAAATAAACTGAGTACCGCCTCCCCCTTCACATGCAGGTGGGCACCCAGGTAACTCCTGATGGCTTCAAGGACCTGGGAACTTTTCACCTTCCCCACTGGCCCCTCCTCTGGGCCCAGATGGTACTGATGCCCCCATATCTCAGTCCCCTCTCTGAAGCCCCTCTCCCGGCACAGATAGCAGAGAGGAGGAAAGGACTGAGACCCAGGAATAGGGGTAGCCCTCAGGCCACTGCGCTTGGGCTGGAACGAGGGGAGTAGGCATGCATCAGGTCCTGTCCACCGCTCCAGGCGGATGGGAGGAGGTGGAGGGAGGTCTGTAATCAGAGGCCCCTGGCCTCATTGTTAACTCCAGCCAGTGCTCCAGAAGCTGGGCTAGCCGCTGGCCAGCACCGTAGCCACACACTCCCTCCCTACAAGGACAGATGGCTTGCTCTGGGCTGCTGGGGTAGACTCCACCCCCACCCCTCCCTGTGGCCCAGGAACCGGAGCCCGCACCGTCTGCCAGTTCTGGAACCCACTGAGGCCTTGCTAGGGACCAGGGCCGATGGGGGATGGCTGATGAACCTTTCCAATTTAGCAGCTTCCGGGGGACCTCCCAGATTTTGCCTCTCTGCTTGGCTGGGATGAGGATTCACCAGTTCAGGACCATCTAGGCATTGGTAGGGGGTGTCTTCTGTGGCCACCAGCTCCCAAGTTTGCTCTGTCCTCAGGGAGGGCCCAGGTGGCCTCTGATGGAGCAGCAGAAGTGGGCCCAGCTTGGAGAGAGGGTCAAAGACCAGGCTTTGAATGGGCCTCAGGAGGGGCAGACCTGCAAGGGCATTATCTCAACACTGAGACCCACAGGACGGGGACAGGGAAAAGGAGGAGCTTTGCCTCCTCCCTTCCTTCTGAAGTCCTTGCGAAGATGATGTGGGGTAATCATGCTGCTTTCTCTGCCCTCCTGTTGAGGAGTGCAGACTGGGAGCCTACCTTACATGCAACTTGCTGCAGGCCCACCAGCCTCCCTGCGGAGCAGAACAGAGCTCTCCTGACACACAGTCACCTGGGAGAGCTGGAAAGCAGCTGCTTTATCTACCTGCTCCTGCAGAGACGCCCGGCCCACCTCTCTGAGCCCAGGGCTTCTGGAAGGTAAGCAGGCCTCCTAATTCACTGCTGGTCCCAGGACCACCATGGCCTGAGGGCACAGGGTCAGAATGACTCTCAGGCACTTCTGGGCTCCCAGACTTGCTTCAGCCCCGGCTTCTCTGCCCATAATCTGCCACTTCCCCCAGGAACTCTGTGCCAGACAAGTCCTTGAAATGGGATTTATTACTGGGTCCTCCCCCTGGGGTCTCCCTTTCTGAGGAATCTGGGTCCAGATAGAAGACAGGGTGAGAGGGCTGTTCCTCCTGAGAGCATGGGGCCAGGCCAGCCCAAGCCTGGTGCCCAGGCCCCACTTCCCCGGGCGGCCTGTGCCCTCAGAGCCCAGCAGCTGCCCGCGCCAGGTGCCGGTGCCTGCCCGCCCGTCTCCCTAGCTCCTCTTGGCCGCCTGCTCCCTGCGCCGGAGCTTCTCACGCTGCCGCGCTGCCTTCTCCTGGGCCTTGCGCTCCTTCTCAGCGGCCGCTGCCAGCTCCTTCAACTTCCGCTTCACTAGCGCCCGGTCATGTGAGTTGCTGAGCCCCAGGCTCTGCGGGAGGAATCCAAGGGTGAGGGGAAGAGCCCCGGAGCCACCCAGGCCTGGCCAACCCAAGCCCCGGGTTCTCTGTGCCCCAGGTGTATTGTATCCGGAGCTCTTGCCAGCCCTCAGCCTCCACCTCCCAGACTTGCTGATGGATCAGAACCCTCAGGGCAAGAATTTGGAATGGGAGTGATTGGGAGAGATGAGGGTAGAGGGTTGGCTCCCATATTCCTCCACTCAGGATTTCAGCCTTGGCACGACCCTGCCTGATCCCCTGAGGCCCAGAGACGGGGAGCAAAATGTCCAAGGTCACACAGCTAGTCAGTAGCTGAGTCCCCTCTCCATCCCACAGACTACCTGGGGGACTCTTCGCACCACCGCTTCCCCAAGCAGCTCAGCAGAGGGCGCACAACAGGCCAGAAACCCCCAGTACAGAGATCAGAGAGACACCCCCTGCCGCCCCCCACCCCCGACTTGTTCCCTCCCACAACCACCAGCCTCCAAGATTCTTAGTCTTGGAGACTTAAGACTCCAAGAATCAGGTGAGATGACCAGGGGAGACTGATTAGAGTGAAGAGTCAGATGATAGGATTGTCCTCAAGGTCAGAGGTCAACCTGGAGACTTGGGCTGGAGCTTGAAGGTCAAACTGAGGAACTGGGCTGGAGTCAGACTGGGAACCCATACTAGAGAGCAGCGATCAGGTCGGGGATCTTGCCTAGAGGTCAGAGGCCAGGGCAGTGGTCTTAAAGGGAGTGGAAAGGTCAGGATGAGGGGATCCTAATTCTTGAAGGCTGCCTCAGGCTCTGGCTGGGTCGTGGCCCTTCTACTCTGACCCACCTTCAGTTTGCTTCCATCCAGCTGCAGTAGCTGCGGCCCATCCACCTGCCTCGCAGCAAACTCAGCGGCATACTGCTCCAGGTTGAGGCTGTGCAGCCACTGGCCCACCTGCTGACTGGTCCAGTGGTAGATGGTGGGGAGAGGTTCATCCAGAAACTGGGGCGGAGACCAAGGAGCGTGAGGGGAGGAGGCGTGGCCCGTGGCCCGCACACCTGGCTGCGTCAGACGTCAGGGCCTGCTTACCTCATCCGAAGACTGGGACAGTGTGTGGTAGGGGTAGGAACACTTGGCCGCCTGCCGGGGACCACTTGGAATCTTGGGGCTGCTGCTGGGGGGTGTGGAGTCATCACTCAGAGTGGATTCCTAGACAGGAGGGGGCATGCTGCTGAGGAGAGAGCTCACCTCCAAGCGCAAAGCAGTCACCCCCGACCCTCCAGCCCCATCCAGAGGAAGCTGAAGCCCAGGGCTGAGCACCAGGAGTTGCTCAGGGCCCTCGCAGTGAACCAGGAGCTAGGCGGCCACACAGGGCGCGGTGACTCGTGCGAGGCATCGCGTCTGAGGCCTCTGGGAGGACGTGGGGCTAGAACTGAGCCAGGCGGAGTAGTTAGCA
>NW_006791954.1:918846-930399 GCF_000442215.2 Lipotes vexillifer | reverse complement strand
GCAGGAATGGAGGAGGTCAGACTGGTGTCGCTTTCTAGACAGCTGACTGGGATTCCCTCGCCGCTGGGTCAGGCGTCTCTGCCTTGTGCCTCCCCAGCATGGCCTCTAGCACCCTGGCTCGTAAAAACCTGGTTAGATGTCTTTGTCCTCGCTGGACTGTGAGCTCTGTGAGGGCCTTGGCTGTGTCTGTTCACCAGGGCCCAGCACAAGGGAAGGAAGAAAGGGAGGGACCCCTTCTGCCCTGAATTTCCAGTTTTCTGATCTCCTCTGACCCAGCTGCACATAAGGAACAGAATCACAGAATAAGCACAGGGCTGGGGGTCATAGCGCCTGGCACCTAAATCCAACTGAGTCTGCAGGCAGATCCCTTCAGCGTGGGCTTGCATTTGCTCATCTGTACAATGGCGGTGAGTGTGTCTGCCTTCCCTACCTCACTGAGCCTTTGTGAGAGTAAAGCAAAAACAGGCACTCGGAGCTTTGTAGACTGCGGAGTCCTGGTGAACGTAAACAGATGCTCATTCTTGCTTCTGCTACTCGGTCTCACTTCTCCCACAGGGATGTGAACTTTCTGAGCACTAGCTAGGTTGGGGGCCTGTTCATCTCTGCTTCCCCCAAGCATCACCACACCACACATGTAGCCCAGCTCCTAAGACAGGACATGGGGCCAGAACTGAGCCAGGCAGAAGAGTTAGCAGGGATAGAGGAGCCCTCAGGCCAGGTGTGTACTAGGGGATCATGGAGGCAGCAATGAACCAATCAATGAAGGAAGCACTCAGCGTATAAACGAGTGAATGAGTGAATGCCTGAACTCAGAAACTGGATGAATTAATGGATCACTGAATGGCTCCATGGACAGACAGATGGACTCCAGGAATGCCTGGATCCCAGCCCAAGCCAGGGTGAAATATGTCTTCGTGTCACCTGAGTCTGGGGGCCAGTATGGGAGCCAGAAGGCCACAGACTCACCTGAGAAGCTGACTTCTTAGGGCTGAAGCGCTCGTGTTTAGGGGAGCAGGCCGGGGAGGTGGTGCTGCCAGGACACGCCGACCCCTTGCCACTGTCTGTGAACCAGGAAAAGGGCAGGAACGGGGAGCCCCCTGACCTGCCGGACCCCTCCACCGACTCCCTGTGGAGAGAGTGCCCTGCATGGGTGTGGGCACCAAGGCAAGGGCTGGGGCCCCCAGGGAGCTGGGGGCAAAAGCTGTGGCTGAGGGGCTGTGGGTACCTCTTACCTGCTGCCCATGGACAGACGGTTGCTGCCCTTCTCCTTCCGGCTCTTGCTAGTGGATGCTCGGCGTAAGGTGACCCTGTGGGGAGGGCAAGGGGGAGCGGGATAGTGCTGCCCACTATGCTACCCCATCCCCAAGCCTTTGTTCTTGGCTCCTCTTCCACTCACCCCAGGTCCAGGAACTTTCGGCGAGTCTTCTTATCCAGGCCAATGGTAGGGCTGGCGGGCTCAGGTGGGCTGGCATCCCGGCTGTCATCTTTTGTGGAAGAGAAGGAAGGAAATAGCCTGTGTGGTGGCTTGTCTGCCTCTTCCAGCTGCCAGTGAGGTGGTAGGAATTCTCTCGACTTAGAATCAGGCAACCTGAAGGGCTCTGGTGCCCTTCACTAGCTGTGTGACCTAGGACAAGTCACTACCTTCTGAGCTTCCTGCATCTCAAATATGGGGATAATGACACTGCCTATTTCATGAGACCTAGTAAGATGTTGATGAAAGCCTTCTACAAACCATAAACCACGCTGAAAAAGTAGGGACCACTGCTGTTTACTGTTCATTTTATCTTGTCCAGCTTGTAGCCAACCTTCTAATCTTGCCTCACATGTCACTTCCTCAGAGAAGCCTTCCAGGATGCTTTCACGCTGATATATGCTCTCCCGCCCCGCGCACTGTTTTCTCACATAGCACTTAATACACCTTGTAACTATACGTTTAATCAATGGATGATTTGATTGCTTCTCCTCGAACCTATAAGCCCCGTGAGGACGAGAACTGCATCTGCTTGCTCTTTTGTGTGTGTCAGTGCCCAGCAGTGTCTGGCACATCTTAAGGCGCTCGGGAAGTGAGTGAAAGAACCGTGGTCTTTATTCCCCACCTTCCCCAGCCACCCTGCCCCTGGGATCCCGCCACGCACTTCGGCGCCCAAGGGACCTCTTGCCAGCAGGTGGCGCCGCGCCGGCCGCCGCTCACCTTCGCTGTGCGGCTCGGCGCGGGGATGGCGGCGCACGAAGCTGGGCGAGCTGTCGGACGAGGGCGCGGAGCGCGGCGGCGAGCAGGAGGCGGCGGCCAGGCCCTCGTGCGAGGCGGCGTTGTGCAGGGGCCGGTAGCGTGCGAGCGGCGAGGGCGGCGGCTCGTCCTCGTCCAGGCTGCGCCGCAACCC
Organism: Lipotes vexillifer; assembly: GCF_000442215.2. Taxonomy (NCBI): domain Eukaryota; kingdom Metazoa; phylum Chordata; class Mammalia; order Artiodactyla; family Lipotidae; genus Lipotes; species Lipotes vexillifer. The sequence continues at coordinate 928,018 of NW_006791954.1, read as the reverse complement.
CGGAGGCTCCAGGCAGAAGGAGCTCCCGGCTGGGGACCCCGGGCCCGAGTGCAGAGGTGAGCGCAGCCGGTGCAGGGGGCTCCCGCAGCCATCGGTCACCTGGGGAAGGGGCAGCCGCTCACCGCCAACCCTCCTCCCCTCTTCCCGGAGGGGAGCCCGGGCTCCTAGGTCCTTCCGGGACTTGGAGGGAGGGTTTCCTCGTGCCTTGGGCCGAGAGGTGGCTGGGCAGCGAGAGGTGGGAAATGGGACTTCCGGTCACATAGGCTGGGGCTGGATCCCGCCTCCTTCACTTACTAACTGTGTGACTTTGTTAGTGAACCTCTCAGAGCCTCAATTTCCTCGTCTGGAAGATGGGGATAATACCTTCCTTGAAAGGATGAGATGAGCCAGAATTGAACTGCAGCTAATATTTGTTAGCCTTATTATGTCAGAAGTCTAGGGGTGTGGTTTCCCTGGAAGAGTGGTTTGGAGGGATTATCCAGGAGCAAGAAGGGTGGGTGGGGTATGTGCGATTGGGTGGATTGCCCCAACCTTGCCTCCGGGCCCATCGGAGCCTTCACCATCCTCTGCAGAGCTGGCACTGTCCCGAAGCCTCGAGCGGGAGGGCCTGTGTCTCCGGCCCTTGGCCAGTAGTTGGGCTCGGGCCTTGTGTAAACTGCTGTCCAGTCTGACGGTCTCTGGCACAGCCAAGTCCAGGTCTGCAAACCGGGGAAGAGGGGCAGAAACCAGACACATGAGGACAGCAATCCCGGAGGCCCACCTCAAGTGGCCACCTGCACTCACACCCAGGCATTCAACAAACGTGTCCAAGCGCAGGGCACTGATAGTCCTATGAGATGGAGAGCTGGGTCTTTCACAGTCTCGCAGGGAGCTAGACATATCAGCTCATACACACAGTGTGTGATGGAACCTCTCACAGGCACAGAGGACAGGATGGCTCTGTTTGGATGGGTTGGAGGAGGAAACACCAAAGCTGGGTCTTAAGGTCTGGATGGGAGTTCACAAGAGAGGAGGTTGGCAAAACTGGTCTGTGCAATGCTGGGAGGAAGGGAAGCTGGGGGCGGGCACCTCCAGGGCAATGGGAGGGCAGGTTTGTGGAGGGAAGGACTGGAGGATGAGGCCGGAGAGAGCATGGTTGTAATTGCTACCACTGAAAAAGTGCCAGCTCCACGCCAGAACATACATACGACACCTTGTCTACTCAGAACAACACGCAGGCTAGGGACAGCTGTTATGGACACTTCACAGCTAAGCAAACTGAGGATCAGAGAGGTTAAGTCTCTTGACTGAGGCCAGCAGCTAGCGATGGTCTGGGATTTGAGCCTGGCTAGTCTAGCTCCAGAGATTGGCCCTGCTGGGGACACTGGCTTGCCGTGCCATGCTCGAGGTCACACTCAGAGACAGCACTGCTGGGCACCTAGAGGGCTCACAGTTAACTGGAGCAGAGGGACCCCCAAAAGCCAGTGGCGGTGGCAGAGAGGAAAGCCTACAGACCCCTGAAGCCTGTCTCTCCCGTCCTGGGGTCCGTGGCCCAGGGCTGGGTCCTGGATGAGGACATGGCGGAAGAGTAGGCAAAGCCAACAGATTATGCATAGACCCTACTGCTTCAAGTTTCACTTTCCATTTGCTCCACCGGAGAATGCAGCCTTCACTCTGCAGTGACGCTGAGCTCCTCCAGGCAGAACAGGTCCTTCCCAGACCTCAGCATGGGTTAAGACCTTTCTTCACCACTCCACCCGTCATGATCTCAGGGACCCCATCCCATCACTCAAGGCCCTGCCTTGCCTGCTCCTCTTTCTCTTGTCTGCAGACACCCCCTCAGCCACCCCAGTGGCTGAACTACTACCTATACCTATTTCCAACTCTGATCCCTCCCCTGAATTCCAAGTCTGGGCACCTCAGCACCTGCCAGGGAACTTACCATGTCAAAATCACCCAGGGACCTCAAATCAAACTCAACCCATCAAACGAACCCACCACCTTGCCTCAAACTCGTTCTCTGTCCCTGGCTCACTGAAAGGCCCCACTGTCCACCCAGTCACTCCTCTCAGACCCAGTTGGTAATTCATGTGTCCAGCTGCCTACCTGACACCTCCACTTGGATGTCCAATGGGCATCTTCAACGTATATGTCACAGTTGGACTCCTGACCTCCCTACCCCCTAAGCTGCCCGGTCTGCCCAGCTCAGTGAATGGCGTCTCCATCCTTCCAGCTGCTCAGGCCAAACCCCTGGAGTCACCCGTGATTCCTCCCTCTCCCTCTCACCCTGCAAACTGATCCATCCGCAATTCCTGTTAGCTCTACTTTGGAAATATATCTAGACATGCTGAAATATTTATGGTGAAATGACATGATGTTTTGGGTTAGGTTCAAAATAATCCAGGAGACTAGGAGTGGAGAGTGGAAGGGGATGTAGATGAAACAAGACTGTCGATGAGTTGATGATGGTTGAGGTTGAGAGATGAGTACGTAAGCGTATGATGGGGTACACTGTGCTAGTCTCTCTACTTTTGACTTCCCACAGTAAGATATTGTGTATATGTGTCTGTATATACACGCACTTACATACATGCATACATGTGGGGAGAAGGAGGAGGGGAGAGGAAAGGAGACGGAGAACACACAGCATTCCCGGTCTAGGTCACTGCTACCTCTTGCCTCCATTATTACAGATCATCCCGGCTGGTCTTCCCTCCTCCTCCCTTTCCCATTTACGGTCTAATTTCAACCCAGCAGCCAGAGTGATCCTGATAAAACATGTCAGCCCAGGTCACTCCTCCCTCCGCTCAGAACCCTCCAGTGACTTCCAGCTCTCACAGAGTGAGAAGCCGAGTTCTTACCACGGCCTCCAGACTCAGGCAGCTCAGCGACTCTCTCCCTCTTCTATCCTCTGCTCCAGCCACCCTGGCCTCCTGGCTCTTCCTTACACCAGCTATCCTGCACCTCAGGGCCTTTGCACTTCCTCTTCCCTTTCCTGCAAGGCTCTTGCCACAGATTTCTGCACAGTTCTCTCTCTCACCTCCTTCAAGTCTCTGCTTAAATGCTTTCTCTCACTGAGAGACCACCCAATTTAGAATGCCCCCCAAACCCCCACTGCTAAATTTTTTCCTATATCATTTGTCATTCTCTGGCATACCATATATTTTACTAATTTAGTTTATTGTCTCTCTCCACCCATTAGAACGTCAGCTCCGAGAAGGCAGACGTTTCTCTATTTCGTTCATTGCACTAACACAGGCATAGGATAGTGTGTGTGTGACACGTGTGTGAGAGAGTGTATGTGTATATGAGTGTTCTAAGTGTTTTCCAGTTACTAGCTCGTTTAAACCTCCCCACAACCCAAGGAGGAAGAGACTCCAAGAATCCCCAAGGCAGCCTTAATTTGCCTGAGGGTATAGGGCTGGTGAAGAGCAGGCCAGGGTTATAGGCCTTCGGGCTCCGGCTCCAGAGGCTCAGTGTGTAACTACCTAGCCCTCTCTACATCCTCTGAGGCAGAGATGGGAGTGACTTGTGAGTCCAACCCCTCACTTTACAGGCCCTTACTTTCCTTGGAGAGGAAAGTTTGGCCCAGGGTGCAGAGGGAGTTAAGGACAGTAGGCAGGGCTCCTGGAAGGGAGCTCATGAGCCTCCTCGACCAGTCCAGCGCGCAGCTGGTGCCCAGCCGCCCTGGGCCATGGAGAAGGGCTCTCTGCACCTGAATCTGGGCCACATCAAAACCGTGGTCATCTTACCGTGGAGGGTCTAGGGAGCAAAGGAACTCCTAAGGGGCTTGGGGCTTCTTGAGGCAAGGTGGGGCCAGCCTCTCCTCTGGTCCCTTACTCTACCAGGCCCTCATCACCTTGTCCATCCCTCCCACCATCTTGCTCTCCCTCTCCCTCTCTCCCTGGGAGTTAGCCCGGCCCTGGGCAGGGGGAAGTCATGAATATTTCATCGCCTTTCTCTTCAGGAAGGCCGCCAGGCAGGCAGCTACCTCAGCAGGTCAGGAAGAAGGAAAACAGGAAGGGTGGGGGGGTGGGGGAGCGGAGGCCAAAAAGCCCAAGGAACGGGGAGCTCGCCTCTGCCAGGCCAGGGGTCAGGCTGGGCCTGCGTGGGGATGGAGAGACTCAGAGTCTGAGGCCCAGAGACAGTTCGAGGCTGGGGGCGTCCCCGAGGCAAAGCCTCCAAGCACAGGCCCCAGGGAGGCCAGGCCGGAAAGCAGTTCCCCAGGAGCCAGGAGGCAGCAGTTCCGGCGGGCGGCGTTGGCATTGCCAGGGCCTGTGGCAGCCACAGGGGAGAGAGAGGTGAGCGGGGCGGTGGGAGGAGGGCAAGGAAGGTAGAGATGAGAGGCAGGGGTGGAGAAACTGGGGGCCCTGTGGCATTCCACAGCTAGGAGCCCCTCCCGGCTGAGAGTCCTGAGGGCTGCATCCCCTAGCTTTCTGCCTCCACTGCGCCCTCCACCTTCCTCCACCAAACCCAGCTGGTAAACAGCCTTTCCACCCCAGTGCATGCTGGGAACTCTGCCCCGTCAGTGGTCTTTCTCTAATCCACACAATAGAAAGACTGCAGGGGGTAAATGATGAGGTTGGTGGGGGCGTCCATGCACCCCAGTGAGAACACAGGGGGGTCGGTCTGGGGGTGCCCCTGGGGGTGTAGATGCTGAGTGTGTGTTATGCATTTTTGATTTCCCTGCACATCCATGCAGATGAGGTCCCTTATTTATGCAGCTCGGAGGTAACCTGTGTCACCTGTGCTGGGGAATACTGGTGTACAGCACAGTGGCTGCCAGTAGGGAGTTAGGCAGTCTGGAGTTTTAGTCCCAGCTCTGCCACTAACCTGCAGCGTGATCTTTAAAGCAAGTCACTTCTGTGCTCCGTGTCCTAGGCTTAGGACAAGTGGGCACACTCCTTAGCCTTGTTGTGAGGGTTAAATGATACAGTGCATGTGAAATGGGGGTGCTAGCCTAGTATCTGGCATGAGAGAAGCACTTAATAAATGGGGACCCTTATTATCATCGTTGATGTAATTGGATATCTACTCAGATAATGGTGACAAAAAATCAGCCTGTAAGGCCAAAATACACACACACACACACACACACACACACACACACACACACACACTGAAGTTACTAGGACTCCTCTTCCCCAAGGCCCGACAGCCTTGGCTAGAGATAGAGCCAAACAGAACTTACCGAAAACCTCATCCGCAGGTTCTCGGAGCTTTGAAGAAGCCATGACTCAAGAGAGCTGGGAGGACAAGAGGAGAAAGAGGAAAAAAAAGACCATGGTTAAGAGGTTCAGGTTGGTGCAGGCAAGGGAGCTGCCAATGGCTACCTGCTCCTAGCCTTCTGGCCCTCACCTCTCCTTACAACTCTTTCTCTGACCCCTGAAAGAGAAATCATCTGAACCACAGCCCAGATTGTTGGGGCAGGCAGGAGGTAGAAGCAAGTCCAGGGTATAGACACAGGCTGTCCTGCAGCCCTGGTCCAAGCTGATTTGCTGAGTGCCTCCACACGGGTCACTGAACTTCTCTCCGTCACTGTCTTGGGCCCTTCCATCATTAGCACTCCCTAAAAGCTTTTAATCATCATAAGCTGTCCAATATCAAGTCTGGGAGAAATCTTGGAGACTATTAAATCCAATCCTCTCATTTTACAGATAAAGAAAGAGACAGGAGAATGACTGATCTAAGATCGCATAGTAAGTTAATGGCAAGATCAGAATGAGAACCCAGGTTCTTCCATCCACCCACCTACTTACGTCCCTACTTATCCATGCATCTACTTGCCTATTCACCGTCCACTCATTCACCCATCCATCATCTGTCCAAACATCTATCTTTCCAACCACCCATCCATCCACCATCCACCCCATCCAACCATCCACCCATTTTTACATCCGTCAATTCATACCATCCACCCATCCATCTTCCCGTCCATCACCCAGTCCTGCCTGCCCCCACTCTCATCACTGGTGCACTCACCACCCGTCTTCCTGAACATGAGCTGTTCAGGAAGCTGGCATCATCAACAGGGCCACTGTTCTTGACAAAGTCACAGTTCTCACAGTTCAAGACAGACTCACAGATGCAGAAGGGTATAAAGAGTACCCATAGCAGAACAGTGTAGAGCCAAATCTCTATGATGCATCAAATATGTTCTGGGAAGAAATATGGATGGATAGGGGTTTGGTTTTGTTTGTGGGAAGTAAGAAAGGAAGGGCAGGTGGGAAAGCAGGATATATGTAGCTGGAACAATTTGGGCAGGCTTCCTAGCAGATGTAGGATTGCAGCATCCCTAAACCAAAGCCTGGGTGTCAGAGAAGCAGGGGAATACCAGATGAGGGGAGAAGGAGGAAGCTCAGGGTCAGGGGCATGCTGCATGCCTGGGACATGACCTCCAATTACTTCTAACACTCAGGTCCCCATGAGAAGGGCAGAGCACTGCATTAGACCACCCATTTGACAGGTGTAGGAAAGCTAGGCCACATGCCTGCTTGGTCTTTTCCGATTCTCCTCTTCTGTTATTACATAGATATCATCTCACTGTGAACTGTCCAGGCTTGGGATTCTTAGTATCCCCACTTTACAGATGGGAAAACTGAGATGCAGGAGATAAGAGGCAGAACTCGACCTTGACCCCAGTCTCCTGCCCCTCAGCTCTATCCTGGGTGGTGATCTGCAGTTTTGGAACCTGCTCATGAGGAAAGAACACTGCTGGGAGAAGGGACGGGGGTAGAGGTAAGGGAGCTGATCCATACTCGCTAGGACCAGATACGCTTCAAACCTACCTCCACCCCAAGCTCTGTGGACGCTTGGGGCTGCAAGCAGGAAATGAGGTGTGAGAAGGAGCCAGGGATGTGGGCCCTCCAGGAACCTTCCTGCCATTCTTCAACCTTGGGTGCTAGTAACAGAGAAGTTCTAGAACCTCTCTTCCTGTCCTGAAGGGGTAGATGGGAAGAGAGGCTGCCCCTAAGAATGAACCAAATTCCCTCCTTCGATCGCAAAGCTCATCTGACCAGGACCTAGCTGCCACCTCCTCCAGAAAGCTGTCCTAGATAGCCCTCACTCCTCTCATTTGCCTATATAATGTCTAAATCCACTCTTCCCCACCACTAGGAAATGAGTAATTTTTCATACTTCATTGATTCCCTAACTGGGTCATATCTCCGCCACATCAGATGGGAGCTCCTGAGGAGGAGGGGCAGTATTCCCCATCAGAAGAGGGAATCTCTGAAGATAAGAACTGCCTCTCCCATCAGAATGGAGGTTCCCTGAGGGTGCTTCCTCTCTTAGACCACCTGAGAATGGAGAGCCCATGTGCTCTTTATTCAAGGTCCCAGTTCAGGGTGGAGACCCTCTTGTGCATGCCATCCTCTTTCAGGTGGCTCTGGGGTGGGCTGGGGCCTCCAGCTCACATCAGTGCCAAATGAATTCTGATTCAGCACAAACTGCTTTCTTCAACAACTAACTCCCTGGGCTGTGTATGGGGGACCTTCCCTACGCTGTCCCTTGGGAAACTCTGGGAAGCATGACATCAGAATGTCACCAGGCCCTTCCCACCCCCCCTTCCAACACCGAACCTTGGAAAATTAGACATCCCCCCCCCACTTACACTCCTACAACATTACACTCCTACGCACACACGCACACGCACACACACACACACGCCACACTCATACATGCACATTCAAACCAGGTAGCCACTACAAGGTGGAAATGAACCTGTTCTCTGGATGCAGTCTCGCTCTGACTCTACCAGGCCACCCTTTCCTCCCAAAACTTCCCCCAGTTCCCGGAGGAAGAACACCAATAACCTTTGACCCTTCCCTATGAGAAAGGGAGGCAGGTGCACTCTAAGTTTCCTGGGACCCAGGGGAAGGAGAAAGACAAAGAAAGGGTACGCAAGCCCTGGAGAGGAAATGGGGAGCAGGACAGAGACAGGTTGGTGGAGAGTCAGTCTACAGAGCTGCAGAGAAGAGGAAGAAAGAACACGGAGGAGATGAGCCTGAGAGCAGCGGCGGCGGCAGCGGGGCCAGGGGCAGAAGCGGTAGAGACAGGGCTCCAGCAGCCCTGAGTGAGGCCCGGGGGAGGGGCGCAGAGGAGCAGAATCGGCTGCCGGGAGAGAGGCGGCCCTCAGAGGGGAAGGAGAGAGGAAAGGGGCCCTGGAAGAGAAGGAGCGCAAGAAAGAAGTGCGACTGGGGAGGGATATGCTTGGGAGAGGAGGCTGGGGCAGGGGGAGGCAGTGTGGAGCTAGAGAAAGGGGCGACCCCCTCCCATAAGGCCCGAGCTGGGGGCATCCAGCAAGCACCGCTGGAGATGGGGTGGGGGTGGAGGACAGGGCACCTTCTGCACTCTCGGGGCCGCTGTCGCCCAATCAGAGCCAAGTGGCTAGTTCTGTCCAATCCATTAGTCCAACTCCGTACCAGGCAAGAAGGGGTTAAGCTCTCCCCCCTCCCCCAACACCAGTTTTTTTAAAAAAAATTAATCTCTCCGGACCTCGGGCAGAGGGAGAGGATTAGGGACACAAATCCTATCTCCACCCCATCTCCTAACAGCCCAGAACCCTAGCTCTGTGCGGGCCGCCCTAGGCACAGGGGAAGAAAGGTCCTTGTCTCCTCGCCCTATCCAACCCCACTCGGGTTCCCACCGCAAGCCGGAGACCCCCCCAGCTCCGCTTCCCCGTCCAACTTGGGGCTCCTGGGGTCCCAATACCTCACCTCCAGCATCTGTCATCTTCAGCGTCCGGCGCCTCAGAAACCCCTCAGGCCCATGGTGTTTGGGGCTGGGGCCAGGCGGGAGAGGGGCGGGGGACAGTCACCCCGGCCTCGGGGGGCTCCGGGCTGGCTCCATCCGCTCCATCCCGGGAGTAGGGGTAGGGGTCAGCGAGGGGGGTCTTGGAGCCGGAGGGAATGTGGGGGTGGGGGTGGGGGAGTTCGGAGAGAGAAGGCGAAGGTTTGCAGGAAGCAGGAGGCACGGCGGGAGGGGCTGGACCAGGAGACCTGACGGGAGGATGCTCCGTGCGTGTGTGTGTGCGTGTGTGTGCGAGAGTGTGTGTGTGTGTAAGAGAGAGAGAGAGAGAGAGGAGAGGAGATGAGACGAGAGGAGACGAGAGGAGAGAGAGGGAGGGAGAGAGAGAGAGAGAAACCGTCTCCCCGCCCCGCCCGGCCGGGCGCGGGGTCCCCCGCCTGGCAGG
>NW_006791954.1:899736-917879 GCF_000442215.2 Lipotes vexillifer | reverse complement strand
GAGGGGCGGAGGCAGCGGGGGCACGGGGGAGGGAGGAGGCGGCCCCGGCTGGCGGAGCCGGGCGAGGGGATTCCAGTTACCGCTACTCCTCGGCCCGCGGGAGTCGGGGCGGGTGTGAGCGGACGGAGTTGCGGCCCCACCTTAGGACCTACGGGGCTTCTGCCTCCTCTGCAAGGCCTGTGAGGGCTCCTGATTCATCCATTCAACAGAAGTCCACAGAGCAGTCGGATGCGCCGAGGCCCGAGGGGACCGTGGAGAACAGAGCCGACCTGGTCCGGGCCCGTAGTGGCTCTCGCGGCGTTGTCAGGGGGACAGACGAGTGGGGAGGCCCTCAAGAGAGCGGGTGCTGTGAGCCTTGGTTCACAGAGGACACTTCAGCGCGGGGAGAGCACACCAGAGGGAGCCAGGCCTCGCCTGGGGGCGGGTGAGGATCGGGGCGGGGGCTGTGTGTGGAAGTGATCCTGGAGGATTCCTGGAGGAGGTGACCTGTTGGCTACTTGTGCAGGCCAGGCCAGGGTAGGAGTGCTAGTGGGACTTGGGGGGGTGGGGAGGAAAGGAGACGAAGATGAAGGGTGGGGGGAGGGGCTTGCACTTTATCCTACCAGCCATAGGGGAAAAAGTAACAGAGAAGTGAGGGGCTCTGATTTGCATTTTAGGAAGAAGCCGTCGGCTCCTTTGGAGAAGGCTGCGTGAAGGCTGGGGCACCACTCATGAGGCTGTTGAGAGGTGATGGCAGTGGGCACGAAGGTCAAAGATCATGATGCGGAATATTAAGGATGTAGAATTGAAGAAATTGACAGGATTTGGGGACTGGCTGGCCACAGAAGGAGAAGGAAGAGTCTAGACTGCAGGTCCTGGCTTGAGGCCCTGTAGGTGGAGGGGGCGTGGGGGGATGAGGTCAGACTTGGACCTGGTGAACTGGAGGTGGTGGCAGGCCAGCCAGGGGAAAGAATACAATAATCAACAGCTAGCTACGGTCCCGGGATGGTGCAGGGGGTGCCAGGCACTGTGCTAGGCACTTTTCTCAGATGATTAATGTCACTCTCACGATAAACCCATGAGGTAGGTGTTTCTGTTACCCCCTTTGTTTGTTCAAGAGCAAGTGGTGAGGTTGGGCAAGGGGGTCCAGAGCTCAGGGGAGCGGTGTGCAGTCTGTAGGGATAGAGTTCCCTGATGGCCAAAGTCTCTGCAGTCCCAGGTCTCTGAGGGGCTCTGGGAGGTGGCATGTTGAGCCCGGATGGTCTTGCGACCATGGGTAAGGACAGAATTCATAAACTTTAGGGGCTGAAGATCCAATGAGATCGTGGGAGTTTTGGCATCTCTGGGTGTCTTTAGAATCTGCTGGCAGCCATGGGTTGCTGGCTGGACTGTGGAGATCTGGGGAGGGAGTGGTGACTCTGGAGGGGTTATCGGGGCTGTGTCTGGGAAACACAGTTTGCAGGCATTTGGTGAAATCTGGGTGGTAGGCTGGAGTGAGGGATTGATTATATAGCCCCCGTTGGGAGTGGGGAGATGATAGGTATGTAATGTCAGTGTTGGGGGCACATTCTATGGGAGGGTGTCTATAGACCATAGGACTCAGGAGGACCCCCTAAATTTCTGGGAGCTGGGAAACTCCCCTCATCTGATTTCCCTCCCTTATGGCGAATGTTGGGGCTGTGGCAAACCTACACAAGCTCCTAAGAACTGGGGAGGTGGCAGGGCAGGGCTGGGGTAACGCCTCACACAGGCTTGCCCATGGCCACTTGACATAGCCCCAAACATGGACATAGCTCACAGGTGAGTCACCTCTCAGGCCTGAGGAACTCGCAAAGCCACACACGCCGTCCCCAGCCACACACCACACTCAGGCTTTGACTTGGGCTACTTTCCAAAGGGATTCCACCTTTTGGAACATACGGGGTGCAAGCCCCTCACCTAATACGCAGGACAGACGGGGGCAGGACCCCACCCTGGATGCTCTGCTCTGGTCAGATCAACAGAAGCCCTCATCACAACCCCCATGTCTGCCTCGTCACCCAGAAAGATCCAGCCACTTCACTCCTTGGGACTTTTTTTTTTTTAATGAATTTATTTATTTTTGGCCGCGTTGGGTCTTCGTTGCTGCGTGCGGGCTTTCTCTAGTTGTGGCGAGTGGGGGCTACTCTTCGTTGCAGTGCGCGGGTTTCCTCATCACAGTGGCTTCTCTTGTTGCGGAGCACAGACTCTAGGTGCGCAGGCCTCAGTAGTCGTAACACGTGGTCTCAGCAGTTGTGGCTCATGGGCTCTGGGGCACAGGCTCAGTAGTTGTGGCGCATGGGCTTAGTTGCTTCGCAACATGTGTGATCTTCCCGGACCAGGGCTCAAACCCGTGTCCCCTGCATTGGCAGTCGGATTCTCAACCACTGCGCCCCCAGGGAAGCCCCTCCTTGGGACTTCTTGGCCAGGTTGCCTGAGCAGGGCCCAAGTCACCTGTAACTCTGGAGATATGACCTGTGACCTTGTGGTTTGGTGGTTTCTGATCCTGGGATTCAGCCACCTGGATTTGCCTTCCCAGCAGTGTTCCAAGGAAGATCCACTTGTAAGAGAAAATGCCTAGAGAGGCACGGCCACCATCCCCAGGTTGCCAGGTGATTCTTAGGTGGGTGGCAGAACTGGACTGGTTATATATGGCCCTGAGGTATAGAACTAGGATTTTTGGAATGAAGCTACGGGAAGCCAGAATTCAGCTTGACATGAAGGAGACTTGTGCGACAGAGCCATCCAGAAGGGAGTGGCCACCACAGGAGCTGACTGCCACTGGGAGTTCTGGTGGAGGCCACTCATCTCGGGTTTGTCAGGGACCCACCAAGGTGACTTTGAAGGGGCCCTAATGTCGGGACTTCATTCTTTAGGGCAAAGGGGACTGTGAGAATCCTCTTGGTGGCCGGGCCACTGAACACAAGTGTCTTGTACGTTTTTCTCACACACAGCACACAGCTCCCAGAGCAAGGAGAGGCCCCACTGCCCCCTGCTCTCATCTGTCTGGCATTTCACTAAAGTTTGTCCCTGGAACCCTGGCATCTGGACTCCCAGACCCATTGGTATTAGAACTGGTGAGTTAGCAACCAAACCTGCTGGCACAGAGCAGAGGTCTCGGACTACTTAAGGCCTCTCTGGCTACCGCCAGAGAGATTCTCTAGAACCCAGGGGACAAAACTGCTCTGACATATCATCTCCCACCCCCAGCTGCACCTCCAGAAAACTAGGGGCTGGGTATCCCCAACAGGTTAGACTTCTCAGGGGAGGGACTCAGGGTTCACCTTACTATATCTAACCCACCCTTTGAATTCCATCAGAGACCTTGAAAAAGAGGAAAGCGATGAGCATAAGGAAAGCTCTAGAAACCCCAGCCCCGCCCCGGAAGGGATGGGGGGCGGTGGGGGGGTGGTGGCAGACGGAGTTTGCGGGAACAAGGGTTCTCAGTATAAAGATCCTCAGGGTCAGAGGTAGCACTAGCGGGAGACCACTGGGCTCAGGCTGGCATCTCTGCCCCCCCACCCCCTCCTGCAAATCAAGAAACCAGGCAGCAAGGCTCTGGGGGCTGCTTTTATGGGGACGACCTGACAGAGGGCATGGTCCGTACAAAACCGGGAACAATACATACATATATATATTATATACAGAGACGCAGTCCTGTGGAAGGCGGGACAGAGGTGGCCTGGCCGGAGAAACCAGAAGCACCCCCCCACGGCCCCGCCCAGCCAGCCCCGCCCCCTCCATCTGCTGAGGCCGAGGAGGTGAAGTGCATGGGCCCAGGCACTGACACAGCCAGCTCCTTCGGGGGTAGGCGCACATCTGGGGGCAGGAAGTGGGTGCTGAGAAATACTGATCGATGGCACGGTCTATTTACAGGGGACGAGGAAAAGCCAAAATTGATGGAACAAGTGTTGTTGTCTTTTAAAAAAAGAACAAAAACCCAGGCAGAGGCAGGGGCATGAGGAAGAGGCAAAATGAGAGATGTAATCCGAAAGGGGAGGGGACCTGGGGTGGGGGTCTCACCTCCCTTGGTCCAAGCCCCAATTTGGGGTTAAAGTGGGGAAACGGAGTCGATTTCACTTAGAAAGCAGGCTGCCAGCAGGGCAGCCCTGGTCTCCAAAAAGATGAAAAGTAGTAAAATTTTGCCCTCCAGTCAAAACATTGGAAAACTGTGGGTGTGGGTGGGGTGAGGCTGAATCTCTGCAATGTTAGTACAAGGCTTCCAGGTGTGGCCCTGCGTAGGGCAGGACAGGGCCTGGCTCTCCAGTGACAAATGTTCCCCTTGCCTAAAACCAGGCCCCCTAAGCTGACCTCCTCTCCTCCCGCTCACTCCCAGGGTCAGCCAGGAATCCTGGTCCCCAAAGAGGCCGCAGAACAGTTCCAGGGAGAGGTTATGGCTATTTGGCACCTGGGGGAGGGGAGGCACAAGGAGAAATCGAGGGCTGCTGCCCCAAGGGGGAGCTGGACATCAGGTGTCCTGGACTCTCCCTTTTCACGAAGGATACATGAGAAATCAGTGCAGGGCCAGGCCCAGCCTCCAGGCTCTGGGTAGACTCTACCCATCCTGCGAGGGCAGACAGGGATGGGAGGAGAGGTGTAGCGGCAACCCCCTCCCAGCAGGAGGGTCAGAATGCAACAGAACAGCACAAAGACGGGGAGCGGGGAAGGCTGAAGAAGGTAGACTCTCAAGTCAAGAGGCCCAGGGGCCACCTCGGGGCCCCGTGAGCAGGGAGCAGCCTCCAGGTGGTGAGATGCTGGGAGAGCCCCCAGCCCCTTTCCAGTCCAGAGACAAAGGCTGGAGGTTGTAAAGTCTGGCAGTTTGGTCTGCAGGTCCTCGTGTCCATCCACCACCCAGGCCAGCCCTTGGCATCCCATGGCCTCTGTGCCTCAGCCCCAAAGGCTAGAAGGAGGCCATCCTTCCAGCCACCTGTCTGCCCGGGGCCACCTTAAGGGGGCCTGTAATATGGGCCCTCTGGTCCCTGAAGCTGGGGGAGGTGGGGTGGAGGGGTGGGGGAGTCGGGGCACCTGTCCCCAGGCTGGTAGGGGGCGGGGCAAAGTATTGAGGACAGGGGAGGGGGGAGGACGATGGGAGGGGATTCGTCATTGTCCGGTCAAGGAATGATTCCTGTTAAGTAGAATTGGAATTCCTCAGTGTTTGCAGGTTTCCTTCCAGTTCCGAGATCTGAAAAACAAAGGGGAGAGGGAGTCAGGCCTGGGCGCTGGGCATGGTCCCTGCCCTTCGGGCCCCCCTGAAGGAGACATGACCCTGAGCTGCCAGCCAGCAGCATGACTCCTCTCTCTCCCTGCAGGATCCACAGGGTGGGTGCCACAGGGGGGCTGACCTGCCGCTCCTGCCTGCCCCTAGGGCGCCCCTGGGCCTACCTTGTCCAGGAGCTTGTCCATCTCTTCCTTCCTCGCCAGCTCTGACTCCTCTAGAACCCGGCGCTGTGCCGTCTCCTTTTTCAGGAACTCAATCTCCCTGGGTACCAGTGGGAGACAAGACAGTGGGTGAGGGTGTCTGGTCTAGCTTCCATCCAGAGAGTCTCAGGGTCCTCAGCCCCGTCCTCGGCTCCACCTGGGCAGCTTTTGCCGGCTCCTCGTTCTCAGGTCGGGAGGTCCCAGCTCTTCCCAAAGCCTCTGGCGCCCAGGCATATACAAACCCAGGCATCCCCACCACAGGGCCCTCCAACGTCTGTGCTCCTTGCCTCCCTACCTGGCTGGGGTGGGGAGGGAATGCCACCACAGGCCTCTCAGTCCTCCCCAGGCCCAGGAGCCCCAGCCCCCAGCCACGTACTTCTGCTGGTAGTCCTTGATGAGGCGCTTGGCCTTGCTGTACTTGCGCTCCAGCGCCTGGTACTGGGCCTGGGTCTCCCGCAGGTGCTCGTCCACAGCCTGGCACAAGCTCTGGGCCTCGCCCCAGTAGCCCTCCAGTTTCTCCATGCGCTCCTTGTTCTCCTCCACGCTCTGCTCCAGCTGGGCCTTCTCCAGCCGCCACCTCCCCTTCTCCTGCTCCAGGCTCTGCAGCTGAGAGGGACAAACACCCCTGGGTTGGCGGGGGCCCGAGTCGTTGGATGATTCCTGCAGATATGGAGCCCACTGCCCCCCAACTACTGACTCTCCTTGGCTGAGCCTGAGAACCGAAAGCTGGAGAGGGGGGAGGCGGGACCACAACCTCAGCCTTCCCGGCCAGGGGCCCTGACACGTTGCCACACTCCTAGAAGGCCGGAGGCCCAGGATCGTCACTGATTAGCTCAGGGACTTGGGGTAAGGCCACTTCTGTCTTAAGCTTTAGTCCTCCCATCCGTAAAGCAGGAGTGATTCCTTCCTTGCCAAGCTCACAGAGGCTGCAGTGAGATGGTGGAGGTAAAGGAACAGGGCAGGTGAGGGTCACCATTGCCCTCTATCCCCTCTCTGCAGCCCTGGCTTCTGTGGCTTCCTAAACAGTCCTGGCTCCTCTCCCAGCTCCCTGGCCACCCCAGTGCAGACCTCCCGGCACCCACAGCCCAGTCCTGGGGACTCTGTTCTCTCTCCACTCACCTCCTTCACCACCTCTGTGTACTTAGCCCCGCACCTCCCAGCTCCTCAGAGGCACCCTGCCCCCACCCACACAAACCTAGTCCTCCTTTTCGGACTAGCCCACCTCCATCCCAAAGGTGCCATCATCTCACTGCCACCCCAGCGCTCAGCTTCAAGCCCCACTCACTGCCTGCCCCTCAAACCTCGTTGGCTGCAAACACCCCTTGCCCTCTGTGTCCCAGCCACACGGGCCTTCCCGCACATCCTCAGACCTGCCACATTCCCTCTCGCTGCAGGGCCTTTGCCTCCCCGTTCCCTGTGCCCGGAATGCCCACACCTACCCTCCCACTGCCTCGTCATTTCCCACTAGCTCACCCTTAGGCCCTCTGCTTAGTGCATCACTTCCCAAGAAGTCTCCCGTGATTCCCCTCTGACAGCACGGCCCACACACAGCCCGGCTGCATCAGGCTCTGCCGGCTCTAGGAGCTCAGCGGCCCTGTCCTCTCCTCTAGAGTCCGTGTCAGCTTCTACGATACCAGTGTCGGTGCGCAGACTCTAAGCCGCACAAGGGCAAGGATCAAATCTGCTTTTGCCCATCACAGGTACTAGATGGTGCTGAGCACTTAGAAGGCGCCCAGCAGTTCCTCCCCTTCATGCTCTGCATCTACCCAGGAACATGGCCTGTCACCTCACCCTAGAAAATGCAACTCAAATCCGCCCTTCCTATCCATTCCCTCTGCCTGTGCCCTGGGCAGCCCTGCCCATCCCTGCCAGGACATCACCCGGGTTTCTAACTGGTTCGCCGGCCTCCAAGTCCTGCTCACCCTCATGCCTCCCACTTTGTCGGCAGTGACCTTCCCCCCTCATGGCCCCATATGGCCAAAGAATCAAGGCTGGAGCCCTTAGCAGGGTGTCAGGACACTGCAAGCATAGCCCACCCTGGCAGTCCAGCTGTCTCCCACTTCTCCCCCACAGGAACAGCTGCCACACAGCCTGTGGGCCTCCTTCCAAAGCCAGCCTCCAAGCTCACGCTGGTCTCCCTGCTAGGAGACCCCTGCCTCAGCCATCTAAACCCTGCCCTCCCCCTGGGGCTGTTTCACACTCTCCTCTCTCCAGGTGTGCTGGTCTAAGCCCACATATGGGAGTGCACATGTGCGTACCTGGGTGCACCATGTCTGCACAGTCCCTATGTGCCCCTGCCTCTCCCTGCCACACTGGAAGCCCCAAGGGAACTGGGACTCCTAATGTCCAGGCCCAGCAGGGACCCAGTACAGACTGTGTATCAGAAGTCTGTGTATCTATGCCTGTGAGGGTGTTGGCACCCGGTGTGCTTGTGTGGGTGTCTGTACATAGCACATATGTGTGTTTGTAGATGTCACGTGTGCGCGCCATCTGGTAGCATCAGCACCTCTGTGAGGATGCGCACGTCCTGTGACACTCTTCTCGCGTCTCACAGCGGACGGACACAGCAGACGGACACAGAGGTATTGCCATGTGAAGCATGGGTCCGTTGTCCCCGTGTTATATCTGAGCAGAGTGGGTGTCTCTAGGTGTCTGGGTGAGTGAGTCTGTGGGTACCATGCGCCTGGGTTCGGGGCTGGTGCACGGACCCCTGGATGGTTTACGTTTACCGCTGGGCTTGTATGTAGAGGACACGTGTGAGACTGTGTGAACGTGAAGACATCCACGTTCAGCTGTTAGAATGCTGACGGCTAACAGCACAACTTTTTACTGAGCACCTATTATGTGTCAGACACTGTACTAAGGACTTTACGCGTAGTATTCTATTTTATCCTCACAGTGATCCTATGGTGTTGGCACTGTTATCAACCCATTTTACAGGTGAGGAGAATGAGACCCAGAGCAGCAAGTGAGTGGTGGAGAGATGGGTCCAGAGCTTGCGCTCTTAACACTACCCTCCCTCACCTCAGAGCGGCTGGTTCTGCACACACCTGTGGGTGGGGGGCAAGGGCCGGCGTGTGCAGTGTGAGGGTGGAGGGGTCGCCCCGCCCCCACTCCCCGCCGCTCTTACCTTTCTTTTCAGCTGCTGGATCTCCGCCTCGGTCACGGCATGCTTGATCTGGAGCTGTGGGGGCAGGGGCGAAGACACTCAGCTCGGGCTGGGGTAGGCAGTACTGCAGGGCTGGACACCAGCCCGCCCTTGCCTTCCACCAGCCCAGGGACCCCTCTGCCCACCTCCTTGAACTTGTGCACCAGCTTCTCAGGCTCCATGTCCACAGGGGACAAGGCATCCTCGTTCTCTGCTAGCTCGAACACCTCGATGGCCATCTCGCCACCTGGAAACGTGGGGCTCAGCTCCTCATCCTCGTCAGTGGCGTATTCTCCTGTCTGCGAAGGGAGACAGGCGGCTGTGCACCCTGCCCACCACAACCTCCCTCAGCCCTGAGGACTGGGGCCTAGGCCAGCAGCAGTCTTCCCATGTCAGACTGGGGGCCACCCAGGGGTGTGGTTCACGCCGCCCTCATCAGACTGGGGGCCACCCAGGGGCATGGTTTGTGTCTACCCCCAACAGCCTGGAGAGTCCCCAGAAGACAGGAGTAATTCCCCTGTAAGACTGAGGGCCCTGAAGAAACAGCCTCTGCTTTCCCCCTCACACAGCAGGTCCCCTGAGGTCTGGAACTGTCTCCTTCCTCAGACTAGGTCCCCTCAGAGTGGAGGCTCTTAGAGGGAACTACGTTTTTCTTGTAGGACCAGGAAGGCTTTCTGAAGACAGAGGGTGTGACTCTTCCATCAGACTAGAGGTTCTTTAAGGGAAAGGTCTGCATCGCCTCCCTCAGATTGGGGGCTCCCCCAGGATAGGAGCGTTGCTCTGGGGTTCTTCACAAGGCCTGGAAAGTGGCAGAGGCAGAGGACGGCTATAATACTCCATCAAGCCACCAGGGGGCGATGACGCTGCCAGCCAGGCGGAGTCCCTACCTCCTCGTCATCCTCCCCGTACTGGGCGTATCTCTGCTCCATCATCTCCCGCTGCCATCGCTCCTGTTCCAGGGTCTGCTGAATTAGCTGGGCCACCTCACTCTGCTCACCCGGCCGCTCCCGGCCAATCATAAATCTGCAGAGGCACCAGCATCGTTCCCTTTGTCTCTGTCCTTGGCTGGAAAATGCCACCATCCTCCCCGCTGGTATTCCCCTCTCCACATCCAGGTCCTCCCAGGGAGGTGAAATGAAAGAACTGAGTCCAGAGACTGCAGAGTGTTAATAATGTATGGGGGAGCAGGGGGCCCTTATTGGGTTTCCTTCCCAGGAGAAGCAGAGGCCCACTAGCCCTTCTGGCCAGTCTGTGGGGAGGCGAGATGTCAGCCAAACTTCAGGCTAGGCCGCAGGGGACAGGAGTTCGGGGAGGTGCCAGCGTAGGAGCTCTTCCCCCACCACGTGGGGGAAAAAGAGGCAGGGGATTGGCGAAGCTGACCCTGGGGCTGTAGACGGGTGTCTTGTGTGCACTCCAAGGCCCTGAGCTTCAGGAAGGGGCGGGATGATGGCAACTAGAGATTAGGATGGAGAGGAAACAGTGGAACTTCCAGGCACCAGCCCCTCCTCGCCGTGGCCACCCACATCCTGTTTCTCTACCACCCTTTTCTGGGGGCAGTGCCCCTCTTGGAGGGGGCAGGGAGTGGTCCTTGAATGTTATGCCAGAGAGGAACGTAGAGAGCTTCTAACCCAACCCCTTTAATTGACAGACCCAGGGAGAAGAGTCTTCACAGGAATCACCCGGCTAGAGGGGAGGGAGGGATACACTGCAGTTTGGACGGCACTCTCCCAGCATGTCTTGGATCTTCAATGAATGAGTCAGGACAGGCAGGGAGAAAGGAGAATAAGCCCAAGAGGCCAGTTTGGAGGCATGGTGGACAACGGGCCTTGAAGCCTGAGTGCTGGTGGCTAGCAGCAGTCAGGGGCTAGAGATGTGAAGGCAGACAGGGCAGGGGATGTGCACACAGCAGTTCCTTCTGGCAGGGAGGTGGTGAAAGCTTCTCTGTAAGTTGGGCCACCCAGAGTCTTAACTAGGCGTGGGCAGCTGGGCAAAGTGGCCAGATGAGGGCTGAGCCTCCTGTCTGCTCCCGCTGCCCACCGCCCCCATCCTCCCGGGCCTCACCGCACACGGCCCTTGGTGTTCCGGAGCACGGAGGCTGCAAAGCTCTGGGTCACTCCCACCAGACTTGTGCCATCCACTTCCACCAGGAGATCATTCACCTGGATCCTAAGGGAGGTGACACTGGTTAGGGGGGGTCACGAGGCAAACTGTGGAGCTGGGGTAGACATGGCCCCCCTCCCATCAGTAACTCAAGGCTCAGTCCCCACAGGGACCGGGTACTTTGTCTACCTGCATAAGATGCATGAGGCCGGAGGACCAGGTATCAGCCAGGCCCACGGGCAGTGAGACCCAGGCCAGCACACCAGACACAGGCATCCAGGACCAGGAATTGTGGCAAGCACACTTGCCATGACAATCACAAGCTATTTCCCCTCCTCCACCACACTCGGCAGACCAGTGTGACATCCACAGAGCTCATCACAGCCATGCACACCAGCAAGGGCCTGCCACGCACACATGTAACACACAGCCCTCTTATACAGCCATCTCCGTGCAGACCTGAGTCCGCAGATTTCCTCCAAATGCCTGAGACCTGTGTTCACACACAGTCCCACAGGGTCACCCCCTGCCCCCATACGGGTGCACAGCCCCCAACACGCTCCAGCTGTGGTGCTGGAAGCCCTTGTTCTCCACACAAGGAGAGAGATGGGGGTGGTCCAGACTGGCCGCCGAGGGGGATGAAAGCGTGGGAGGGACCCTCGGCCACCTCCTTCCTCCACTCCCACCTCCCCCCCCGAGTGCCAGGCCTCCTCGCAGGGCTCCCACACAGAAATGGAGGAGACAGCCTACTGTAAACAGCTCACACCAACACGCCCCGTGTGGGGACACTCTCACAAACACACACACTCCCCACCCGGCCAATAAGAGACCATGGGAAAGGCTCTGGAAAGTTCAAATGAGGGGGTAAGTGAAAGAGCAGGGATGGCCTTCCTTCCTTTTCTCTGACCCCCCAACCCCAGCCCGCCATGCCACCTGGGCTGCAGCAGACAGAAGCTCCCTGAATGAGGCAACCCCACCTCCAGCATCATGACCCCGGTCCTCACAAGGACACCCACTCACCTCTGTCATGTGGAGGGGTCTGTGCTTAGAGGTACCACAAGGTACCCCTGATATCAGCCTTTAATTTACAATGACCCAGGGGCGCCCTACAGCTGTTCCCACTCCCCCTCTGCAATCCACACACAGTAGGGAGGCTCCAGAGGGGTCACTGGGCTGCCCATAACTCCAGGGGGTCTTCCTGAGCCCTCTGACCCACAGAACTCACACCCTCCAGCCTCAGAGGCCAAACACAGGCACACAGGCAAGAAGCAGCCTCCTCCCTGGCATGCCCCCACTGGCTCTTCCAGCCTCACCACACACCTGATCCTTTGTGGTCTCTAGCTCCAGCCATACCTGCCTGCTTTCGGTGCCCTGCCTGCAATGCCTTGCACGCCCTACTCCCTCAGCCTAGCTAACTCTTGCTCATGCTTCGGGTCTCAACTCCAACATCACTTCCTCCAGGAAGACTTCCCTGATACCCAGAGAGGTCAAGCCCTCCTGTTTTAGGGTTTTGTGGCACCCTGTATTTTTCTCTGTTTCACCATTTTCTGTGTATCCACTATTCATCCATCTGCCTCACTACACTACATGCTTCCTGAGGGCAAGGCCTCAACACTGACTCCCCAGCGCCTGGCACCAGCCCTACAACAGCGTCAGAGGCTCAGTGTTTGCTAAACGAAAAAAAAGCTCACAGGTACCCTGCTAGGACAGAGCCTCCAAACCCGTACTCTCCTCACCATGGCCCAACACACACTCAAAACCAGGACACGCAACACCTACACATAGCCTCCTAGCATGCAAGTGCCATGAGGGCGAGCGCTCCGTCTGTTCTGTTCACTGTACCCCCAGGTCCGGGACCAGCACCTGGCACAGTAGTGCTCCACGAACATCTGAGCCCCACACAGGTAGTGGCCTGCCCCCCCTCGCCCAGTGGCCCACCCCACAGATGATGGCTGATCAGGGAAGGGGAGGCCGTACCTGCCGTCCCGATGGGCTGCACCGCCTTCAGTCACAGTCTTAACAAAGATGCCCAGCTTCTCCAGGCCCATGTCTGCCCCGGCCCCCATGCCAATGATGCTGATGCCCAGGCCCTCGGAATCTGTGAAGCAGAGGGTGATGAGAAGCAGGTAGGGGGGTGGGGTGAGGAGCTCCAGCCTGGGGCTTGCAGGGGACAGAGTGAGAGACTCCCCATCCCCTACCCTCACGCTGAGGTATGGCCTCACCTCAAGAAGCAGTCTCCACGTGGGGATGTCCCACACCTGGGGAAGGGACATGGTTCTGTCCACCTCTTCTCTGCCAAGCCAACTAGGATGCTCTTGGGTCACTGCCTGCCCTCTGCCCCATCCAAAGAACAGATGGGCAGCAGGGCGTGCTGAGGGGTACTATCTGTATGCAGACGCAGGTGTGTGGTGGCCACAGGACCACTGAGGGAGCCACGACGGGGATGATCTTCCCCCTCCCTAAGCAGTCTCATCCCTGCTCACAGCCCTTATAATTCAAGACCTCCCGCTTTTGTCTCCCCCTAGACCCACTCCTCTCTCCACAGCTGCCGCACCCGCCTGTCTAACGGGCTTCTGACATCCAAACTCATGATCTTCCCCCACAAACAGGCTTTTCCTGTCTGCCACTCCTTCGTGGGGCCTGGGAGCCACCTGGATTCCTCCCACCCCCTCATAGCCTCTGTGGAAGCCAAGTAACCACCGAACCTTGCCAATCCCACCTTCCAAGAAGCTCTCGAGTTGTTCATCCACTTCCTGCATGGCCATCATCTTGTCCACACCGCAGTGGCCCCTCTCCATCCACTTATAACCCTTCACCCCACAGCATGGCCTGGTGTGGTCTCTCTAGAATACCTTTCCCAGGTCTTGCAAGACTTCCGGTCCATCTTAGAAAAAAGTGGTCTACAAGGCCTTGTTTGCACACCCATCTTCAACACCCTCTGAATCCACCAGGTCTCTCCTCTCTCCCACACGCTCCCCTGATCTCCTCTTCAGGGCTCAACTCAAGCATCACTTCCTTGGGGATCCCCCCGAGTCTGGTCAGGTTTCCTGTTAAATGCTGTTATAGCGGCCCCTCCTTTCTTTTCCCGGCCCCCTCACTGTACACAAGGACGTAGTCAGATGTGACCATTCCACCCAGGCCTGCCCCCCACCTCCACCGTCGCTCTCCCATCAAGGCTTGGCCCACACAGCCCAGGACCCAGCCCCCAGTGCTCCCGGGGGGCCTGATGACTTCAGGAGCACACAGTGCAGCATGACAGGGGTGGTGGCGGTAGGAGCCTGGGCTGGGCTGAGTCTGTGGGGCTGTGGGGCGCTGACAGAGGCCCAGTTAGAGGTAACGTCTCTGTGGAAGCGCCTGAGGGTCCAGGGCGGAAGCTGGCACGGGGGAGGAGGCGCAGGAGGCCCGGCTCACCCTTCTCCAGCTCCACAGGGAACAGCTCCAACCTCTCCACCCGCTTCTCCAGCTCGTACTCAGCAGAGGCTGCCATGGGATCCACGTCCTCGTTGCGGCGATCATAGTCCTCGTTGGAGTAGGTGCTAAACACCTGGGGAGGAGGCCGCCTGTCAGAGGAGCCCGCAGGAGGGCGAGCGCTAAACCACTGAGAGGGGGCCCAACGGGCAGGCTGCGCCACCCACCGTGCTCCCCTCCTGCCACAGGCCTCCCCCAGCCCGCAATGACCCCAGCTCAGAGTGGGGGCCCTTCTAGTTCCGGAACTGTGGGGCGAGAGAGAAAGGGACCCATCCTTGCCGCATCCACACCATTACTCCCCTGCAGCTCCAACCACATGAGCGTGGCCAACTGGAGTAGGAAAGGAAGGTCAATGCCAGAGAAACTGTCATACTCAGGAACCCAGGTCCCCAGGTCAGAGAGAGATGGACAGACAGCCCCTGTCCCAGACAGAGGCGAGGGTGGGCACGGACACAGACGGCAGGAGAGACGAAGGAACAGGTTGAGTGGAAGAGGGGAAGAGGAGAAAGAGTGAAGGAGATGCTGCAGGATGCCAGATTTGGGGGGTGGCGGGCGGGAGTGGAGACGCAGGGAGCGGGAAGGGAGGAGACAGAGCGGTAGAAAGAGGCAGAGGGGCACCCAGGGCCCAGCTGACCTGAAGTGGAGGCCAGGGTGGAGGAGGGAGGCAGAAAGGACCACCTCTACCCCCATGGAGAAAGGGCAGGCCAGAGGAGCCCCTATGGCCTTGCCTGCACAGCCAGGCCTCAGTCTCCCTCTAGAACCTCAGCTCTCTGAGGTACGTCCCTTATCCCCAGGGCACTAGGAGGCCTAGGCAGAGGTCCTGGGCCCAGTGCCCTGTAGAAAGCAAGGAGAGCAGGAAGGTGCCAGCCTCTGACACTGTCCACAGCGAACCCGGCCTTACTGTCCCCTGTACCCCTCTGCTGTCTCTGAGCAGAAAGGGAAATTCCCCAGCCTGACCCTCCTCCAAAGAACAGAGAAGTTAGGACAAGGGCTCTGCAGGAGTACCTAATTCTGGGCCCAGGCAGGGTGCCCCTGGTGGGAGGTTAATGAGCACCATTTGGGGTACCATGACGTGTTCCTGCTTCACTGCCTGCAGCGACAGGCTGGCACCACTTGGAGCCAAGCGGGGGCGACGAAGGGTGGCAGCAGCTCTATCAGATGGCTGGGCCTGAGGCCTGAGCAGCTGAAGTGGGGCACCGTCTCCCCCAAGGCCCCTGCCAGGGCCCCACTCCTCCAGGAGCAGGCTCCACGGGCACCCAGGCCGGCAGCGGCACTCTTGTGTCCCAGCCTTGGTTTGGTGTCACCCCCACGAAGCCCCACCACTCCCACAAGGGGGCTCCTAGCTGGAGGAGTCCATGTGGTCACTTGACTCACTGCCCTCAACTTCACAGCATCAGAGAAAGTTGAGCACAAACCCTTAAAAGCTCCTTGTCGATTGTGCAGTAGTCGGACTGCCCCCCCCGACATCTGGCCAGCAGCCCCAAGCTCCTGGAAGGGACAGGCTACCTCATCCACACACAGTGCAAGATGCCAGGTCCGCTGCCCAAGGTCATGGGGGTTAGCCTGTGACAGGGCGGGATGAGACTAGCGGGTGGGTCACTGAGACTTTGTCCCCTTTGCACATATGCCCCAGGCCCTGGGACAGGGGCTGGTGTGTGCCTAGACCCGGCAAACTGGCTTTGGCCCCCTTTTGTATCTGAGTCCCTTTGACCCTCACCCTCTACTCCAGCAGAGATGGTCCCTTCATCCCTGTCTATGTGGTGGCCTGGGTCAACAAAACCCGCCCCCACCATTGAGTAAGCACACGCAATCTCTCTCTCTCACACACACACACACACACACACACACACACACACACACACACACACACACACACACACACACACACACACACACACACACACACACACACAGAGTGACCTCCATAACACCCTCACAGCCTGTCCTCGGCTTTGCCCTCCCCTCTTTTCTCAGCCTATCAAATCCTGCCCCCTGCAGGAAACCCAGGCCTCAGGCTCAGAGGTCCCAGACTACCACTCACCACTGCCCACCACCACGTGCCCAGCCTATCTCAGGGTCCTGGACCCAGTCCCCCCTCTCCAGGTGACAATCTGGAATTGAGTTCTCTGTCCTCAGCAGAAGCCTCCATAAAGGCAACAATTGGGTCATCCAAGGGGCACAAGACCTGGACTTAGTATCAATGCAGGGGGCGCAGCAAAGAGAGGGAAAAACTGGGTGGCGGGGGGAGGAAATTCCCAGTAAGGTCAAACGTCAGACACGCACAGGCGGCACCACACACCACAGGCTCCCACACACAGGCGAGCAACAGTCACCAGGGAGTCAGAGAGCACTGTTCCAAATCATGTGCTATTTTCTACCCAAAAATCAGGGTAAGGTGTCAAATATAGACAGTCAGAGGCCCAGGGCTGAAAGACCAAACTCCAACTGAGGGGATCAGACAGCTCAGAGAACTGCTGGTGGTGGTGGGGGGGGAGGTCCTAACCGCCTCAGTGGTCCCCACCTCTGTCCTCAGTGTCCCAAGAAACACCCATAATCTTCAATTCTCTCCCTCCAGGATGCCAGCACCTTCAGAATAGGAGAGGGGAGGGGAAAGGGCTTGTGAGGTCACAGCTGGGGGAAGGGGCTGGCTCAGGTGGGGAGTAGCATTTTTCAGGCCCCCTGGGGTGGAGGTGGGAGAGGAACAGAGGTTAAGATGCTGGGGCAGGTGAGAGGAAACTTGGGCAGCTTCAGTGTGCAGGAGTAGTTATGGAAACTTCAGTCAAAGAGATGAGAGTTTGACTGGTGAGGGGTAAAGGCTGGACTTTCCTTGGCCTGGACACCCCCATGAAGCAGACTTGGAGTTGGGCACAGCTGAGCCTGGCATGGTGAGAAAGACCCTTTAGGCTGAATGTGCCAGCCGAGAATGGAGGGTAGTAGGGAGGGCTGTGGTTCTTAATTCTCCCAGGGATCTCACCATCAACATTCTCCTGAGGATCTCAGGGTACTGGCACAACCCACAAACCAATCAGCAATACAGAAAGAGAGAGAGAGAGAGAGAGAGAGAGAGAGAGAGAGAGAGTAGAGAGGGAGTGAGAGTGTGTGTGTGTGTGTGTGTGTGTGTGTGTGTGTGTGTGTGTGTGTGTTCAGGGCACCCAGAGAATGAGGCAAGAGCGGCGCTTGGGTCCTGCCAAGGCCAAGAGCAAAAGCAGGAGGCTGCTGCCAGGCACCTGGGGGTCTCCCAGCCTCGCCCCCTCCCTTCTTCTCCATACCCTTCAGAAGGCCTAGCATCCTCAAACAGCACAGAAAGTGCCTGCTCCCTGTGGAACCCTGCACCCCCACCTCGGGAGCTGGCCCAGCGCAGACCCCAGGGAACAGGGCCCGAGTCACATGGCCCCAGCTCAGCTCAACCTCACAGACCTGCTTCCCTCTTTCAGTTCTGTAAAGTTGGGGTGAGGGCTACAGACATTTTGGAGAAAGGGCTGCAGGCCACTGCACGTTCCTGCTCCTCCATCCCCCTATGCAGCTCTGGTGCAGGGGGAAAGCAGGGGTGTTTCTAAGCTCCCCAGGCCCCTCCAGCCCAGAGTGGAGTAAGGACCAAAGTGGGGAGGCTCTCCTGAGGACACAGATACACACACGCACACACACATACACAGACACACCTTCCCACCACCCAAGCCCACGCCTCTGGCAGCCTCTGGAGGACGAAGGTCTGGGAAAGGAAGGGAAAGCAGGTGTCCCAGGACGCACGCAGGGCAGGGCAGGTGAGCCCCAGGGCTGGGCGGGGCAGCGGGCACAGGAACCCGAAGGGCAGGTCAGAGCAGGCCACCCCGGCTCAGGCCTAAAAATCTTCCCCCTCTGACAAACAGCTGGAAGTCCCCCACGCCCCCCCTAGGGTGGTAACTTCTGGGAAGGGGGCTGGGTGACAGGGCTTGGCTCAGCCTGCCAAACCCGGCTGGCTGGCGAGGCGGGGGCGACTGCGTGCACGTGGCAGGGGCGGTGCGGGGGCGGGGAG
>NW_006791954.1:898864-899726 GCF_000442215.2 Lipotes vexillifer | reverse complement strand
GGGGGCTCACTTACTTGGATGGGGGCCGTGCTGAAATGGATCTTCCGGCTCGGGGCCGGGTCCTCTTCTTCCGAAAGCCCCGGGATCTCCACGCACCCCGACTCGGGCTCGTAGGGGGGCTCACCCTCCTCCTCGTCTTCTTCGTCGTCCTCCTCCAGGGCACTGCCCCCAGAGTCCTCCCCCAGCCCACTGTAGGCGCTCACGTCCACCAAGTCCGCCTCCGAGAAATCCTCCTTCTTGGACTCGTCCACCTCCTCGGGGGCCACGTCCGGGGCCCGGCCATTGCCCACCCTTCTCTCAGGCGCCGCCACGGCCGCCGCCTCCTCCTCGGGGGCCGCCTGGGCCTTCTGCTCCTCGGGCGCGGGGCTGGCGGTGGTTGCCAAGGCGCTGCCATTCTCCAGGGCCGCGTGGACCGTCACCTCCGCCTGGATCACCTCCGCGGGCGCCGCCTCGGCCTCCGACTCCCCGCTCTCCTCCACCTCCACCGGCTTTATCTTGCGCACCTCCCGAGGCTTGGGGGGCGGCCGCGCGGGGGCCACTCGGTGCTGCGGGGGCTGCTGCCCTCCGGGGCCGCGCTCCTTCTCGGCTGGGGCATCCCCCGACGGGGCGGGCGGCGGCGGGGGCGGCTGAAACACCCGGGACCGCTTGCTGACCAGCTTCGAGTTGACCTGGGGCGCCCCGGCGGCCGCGGCCCTGGGCAGCCCCGGCGCGCGGTGGAGGCCGGTCCTCGAGTCGGCCTTCTCAAAGACGGCGCTGAGCTGACTGACCGTCGGCGACACGGCGTCGGCGTCCAGCTTGTCCAGCGCCTCGGTGCTGCCGTTGAAGCGCACCACGACGTCCAGCTTCCGGTCCTGCAGGCCGG
>NW_006791954.1:898087-898518 GCF_000442215.2 Lipotes vexillifer | reverse complement strand
CCGCCGCCCGCCTCGCCCGGCGCGCCCGCCGTCGTGCCCATCTGCAGGAACATACTTTTGATGCGGTGGACGTTGGAGCCATATTTCTTGTGGTGGGCCGCCTTGGGTGCCTCGTCTGGCCCGGGCGCGTCGGGCGGCTTCAGAGCCTGGATGCCCGCCTCGTAGGCGCTGCGGTGCGGGGAAGCGCTCCGGAGGGGACCCCCGGGCCCCCGCGGCTCCGTCTTCATCATAGTGGGGGGAGCCGGGTTCTCATCCCCACGCTTCCCGCTCCCCCCTTCCAACAGGCGGCTGGCCAAGTCGGGACCACCGCCCCCTCCCCCAGAGAAAAGGAACCCCGAAAGGCCTTTTTTAGCCTCCCCCCAAAACCAAGCTGCCCAAAACAGTTAACCTCGCTTTAAAAAAAAAAAAAAAAAAAAAAAAAAAAATTTCCG
>NW_006791954.1:888546-897618 GCF_000442215.2 Lipotes vexillifer | reverse complement strand
CCCCCCCCCCCCCCCGCGCCCCGAGCCTCGGTCTTTCTCTGGCTCTGCCCGAGCGGCGGCTGCCGGAGACCAAGCGGCTGCCCTTCTCGCAGCCGCCGCTGGGGACTGGCACCTCTGGGTCCTAAAGGGATCGGATTTCCGGGGCCGGAGCCTGTGAGCCCTCCCCTTCCCCTCCACGCGATTGTATTCCCCTCCCCTGCCCGCGCCTCGCCATAGCCTTCCACTGACCCCAGACGCTGGCTTGTACAGTTCAACCCTTCCATCCCAACCTCTGACTGTGGCTTTTCACATCCCACATAACCGCACTCCCACTAAATATTGAGGGTTGGCAATCCAACCACTGTGGTCTCTGTGTGGCCCTCCTCTACCCGAGGTGTGGAGGGAGAATAGTGGGGAGGGGCAAAGGATCATTTCCTTCAAGGTCCTTGGAGCTTCCTAGTATAGTTCACTTTGAAAATTTTAAAAATTCAGATTGCCCTGGAATCTGCATTTTAACAATTTCCCATAGGGAACATTTTGCACCCTTTAAGGCGTGAAACCTTAGCCCAGTGTTGCTGGCCTTATGCTGGAGGAGGAAGGGGAAGAGAGAAAGGAGATGGTCCTCATCACCCAGGTGGCAGTCCGAAGCTGGCTTTTGCCCTCTGGAATTCTGAAGAGGGTGTCCTGTCACCTGCCTGCACTGCACCCAGGCTGGGAAAGAAGGGGTGGTATGCCTGTCTTCAAGGCCTTACTAGAGCACTCCTGCCTCTCAAACAGGAAGAAGGAGTTTTGGAGGAGGAATTCTGGAGGCCTGGGGCCAGAGTTTCACCAGTGAGAGCTCTAGCTTGTATCTCTACTCTAAAGGATTCTGGCCATTGTGTGCAAGTGTGTGTAGGGAGGGAGGGGGAAGGGTGGCAGTGACCTATACGTTCCCTGTCCTGGCAGCTGTTTTGATGCTCCCCCCAACCCCCACATACACAACAAGGGGCCTGGGGTTGCCCTCTACCCTTCCCCAGATGCCAGGGCCTGGGAGTGAAGGTCCACCCCCTAGACCATGACAGATCCAGATGCACGGCTTCACTCCACAGATCCCAGAAAATGATGAACATTGTGGACCCTAGGACCCAGAGAACAACTCAGGCACAAAGCCTCCCCCCACTCCCAGCTGCTTCCTGCATCTCAGGCCTTCCTGCAGCCTCTGCCTCCTCCCCCGCCCTCTTCCCTTCCATCCTCTTCCTCTTC
This sequence comes from Lipotes vexillifer, assembly GCF_000442215.2. Lineage (NCBI taxonomy): Eukaryota > Metazoa > Chordata > Mammalia > Artiodactyla > Lipotidae > Lipotes > Lipotes vexillifer. The sequence goes on along the minus strand of NW_006791954.1, from coordinate 896,397 downwards.
TCCCCAGTCTCCCACTACCCACTGCCCTTGCCTGGAAGGGCTGTCGAAAGGAATCCTCTCACCTCTCCACTGTTGGGATGTGTGTGGGTTTTGTGGGATATAAACTGGTTAGCACGTGCAAAAGAGCGTGGGGGATGGGGTGTGGGAAGCCGCCTGGGAACCCTGAATATTGGGACAGGGAGGGGCCAGGAACCACAGGACTGGATCTTGAGGCTGGCAATCCTGAGGGTAACGGAGAGGAAAGATTTGGGTTCTGAGCAGGAGCTTTGGGACTTGGGTTTCCAAGCTCAAGTCTGGGACTTGAACCTCCCCACCCACAGCGCCCCCCCGCCCCCGGCCCCGCCCCCGCTCAACCTCACTCTAGAAGTTGGGTGAGACAGAAGTCTCACCTAGTTGGGGGTTTGGGCGGTGTCCTCAGAAGCTCTTGTGTGGATTGGGGGAGGGCACAGGCCCCTGGGTGTTCTGCCCATAATCTCCCACACCCTTTGGTGAGTCATTCTAACTGGTCCCAGCCCAAGGGGTCTGTGCCCATGCTTCTGGCCAGGTGGGGAAGCCAGCTTCTAAAGGATGGGAGGAGGAGCTGGGAACCAAGTCAGGCCCCGTGGACGCTCCCCACCCCGACCCCCAACAACATCTCCAGCAGCAGCTTGGAGTGGACTAGAATCGGGTTGCTTGCGTCCCCCTCGCCCTGAGACTTCCAAGAGTGAAACTCTTTTAAGTACTTTGGGATGCAGGACAGTTGGAGCCAGCCCAGAGCTCGGAGGACTGAGGCTAACGAGTGGGATCATTATTTCCTGGGCAACACCCCCTGCCAGTATTCCCGAAGAAGCTTTTATGGAGCAATGAGTGCTTTAGCATCTCACTCCTTCCCTGGGGTCAGGCGCCAGGCTGGCTGGCCTGTGAGAGGAGTGGGGAATGGCTGTTATCTTCTCCACCCAGTCCCTGCCTGCCTGAGGCAATAATCACACCTGCAGGGAGGGTGAGGAGGGCGGTTACTTTGGGGAGGGTTGCGCCCAAACTGAAGGGTTTGAACCTAATTTTCATTCCTCAGGCTGTGATCCTCAGATCCTTACTTATCTCCCAGGGTAATTTAGCCATTCTTTCTCTCTCCTTTTTCCTTTGTGGAGCTGCCTGATGGTCTTTGAATGGAAGTTCCTTCCTTACCTCTGACGTGGAATAGAGTGGCTCCCAAAGCTGGCGCAGGAGCCAGGCTGCCAGAGTTCAAATCCTGGCTCCACCACTTACTAGCTGTGTGACGCTGGACAAATCCCTTAGCCTCTCTGTGCTCTGAAAGGGTAAACTGAGGTGAAAGTGGATGGAACACAGAAAATAGGGTGTGTGCCTTTTCCAGTTCTTGCTAGAAAGCCTGGAGGCTTCTATAGGGAGAGGTAATCTTTATACTCCAGATGAAGCCCCTCCCTGTTTTCCCACCTACCCTCAAATCTGATGGGGGCCCTCTGAGACTGTTTTTTGAGGCTTCATAGGTTTTTTTTTTTTTGCAGTACATGTGCCCCTCACCGCCGTGGCCTCCCCTCGCGGAGCCTGTGCTCCGGACGCGCAGGCTCACCCGAGGTGTGGAGGGAGAATAGTGGGGAGGGGCAAAGGATCATTTCCTTCAAGGTCCTTGGAGCTTCCTAGTATAGTTCACTTTGAAAATTTTAAAAATTCAGATTGCCCTGGAATCTGCATTTTAACAATTTCCCATAGGGAACATTTTGCACCCTTTAAGGCGTGAAACCTTAGCCCAGTGTTGCTGGCCTTATGCTGGAGGAGGAAGGGGAAGAGAGAAAGGAGATGGTCCTCATCACCCAGGTGGCAGTCCGAAGCTGGCTTTTGCCCTCTGGAATTCTGAAGAGGGTGTCCTGTCACCTGCCTGCACTGCACCCAGGCTGGGAAAGAAGGGGTGGTATGCCTGTCTTCAAGGCCTTACTAGAGCACTCCTGCCTCTCAAACAGGAAGAAGGAGTTTTGGAGGAGGAATTCTGGAGGCCTGGGGCCAGAGTTTCACCAGTGAGAGCTCTAGCTTGTATCTCTACTCTAAAGGATTCTGGCCATTGTGTGCAAGTGTGTGTAGGGAGGGAGGGGGAAGGGTGGCAGTGACCTATACGTTCCCTGTCCTGGCAGCTGTTTTGATGCTCCCCCCAACCCCCACATACACAACAAGGGGCCTGGGGTTGCCCTCTACCCTTCCCCAGATGCCAGGGCCTGGGAGTGAAGGTCCACCCCCTAGACCATGACAGATCCAGATGCACGGCTTCACTCCACAGATCCCAGAAAATGATGAACATTGTGGACCCTAGGACCCAGAGAACAACTCAGGCACAAAGCCTCCCCCCACTCCCAGCTGCTTCCTGCATCTCAGGCCTTCCTGCAGCCTCTGCCTCCTCCCCCGCCCTCTTCCCTTCCATCCTCTTCCTCTTCTCCCCAGTCTCCCACTACCCACTGCCCTTGCCTGGAAGGGCTGTCGAAAGGAATCCTCTCACCTCTCCACTGTTGGGATGTGTGTGGGTTTTGTGGGATATAAACTGGTTAGCACGTGCAAAAGAGCGTGGGGGATGGGGTGTGGGAAGCCGCCTGGGAACCCTGAATATTGGGACAGGGAGGGGCCAGGAACCACAGGACTGGATCTTGAGGCTGGCAATCCTGAGGGTAACGGAGAGGAAAGATTTGGGTTCTGAGCAGGAGCTTTGGGACTTGGGTTTCCAAGCTCAAGTCTGGGACTTGAACCTCCCCACCCACAGCGCCCCCCCGCCCCCGGCCCCGCCCCCGCTCAACCTCACTCTAGAAGTTGGGTGAGACAGAAGTCTCACCTAGTTGGGGGTTTGGGCGGTGTCCTCAGAAGCTCTTGTGTGGATTGGGGGAGGGCACAGGCCCCTGGGTGTTCTGCCCATAATCTCCCACACCCTTTGGTGAGTCATTCTAACTGGTCCCAGCCCAAGGGGTCTGTGCCCATGCTTCTGGCCAGGTGGGGAAGCCAGCTTCTAAAGGATGGGAGGAGGAGCTGGGAACCAAGTCAGGCCCCGTGGACGCTCCCCACCCCGACCCCCAACAACATCTCCAGCAGCAGCTTGGAGTGGACTAGAATCGGGTTGCTTGCGTCCCCCTCGCCCTGAGACTTCCAAGAGTGAAACTCTTTTAAGTACTTTGGGATGCAGGACAGTTGGAGCCAGCCCAGAGCTCGGAGGACTGAGGCTAACGAGTGGGATCATTATTTCCTGGGCAACACCCCCTGCCAGTATTCCCGAAGAAGCTTTTATGGAGCAATGAGTGCTTTAGCATCTCACTCCTTCCCTGGGGTCAGGCGCCAGGCTGGCTGGCCTGTGAGAGGAGTGGGGAATGGCTGTTATCTTCTCCACCCAGTCCCTGCCTGCCTGAGGCAATAATCACACCTGCAGGGAGGGTGAGGAGGGCGGTTACTTTGGGGAGGGTTGCGCCCAAACTGAAGGGTTTGAACCTAATTTTCATTCCTCAGGCTGTGATCCTCAGATCCTTACTTATCTCCCAGGGTAATTTAGCCATTCTTTCTCTCTCCTTTTTCCTTTGTGGAGCTGCCTGATGGTCTTTGAATGGAAGTTCCTTCCTTACCTCTGACGTGGAATAGAGTGGCTCCCAAAGCTGGCGCAGGAGCCAGGCTGCCAGAGTTCAAATCCTGGCTCCACCACTTACTAGCTGTGTGACGCTGGACAAATCCCTTAGCCTCTCTGTGCTCTGAAAGGGTAAACTGAGGTGAAAGTGGATGGAACACAGAAAATAGGGTGTGTGCCTTTTCCAGTTCTTGCTAGAAAGCCTGGAGGCTTCTATAGGGAGAGGTAATCTTTATACTCCAGATGAAGCCCCTCCCTGTTTTCCCACCTACCCTCAAATCTGATGGGGGCCCTCTGAGACTGTTTTTTGAGGCTTCATAGGTTTTTTTTTTTTTTTGCAGTACATGTGCCCCTCACCGCCGTGGCCTCCCCTCGCGGAGCCTGTGCTCCGGACGCGCAGGCTCAGCGGCCATGGCTCACGGGCCCAGCCGCTCTGCGGCATGTGGGATCTTCCCAGACCGGGGCACGAACCCGTATCCCCTGCATTGGCAGGCGGACTCTCAACCACTGCGCCACCAGGGAAGCCCGAGGCTTCATAGTTTTAAACACCAGGTGTTAACTGCAAAGACAGGTGATGAAGGCAGGGAGAGACCTGATTTGTGATAAATCCCAAGCTCTTAGCACCCTGGGCTCACATCCAGGCTGGGTGCCAAGGCTGCCTTCTCTTCCCAGCCCTGGGGCCTTGAGACTCAGCCTCAGAAAGTGGTGTTTCCTGTGGCTAGGGTCATCTGAGCAAAGACTGGCCTAGACCCCGCTCTTTGGTCCTTTTGTAGTGAGCCAGTGGCCCCTGCCCCAATCACTCTCCATCTGTCCTCGTCTGCCAGGGACTTGGGCTAATCCAAGGATGCTGGAAAGGCTTGCCTATGTGTACATGTTTTATATACAGGAGAGCTCAAATCCAGGATGTCAGTGTTGAAGGGCCTTTAGCGGCCCTTGGCTGACCCCTTCCCAGGGGGAATGAGGAAGGCTGAGACTTGAAGTGGGAAGTGACTTACCAGTTTTGGTGGAAACAGACTAGGGTTCACAAGGTCTGAACTGAGCCCTAGCTCCACCCATTTGCTGAGTGACCTTGGGCTAGTTGTTTCCACTCCCTAAGCCCCAATTTCCTCAACTTGCTCAAATTTGAAATGTCTGAGTGTGTCTGCTGAGCATAGGCGACCCTGGTTGTTCCCAATTCTGGAACAGAGCAGAACATGGGCTTTGCAGCCAGACCATCTTTGTTAGAATCTCCAACCTGCCACTGCCCAGTTAAGGGACTTCAACAAATTTCTTCATGTGTAAAATGGAGATAACAGACCAACCTCATAGTGTTGTGAGAATTAAATACATTTAGAACAGCTCCTGGCACAAAGTAGGAGCTTGGTGTGTTGGCTGTTATTGATTACATGTATATCTGAACATGTATGGGTGTGTGTGCACACGTGTACACGTGTGGGGAGGTATGACTGAAAGTGGGCATCGGTATTTGCATCTCCACGTGTGTCTTCATTGGACTATAGGGCCTCTCGTTTCCTTTTAAGGTCTATTATATGAAATTCTGAAATATAAGCACCCCCTGCCTGCAGCTCCTCCAAAGCTTTTGGGATCATCCCTGGAGTGAAGGTGACCTTCCTTCTCTACCTCCCAAAGTGTTTTTCATTCCTTCCTCTTAGTGTCTCAAGTCCCCCAGTGCCCCTGCAGAAAGAGTGCCCCTTGGGGTCCTCCCACAGCTGGGAGACTGGCTTGCCTGGGTCCCTCTGCTCTGCCCCGCTTTCTTTTTTTTTTTTTTTTTTTTTTTTTTTTCTTGGGCTATGGGGGCCTCTCACGGCTGTGGCCTCTCCCCCTTGCGGAGCACAGGCTCCGGACGCTCAGGCTCAGCGGCCATGGCTCACGGGCCCAGCCGCTCCGCGGCATGTGGGATCTTCCCAGACCGGGGCACGAACCCGCATCCCCTGCATCAGCAGGCGGACTCCCAACCACTGTTCCACCAGGGAAGCCCTGCCTCGCTTTCTTTCCTTCACCCTCCACGCTTCATTCTAGTGTCACTTGGAAAGTTCAGATACCTCTTAGAGATTCAGGAAGGAAACCAAGAAGGAAGAGTCAGGGTGTGTGTGTGTGTGTGTGTGTGTTGGGGGCAGGGAAGGGTTAGGACAGAGGAAAGATTTCTCCAAATCATCAGTTGCTTTAAAAGAAAGCCTATATTTAGCTAGGCTTAGAGGGTTTGTAAATATGTATTTTGCAAAGCAGACAGCCATAGCCGTTGGAGCTCCAGAGATATGCAGGGAGGTCAAAGAAAAAAAAATAACTGGAAAGATTGAGCAATATTATTTTGTCATCAGCAGATTCGAAAAACTCTCTCCTGCCTGCTCCAACTGCTATTATTACACATTCCTGTGTTTTGATGTTGGTTTCTATTTTTCATCTGCTCTCTGGATCTGCAGTGGATGCCCAGGGAAGAGACTGGCTCTCAGAGTCACCTTCCCACCAGCCTTTGCCTCACCTGCCCAAGGTCAAAGGAGAGAGAATCCTGGCCCTGCCAGCTCCCCTCCCAACTGGTTCCACCAGGCTCCGCCAGGCTGCATGCGCCTGGCCTAGGTACTGTCTGCAAAGCCAGCTTTCAGGCTCCACACTCAATCCTTTGCACTTCAGGTGGCCTTGAGGGTGAGGGTTGGGTGACAAATCTTGCCACTTCTGGGCAGTTCTACTTTAGAGAACTCTTCTTTCTGAGAGAAAAAAAAAAAAAGAAAAAGAATTTACACTTACTTTTAGTTTGAAAAGTTTCTTTAAAAATAAGAAAAGTTCAGGGAATTCCATGGCAGTCCAGTGGTTAGGACTTGGTGTTATCACTGCCATGGGCTCAGGTTTGATCCCTGGTAGGGGCCAAAAAAAAAAAGAAAAGTTCAGAGAATCACATAACAAACAGAATTTATAAATGCTATCAGAGACTTCCCTGGTGGTCCAGTGGTTAAGACTCCACACTCCCAATGCCGGGGGCACAGGTTCAATCCCCTTTCTCTTTTTTTAAAATAAATTTATTTATTTATTTTTGGCTGTGTTGGGTCTTCGTTTCTGTGCAAGGGCTTTCTCTAGTAGCGGCCACTCTTCATTGCGGTGCACGGGCCTCTCACTATCTTGGCCTCTCTTGTTGCAGAGCACAGGCTCCAGACGCACAGGCTCAGCAGTTGTGGCTCACGGGCCCAGTTGCTCCGCGGCATGTGGGATCTTCCCAGATCAGGGCTCGAACCCGTGTCCCCTGCATTGGCAGTCAGGTTCTCAAACACTGCGCCACCAGGGAAGCCCCAATCCCCTTCCTCTTTATCCCCAGTCCTGTTGCCCACCCTACCCACTCTCACAAATTTGGAATGCATCCTTTATAGCCCATAATTTTAAAAATTAATTAACTAATTAATTAATATTTTGGCTGCATTGGGTCTACGTTGCTGCACACGGGCTTTCTCTAGTTGTGGCGAGCAGGGGCTACCATTGCGGTGCGCGGGCTTCTCATTGCAATGGCTTCTCTTGTTGCAGAGCACCGGCTCTAGGCGCGCGGGCTTCAGTAGTTGCGACACGCGGGCTTAGCTGCTCTGCGGCATGTGGGATCTTCTCGGACCAGGGCTCAAACCCGTGTCCCCTGCATTAGCAGGCGGATTCTTTTTTTTTTTTGCGGTATGCGGGCCTCTCACTGCCGCGGCCTCTCCCGTCGCGGAGCACAGGCTCCGGACGCGCAGGCCCAGCGGCCATGGCTCACGGGCCCAGCCGCTCCGCGGTATGCGGGATCCTCCCAGACCGGGCACGAACCCGCGTCCCCCTGCACCGGCAGGCGGACTCCCAACCACTGCGCCACCAGGGAAGCCCGGCAGGCGGATTCTTAACCACTGCGCCGACAGGGAAGTCCCTAGCCCATAATTCTTAAATTACCATTTTTAATTGTCAGATATACATAACATAAAATTTACTATTTTAACCATTTTAAGTGTACAGTTCATTGGCATTAAGTACACTTGCCTTGTTATGCAACCATCGCCATTATCCATCTCCAGAACTTTTTCATCTTTCCAAACTGAAATTCTCTACCCCCTAAACAATAACTCCCCAGGACCCCACCCCCGAGCCCCTGGCAACCACCATTCTACTTCCTGTCTCTGTGAATTTGACTACTCTAGGTACAGCATATAAATGGAATCATACCGTATTTGTCCTTTTGTGACTGGCTTATTTCGAATAGCATGATGTCCTCAGGATTCACCCACGTTGTAACATGTCAGAATTTCCTTACCTTTAAGTCTAGC
>NW_006791954.1:866518-888536 GCF_000442215.2 Lipotes vexillifer | reverse complement strand
TCCCTACATATTTAAGTATTCATAAAGCAGCATATGGTAATGCTTTCTGTATTATTAAAATGTATATAATGACCATCACGCTGTGTGTATCATTTTGTGTCTTTTTTTTCACTTGAGGTGTTTTCCACGATGCAGCCACATTAATACATGTGGCTTTGGTTCATTCATATTAACTTCTGTTTTCTATTTCATCATATGAACAAGCCACAACTTATTTATCAGTTCCTCTACTGATGGGCCTTTTAGTTGTTTCTATGTTTTGCTGTTATAAGCAGAGCTGCGATGAACACCCTTGTGCCTGTCTAACCCAACTCTGGAGTGTACAGCTCGGAGCAGGAAGCCAGGGTTGCAGGCACCCTGTCACCTAGACTAGTACTGCCAAGCTGCTCTCTAAGCCAGTTTATGCTTTCACCACCAGCATTTGTACAGATGTCCTATCTGACCACATCCTTGCCAACATCTGCTCTTGTTAGACTTTCTATTTTTGCCAATCTGATGGGCGTGAAGTGGTGTCTCATTTGAATCTGCATTCCCTGCCTCTGAGGTAGAGCATCTTATCATGCTTATTGGCCATCTGGGTTTCCTCCAGGCAAATTGCTTACGTCCACATCCTTTGCTCTCCAGTGCAGCTGTTGATACAAGTTACAGAAAGCCCAACTAGAAGCGGTTTAAGCAGAAAAGGGAATTTTATTATCTCACATAACAAGGAGTCCTAGGTTTGGTTCATTTAGAGACTCAACTATGACATCAAGGAAGAGGTTCTTTCCATCTTTCCATAAGACCCTCCTCATCGTGTTGGTTTGCTTCCTAGACTGGCCCCACCATGGTCCATGATGGCTGCCTCAGCTCCGGGTGTCTCATGCAGACAACAATGTCCAGAGGCAGAAGAAAGTGGATGCTTTCTTCTCAGTGTCTTTTTCCTAGAGGCCCACAGGAGCTCTTCCTTCTGGTCTCAGTGGACAGAACTGCATACATGTCCACACCTAAACTAATCGTTGACCAGAGGAACTGTATTATCATGCTCTATTTAGACCAATCACTGTTTACCTGATGCGGATGGGGAAGGCCCAGCCTCACCCAAAGCCTAGACCCCTGACTTTTGAGTCAGGATTCTGTTAGCAAGGAATAAGGGGAAGACTGCCCTTTGGGGTGGCACTCAAAAGTTCTGTGCTTGCTTTATTGATTTGTAGGAGCTCTTTATACATCCTGGATACTAACTTTTTATCTGCTTTATGTGCTGCCGATATTATCACCTAGGCTGTTGCTTGTCTTTTAACTTTGTTTATGATGTCATTTTCATAGAAGAAAGCTTTTTTTTTTTTTTCTTTTTTGGTCATGTAATGAAATCAATCTTTTGTGAGTTGTGTCTCTCATCTAAGAAAACTTTTCCTGCTCTGAGATCTCCTACATTTTCTTCTAATTATTTTAAAGTTTTGTTTCTCACTTTTAGGTCTTTAATCCATCTGGAATTAATATTTATGGATGAAAAGTCAACTGTCACAACACTTTTTATTGAGTTGCCTATTCTCTCTCATTAAGTTGCAATGCCACTGCCATCATAAATCACATTCCCACATATGCTTGGATCTGTTTCTGGGCACTCTGTTCTATTGATCTCTTTGTCTAGCCCAGCACCAATACCACATTGTTTTAATTACTATCGCTTTCAAATAAGCCTTCGTTTCAGAATTGTCTAGTCTATTCTTGGTGCTCTGCTCTCCCATATGAATTTTAGAATCATTTTGCTTAGCTCTTTGAAAAATCCTGTTGGAATATTCAGCGGACTTGCCTTGAATCGACATATTTTTATGGAGAGAACGGTCTTAGTGACATTGAGGCTTCTCATCCCTAAACTTAATACATCTCTCCAACTCTCAATTTATTCTTTTTTTAGCCTATAGTTTTTATGGTTTTATAGCCTATAGTTTTTCTTCACAAATATCTTCAGATATCTTTTCTAATATTTTTCTGGGTTCTGTACAATTTTAATTTTATTGTGAATTATTTCTTTTTAAAAAGATATTACAGTTTCTAATAAATTATTGCTTGTGTATAGAAACACTGCTGAAATTTGTATTTTATTTGTATTTGGATGTTGAACTTTGTCCAGCAACCTTGCTGATCTCTCTTAATAGCTCTGACAACATGCCTATGGAATCTCTTGGGTTTTCTATATAATCATACCATCTGCAAAAAGAAGTCTGAGGCTTTTGTTTCTTTCCTTTTTTTTTTTTGGTCCCAAGGTTTAGGGTGAAAATATTACAGCACAGCAGAGTCAACTGGCTCCACGGTGTTTTGAAATTCATCCCAACTGTGGGCTGAGTGACCTGCAGGTTGGACAGATTTGCCAACGTTCAAGAGCTTCAGCATTTCCTTAGTGTCAGGATCTTCAACGATCTCCTGATCCAGGGCCGAGACCTCAGGCACATAATTCTCTCTCCTCCTGCAGCTTAATGGAGACACTTCTCACTGAGCCTCTCCGAAACTGTTTCATCAGATGTGTGACATAGCCTGCTTTCTCCTTGCGAAGCTTCTTGCTGGGAATAATGGCCATCTCCTCGCACACACGCTTGTTGGTGCAGAATTCGTTGCCCAGGCACTTGTATTATTTCTCATTGATGACCCGGCCACCTTCCCGGTTTTGGTGTGAACGTGGCCCATGTTGGCAGGTCCTTGGTAAAAGAGTGAGATTTTGTTTCTTTTATTTCCTAATCCTCTATCACTGAGTGGTAGCTTCTAAATCTGACCTCTCCCAGCTCTTGGGCTGTGCCAGTGGGCTGGCCCTGGGCAGCTATTGCCTTGCACTGTCAGTTATAAATAAAAGACCCCTTACTCTCTCCAGAGCTTTACAGTTTACAAAGCACTTTTTCTTCCGTTATCTCATGGATCCATATTGCCCCCACTTTGCAGAAAGGGAAGGGCTGTAAGCTCCAAGTCCAGCAGTCGAGCTGTGCGGAATATACCGCGCTGTGAAGCCTCAGACAGTCCCTCTCCTTCTGTGTTTCTCCTCTGAGCTAAGAAGTTTGGCCAGGGATGGTCTCTGGCATTCTCAGACTCATGATTGATAGCTTTGGGCGGCCACGAGGCTCAAGGAACCCCTCTGAAGGCTGAAGTTCACCGATAAAAGGGGGGTAAGATTCTGGGTACACTTAGGTCCTCAGGCTGGTGCCCCAAACGTCGTAGGTGTGGGGAAAAATGGAAGTGTTTCAAGTCGGAGAAATTATATAAATGATGGGGAGAGTGGGAAACAGGGCATTGTCTCCAGTCCCCTGCCTCCACGCGGGTTCTGCTCCCTGTTTGGAAGAACATCCTCCGGACCCGGAAGGGGAGGACGAGGAAGGGCTAGAGGCCGTGGGTCCCCTCTTCCGTCGCCCCCTCTAGCCGCCGAGCTCAGCAAGCACCTCTGACGCGTATCCGTAGCCTGGGGCGGGGCTCTCTGTTGCCATTCCACCGGGCCACCCGGCTCGGGCCCCATATTGCGCAGGCGCAAGTCCGGGCTGGAACCGGCGAATGCGCCCTCTCGTGGCAGACTGTCAGATCGCACCCTTTGTTATAGTGCTGGAGGCGGCGAAGAGGACGCAGGAGAAAGATGTGGGTGGAGTCTGGGAGGCAGATGCGACAGTCAGATCACAATGACGAGAATCCCTTTCCTTTGTCCCTCATGCCAACATCTAACCCTCCGTTTTAGATGCAGATGAATATGGCTCTCAGAGATCGAAAAACAGGTTCATAGAGACGGAAGTGGAATGAGAGAGTTGGGGAGATGATATATTATTCAATCAATCATTCATTTATTCAGCAAACATTCATTGAGATGGGGAGAGACAGGGACAAAGGACCAAAGGGATTAAACTGAGACACTGACGGGCCAAGATGGGGCAGAAAGCTGGGGAGACAGGTGCGGAAGGCAAAGCAGCAGGGACAGAGAATCAGCTAGCTGAGGTCAGGGCTGGAGTAGCAGGAGTAAAGCAGAGGCATGGGAACCTGGGCTGGGCTTTTGGAGACAAGGCTGAGAAAAACCCAGATGCAGAACTGACCCTCCAGTTCACCTAGATGGATGCTCCAGCTGGATAGGACAAAATCAGGAGTCAAGATGGGCTCCTATGACCACCTATGAAGTGGTCTTGCCAAAGAAAGTGGAATATACACCTGATCAGGACTCTCGATCCAACTACAATTTACAAGAAAAAACAATGTCCAGGAAATACAATTTATAAGAAGTACAGGGGCCTCCCTGGTGGCGCAGTGGTTGGGAGTCCGCCTGCCGATGCAGGGGACACGGGTTCGTGCCCCGGTCCGGGAGGATCCCACATGGCCTGTGGGCCATGGCCGCTGAGCCTGCGCGTCTGGAACCGGTGCTCCGCGGCGGGAGGGGCCACAGCGGTGAGAGGCCCGCGTACCGCAAAAAAAAAAAAAAAAAAAAGAAAAGAAACACAGAGGTCAGAGGAATATTTTAAAGAACACAGTAGAGATGCAATCAGCAAAATCCAGACCGCGAAACTACATGACAAATGACCTGGTTACCCCAAGGGCAGAGAGAGAGAGAGAGAGAGCGAGAGAGTTAGTTGGAGGGGGACTCCAAAGATTTAAAGAGATTTCAGAGAGACTTAACAATCAGTTGCAATGTGTGCATCTTATTTGGATCCTGATTCAAATAAGTACATTGTAAAAAAAAAAAAAAAGACATTTATGAGAAATTGGAAATTTGAGCACTATAGATCTGATATTAAGGAATTATTATTAACCTTATGGTAAAATAATGTCATTGGGTAGTTTAATTGTGATTATATTTTTAAAAAGTCATTATCTTTCAAAGATTCACACTGAAATATTGACAGAGGAAATTAACTGGGAGGGCTCTAGATGAAATGAGATTGGCCATAAGTTGATCATTGTTGAAGCTGGCTGATTGATATATGGGGGCTCATTATATTATTCTATATATTTTAGTTTTATTTTAAAATTTCCAGAATAGGTTTAAAGACCCTGTGACACCACCCCCCCCCCCACCATCCTTAAGCCTCAAGGAACAGAAGGCACTCAGTGTTATAGTAGCAGATTGCAATCCAGACAGCTCTGAGGTGGGGAGGTCATCTGTGGGGCAGAGGAGACTTTCAAGGGACTTCCAGCTGGCTCCTGGCCCAGTCCCTGGTTCCCTTGATTTTGGGGAGAGAGAGAAGGATCAGTAAGAAAGGCTGGCCTCAGTGGTCCTGGTGGCACTGGGTTCGGGCAATGCCACCTTAAGACAGCTGAGGGTGTGACTGGGTGGCTCTAAAAATAGCAGGAGAGACAGCAGCCAGAGAGGGAGGGAATCACATGGAGCCACTGAGGGGCTGAGGCCTGGGCAGCTAGCCAGGCTCTGGCACCTCTGCCTGCTCCCCCAGAGCCCTCTGACTTTCCCCTGCCTCCTTTCTTCCTCTTGCCCTCCATCTCTGAGAAGGCAGAGAGGTACCAAGGTGACTCTGGGATATACCCTGCCCTGTCTGAGAGCCTAAGTGGACACTCATTCTGGAATTTGCTGGCTATCCAAGGACAGGTGGGATGGTCATGTGGGGAGAGTCAGGAAAGGACAAGGACTGAGTAACATGCCCACCGATCACCCCAATCTTCAGGCCAACACCCTCCCTCTCAGGCTGACTCAGGGCAGGTCCCAGATGTCCTTGCCTGGGGCATTCGCCTATGGGGGTGAGGTGGCAACCCCTTATGTCTCAAGGCCCAGGAAGAATGCTCACACAGGTACCGAGGATTTTGGAACGCTGGCACCCACAGTCCCCTGCCTCCTTCTCAGGGCATCTGGGGAGAGCGCCCCTCTGCTTGTTCTGAATGGGTAGTCCAGGGAAAGAAGGGCACACTGCTTCCATCGCACCTGTACTGAGATCCTTTGGCAGATGCAGGAAGGAAGGGGAAGTGGTATCCCACCGGCAAGGACATTGGCGGCATCCTGGACTGAGTCAGGCACCGGGCTGAGGTCTTTACATGCATTCAGCTGTCTATAGTGTGGCCTCAGGAAAGTTATACACCCTTCATACCTCAGTTTTCTCATCTGTAAAATGGGGACAAAGATAATACCTGCTTCATGGAACTGCCTTGGGGATGGAATGAGTTACTATATGTAAATCTATGTAAGACCTTCAGCATAGTAGCAGGCAGAGGGTAGCTGTCATCACCTGCTGGCATGAGAGCTCCACCCGAGTAAGGGCTGCTCATCTCTGTCCCCTCAGTGCCTGGTACATAGCAGGTGCTCTGTAAATATGTGCTGAATTCATGATTTTGTGGATTCCTCACAAGGACACCAAGAGGAGAGCACTGTTCTTGCCACTTTGTAGATGTGGAAACAGAGCCTAGAGAGGGCAGATGACTTTTTCAAGGCCATATTCTCCAGTGAATGGGTCAAGGTGGGATTCATGTCCAGGCCTGTAGGCCTCCTTTACTCCCTGTCTCTACCTGGTTGGTTCTGTCCAAGGCTCTCTCTCTTCCCGGACCTGGGGGACATGCTGGGGGTGCCTAGTCTGAGGAGAGGGCTGGGTGAATGGGTGCCCTCATGTGCTGTTCATGAAGCTGTCACCTCGCCCCCTACACCTACTAGTTGCCAGGCCCTGTGCTAGGTCCAGGGATGCAAAGATCATAAGATCCCAGGCCACCCTGCAACACTGTGTGGTTGGCTGTGCCACACAGGAGGGAGGACAGAAAGGCTTCAGAGAGGAGTGGATGCCTGTGCTGTGTCTTGAAAGGTGAGTAGAAGGTAGGATGAAAGGTAGGATTAGGGCAGGAAGGGAGCTCCAGGCAGAGGGAAGAGCTCGTGCAAAGGGGTGTAGACTCAGGAGAGATTATCAGGTTGTGGGGCAGCAGAGGGAGGCAGGGCAGAAGCCTGGGGGTAGTGTGTGTGTGCGGGGAGGGGGTAAGGAGGAAGAGAGGGGATTCTTGACAGGATGGCCAGGTACAGGCAGGGCCTGAAAGCCATCAGCCGCTGTGGAGCTCAGGACAATGGAAGCTATTATAGGGTTTTAAGGGGGGCCTCAGGCAGTCAGGTTGGTGGTTTAGAAAATATACTCTGGCCCCAAGAAGGGGATGAATGGAGGGACCTCATCCTGTGAGGAGGGTGTCCACCCTAGATTTAGTGCCTGCTCTGGGTGGGGAAGGGGAGGGTCCCGCTGGCTGAAGCCGGGCCCAGCTGCTCTGGGACATCTTCCCGTCCTTTCCCCCTCCCTCCTCCCTGCTCCCTCCTCCCTGCTCCCTGCTCCTGTCTCTGTCACTCACAGGCAGCGCCAGGTTGGGACAGCCATGGCAGCAGTGCTAATCTGGATTTCTCTCCTTGTGGGTAAGTTGGGGTCTTCTTCAGGGGAGAGGCCCAGGTTGAGGGGGGTGAGAAGTTCCAAAGGGGAGGGGTTGGGGGTCGGGGTGAGGCAGGCGCCAGAGGGACTTTGGGGTGTAAATTCCACTGCCGATGGGGCTCTAGGGAACTGGGGCTGGGAGCTGGGATATGGGGGGCTGGCTGGGAACTCTGAGGGGCAAGGTGTCCTAGGCTATGCTGGGCCTAACTGCACAGGCCCAGAGTGCCATGGGCCCTTTAATGGCCTGGCTTCTTTCTGGGTCCAGGCTAAATTTGGCCCTGGGAGAGTGTGAGGGTCACTGGGGCAGGTCCTCTCCCTGGGGCTCTGGGCTCAGGCTCCCCTTTGCTCAGCTCCTAGTGGCCTCTAGTGTGGGCCCTCTCCCCTCTGTATATTAGGGGAGGCGGTGGGGGGGCCCAGAATGGCTACCTGCATCCTCCAAGGGGTCCTTATCTCTCCCTCCCTCCTACCCCCTCCAGCCTCCCACAGTCAGCTTGGGGGTCTTTTCCAAGTGCTCTTGACACACACACACACTCACACACACAGACACACACTCACACACCCCACACCCCTTTCAGCCAGACATCAGTCCCTGCCCATTGTGACCCTCAATGGAGGCCTAAAATGAGGAGTGAGGGGCTTCCGTGAATCCAAACCAAACTAAGGTCTGGGTCTTGTCACTGATTAAAGTGTGTGGCTCAGCCAGGGCCCCAACCCATCCTTCCTGGGAGCCAGCAAATCCATCTGCCTCCTCTCACACATTTCTCCACACCCTCAGGGCCACTAGGGGCTGGGTGGAAAAGGGGACCTTATTCCCTGGCCAGGACTGAGGCTGGGCCGTGTGTTTGGGGGTCGTGGGTCCCCACAGGTCTCCTGGCAGGGCTGGGGTGCACCGAGGCCCAGCAGACCACCCTGCACCCGCTCGTGGGCCGCGTCTTTGTACACACCCTGGACCGCGAAAACTTCCTGCACCTTCCTGATCTCGTCGTCTGTGAGAGGGGCCTGAGGGGCACTGGGGTGGGCTGGGGCGCCTGGCCCAGGGCTGGTGAAGGCTCCTCTTGTGTCTCCAATCCCCTCTCCTCCCTTGCCCCAGCTGTCCCAGCCACCGGCCCTATCACCTACCACGCCCACCTCCAGGGACACCCAGACCTGCCCAGGTGGCTCCGCTACGCCCAGCGCAGCCCCCACCAGCCTGGCTTTCTCTACGGCACCGCCACCCCGGCAGATCGCGGACGCCAGGTCATCGAGGTACCAGTAGGGGCCCCGGTGGGCTGTGTTGCATGCAACAGGGACCCGGCGTTCACTCATTTACATGACTCACATGCCTCTAATTTGGTGGGCTATCTCAGTCTTCTCCCGCCAGGCCCAGCCGCACCACCCGGGGTTAGGGGTTAGGTTCTCTCCTAACCCCACCTCTCAGCCCTCTACCCCATCCTTCAGGTCACAGCCTACAATCGGGACAGCTTTGACACCACCCGGCAGAGGCTGGTGCTGTTGATTGGAGACCCAGAAGGTACCGCCAGCCCCGCCCCACCCCTACCCCACCACTGCCAGTCTCGGGGGATCTCCCCTGGAAGGCGGGTGTAGAAGTGAGTAGTGGGGAGCAGGGCACCCTGGAAAGACTCTGGAGTTGTATTCTCCGCTGCTCTGCTGATAGACGGTGGAGCCTTGGGCGAGTAATTGAGGCTGTGGGTGTGGAGGAAGGGCGTTTGAGGCCTGTGATATAGGGGGTATTAGGGAGGAAGGAAGGGAGCTGAGGGGATACGGGGACCAGCTTGGATGGGGGGAGGCTTAGGAAGGATCCACGCAGGGCTGGGGGCTGGGTGCGGCCTAAGGTGTCCACCTGGCCCTCCCAGGCCCCCTGCTACCATACCAGGCTGAGTTCCTGGTGCGCAGCCATGATGTAGAGGAGGTGCTGCCCTCGACACCTGCCGGCCGTTTCCTCACAGCCTTGGGGGGGCTCTGGGAGCCAGGGGAACTCCAGCTGCTCAACATCACCTCTGCCTTGGACCGTGGGGGCCGAGTCCCCCTTCCTATCGAGGGCCGCAAGGAAGGGTAGGCATGCAGCCCAGGAGGGCTTCCTGGAGGAGGGGGCAGCTTGCCTTTTGTCTAGGTGGTGGGCATAGAACATGGGTCTCCCTAACTTCCAAGTGGGGCTTTACCACTTGCACGCTCACCGTGCGCACCTTTACCTCCCAGCATCACATCACTGTCCACTTCCTTCTGGCCACCCCCTCATCTCCTCCCTCTTGCCCTTCCTGGGCCCAAACCCTAGTTACCCTGAACTCTGCACTTTCTGGTGCCCATAAGGACATGATAGATCCATCCACCAAAGGACATTCCTGGGGGCCAAGGCCCCAGAAGACGGGTGCTCTGTGTACTCTCACCATAACCCCAGATCTCAGGATGGCCGTAACCCTCAAATCTCCAGTGCCCAGTGATACCCCCAATTTTCTGATAGTGGTTTCTGTCTGGGCCCAGGGTATACATCAAGGTGGGCTCTTCCTCACCCTTCTCCACCTGTCTGAAGATGGTGGCATCCCCGGACAGCCAAGCTCGCTGTGCCCAGGGCCAGCCTCCACTGCTGTCCTGCTATGACACCTTGGCACCTCACTTCCGAGTTGACTGGTGCAACGTGTCGTTGGTGAGGAGGGACCCTGGTTCTAGGGGTGGGGGCGGGGTATGGCCCCCATCACGATCTCCTCCATCCGCATCCCGTCCCATTTCCCTGTCTCTTCAATTATCTACTCGTGCGCGTGCGCACACACATGTTCTACCTTCTCCCACAAGAGGGCAGCAGAGCCCATAATCCAGACAAGGGATCACCTGCTCCTGGAGCCCCAGCTGTGCCCAACGGAACAGCTAGAACAATCACTCCCACAGGATGTTTCCAAACTCCTTTCTCCACCTAGGGCCTCTGTGTGACAGCTCTATTTTCCTCTAAGGTGTCACAGCAAATTGGCCTAAAATAAGGGACAGATAGCTCTCACCCCCGTGTTATAAACCAAAGATGCTCACTACTGCTCTTTGGGATATTGAGCTGAGGTGTCTAGGGTCCCTAGAGATCTTATTCCCAGGGCTAGGAACCCTTCCTGTGACTTGACCGACAGCCCAGGCAGGAGCTGGTAATCAACATTCTTGAGCACTTGCCATGGGCAATGCACTATGCAATCAACATGTTTTATCCTCACAACCACCCAGGAGACAGGTACCACTATTAGCATCCCTACTTTACAGATGAGAAAACCGAGGCACCTAGAGGTAAGTCATTGCAGCATAGCACTTGTCTGAAACAGGATTCAAACCCAGGCAGCCAGACTTGAGAGCTGTGCTCTAACTGTTGTGTGGTCCTGCCTCTCCTAGAATTTCTTTCCTGGCACCTAGACCAGTGCTGTTCTGCTCGGTCATGTGAGCTGGGGGAGGCCAGGCAGAAGGAATCCCTGCAGTTGCATGGAGCAGGGTGGCCCCAGAACTCCTGCCCTGTGCCCTGAGGTTCTCTGTGTCTGGCCATCCACTCCTGGGTCAGCCCTGGGCTCTCTGAGCAGGTGGACAAGTCAGTGCCAGAGCCTGCAGACGAGGTACCCACGCCAGGTGATGGGATCCTGGAGCACGACCCGTTCTTCTGCCCACCCACCGAGGCCACAGCCCGAGAATTCCTGACCGACGCACTGGTCACCCTCCTGGTGCCTCTGCTGGTGGCCCTACTGCTCACCCTGCTGCTGGCCTACGTTATGTGCTGCCGGCGGGAGGGACGGTGAGTGTGGGGGCTGAGGGCAGGGAGGGCACTGGGGCTGGTGCTTACATTGTGGGATTCCTTGTGGCACTTGTGCCACGTGGGGACCCAGATCCCTCAGGGAACAGAGTCCTCAGCCAGGAAAGGAGGAAGGGCCCTTTGCCTGGCCTGGCACCAGGAGGGGTTGTGGATAATAGCTAATCCCCTCCCTTGTTTTTCCAGATTGAAGAGAGACCTGGCCACTTCTGAGTGAGTAGGGGAAATCTGGGGGCTGGGTGGGAGGTCTGCTAGACTATCAAGCTGGACCCTCCAACCTTCATGAGCAGCAGACAAACCAAATGACTCTGGGATGATGAAGCTATACCCTTGGCCTGGGAGCTCCAGCCCTTGGCTGGTTGGGCGCTGGGCCCAACCTATCCTGGCTTGGCTTTCTCATTTTCTGGTCTCCATGGAGGAGTCTAAAGTGGGACAGGAGAGGGGACCTAGCCAAGCTTCAGGCATCTGCTGCCACCCTGGGAGAAAGGGTTTGAGAAGCAACTTTAGAAAGCCACTTAAAAGGCTTCCAGTGCGTGCACGTGCACGCGCACATGCGCGCGCGTGCGCGCACACACACACACACACACACACACACACACACACACACACACAACCGCGATTCGCTGTGAGTCAGACACTTGGGTTCTAGGCTGCTTTCTGCCACACAGTTACTGTGACTCTTTCTGGCCTCAGTTTCTTCACCTGCCAGATGATGCGGTTGGACCAGCTAATATCTGGGTGTTTTTAATCCCTCCAGCCCTTCCCAAATCTCTCTCTCTTATTTTGCCCAGGTTTTCCCCACCATGGCCTTACCTTTCCTCTGGGCCCCCAGACCTCGTTCTGCCCCTCTCCCTTGAACCCCAGAGATTCCAGGACGCAGGTGTGAAATAAGTTAGGCTCCTTTTATCCCCACTGCACTGAGCCTGTGGCGGGCCTGGCACCCCTCCCTGCTTGCCCAGCCTTCCTGGTTAACTGCGGCAGCATTTGGCCGCCCTGCGAACCCCCTTGGCGAGCCTCTTGTGCCCCTGCTTGGAGCCCATGGGCAACCGGCGCTGCCCGGGCCGGCGCTGCCCCGACTGCCGCTGCCGCTGCTGTTGCCGTCTCTTTGCCTTGAGCTTGAACTTGGAGGCATGCTTGTTGGCCATGAAGATGGAGCCTGTGGCCCCCTTGCCTGTCACCTGCTTGAGCTTGCCCTTGTCCACCAGCCCCTTGAGTGCTCGCTTGAAGCGCCAGGCGCTGCGGGTCATGTTGTAGCCACTGGTGGCGACGGCCTTCCTCAGGGTAGCCAGGGACACGCGGTTGCGCGCCCCCTTGTTCGCCACGACCCCCAGGATCACTTTGGATATGCTGGGCTTCCGGTGGGTTTTGGAGGAGGCGTGGCACCCAGTCCCTCTCTTGCTCGGGAGTCCGGACGCGCTGGCCTGCTGGACTGCACCCAGGGCACTGTTTGAGGCCAAGGGCCCAGATGGGGGTGGTGGCGAAGTGTCTTTCTTCATCTCTTCCTGGGGTGGGTGAAGGGAACTGGGTGCGAGGACCTCCAGGATGGTGGCTGGAAGTCTCCCCTGAGCTGCTCCTCGGTGGGAGAGGTGCGTCCCAGTTCCTGGTTCCCTCAGAGGCTTCCTTGTAGGGCTCTGGCCGGAGCCTTGCCCTGGGTGGCCAGAAGGAGGGGCTAAGGATGATCACCCACGCTGGCCTCAGCAGAGCTGTGCCTCAGGTGCAGGGGGTGGTAAGGTTATCCCTGTGGTGACCTCAGGGGAGCATTGTGAGGTCACCAAAATCTTGTGAGGGTCACAGCAGCCCCGTTGTTCCCCCCTGGGTGGGGCAGACACCAGGCAGTGTGGGCATCTGACATGCCAGGGAGCCTGGGAAGAAGGGCTGTGGCTGAGTGAGCCAAGCAGGTGTACCCACGTGGTGTGTATGTTCTCGCCAGCTGATTTTAGGGTGCCTTAAACCCACCATTTTGACCCCACCATATAAATCCATTGGGTTAAACAATACAGTTTTAGAATCAGAATTATACCAACATTTTTGAATTTTTATGGGGAATAAATGTTCCAGAGTGAACATAAATGTAATTCCTTGATCTATCTAAGTCGATTTAATTCCTTGATCAACTTTTTATACAAAGCAATGAAAATGATTTGCTTTTTTTCCTGCTTTCATTTTTATTTGGTAGAATTTTCCCCCACTGGGATCAGTGATTTTCTATGTAAATTTTACAAGGAGGATTTTATTCCTCAATTTGGGGGCCTGTGCCAAATTTGATGAGTGTCGTCTCCTGCCACTGAGGATATTCTCTTCTGGCCAGTTACTTCCACCAGGTCTGCCTTTCCTGGGTCAACTTTCTAGCTCTGCTGGTGTCAGGAAACTATGCTTCCTCCATCAATTTCGAGTCAATGACCAATTTTACCCTGTGTGCTCTTGATATTAGCCCTTGTTGGTTTGGATTTTGTGTTGATTTATTTCTACAAAATCCTATTTTTTTTTTTCCTTCTGCTTGTTCAGGTTCATTTTTCAAATGATCCAAAATTGTGATTCTGCTGCCTTTCACCTACGTCAGATTTTATTGGTCAGAACATCCTCTAGCCCAACCTCCAGCCCAATGACCCTCTCCTGTGATCTGTGTGTCAGAATCAGGGCTCAAGGGGCTGTGCGTGGGTGCGTGCGTGTGCGTGTGCGTGTGTGCGTGTGAGTGTGTGTGTGGAGAGGGAGAATGCCTGCCAGTTGGTTTTTCTGCCCAAGTGCTGATGTGGAAGGACTGCGGAGGAGGGCACCGCTGGTCTGACTTCTGCTGCTGCCCTGGAAAAATGTCCGCAGAACATTTTTCCACCTGTGTGTGTTACTAGAGTAATGAGACCCAGGTGTGGGGCTGGGAGTGGGGAGGAGGCCCATCAACTAAGGCCTCCCCCACCCGAGGGATCATTACCTGCCAGGCTGCCTCCACTGCCACACGCTTCCTGCTCCCTTCCCCTCTCAGCCTCCCCTCGCCTGCTAATGGAAACTTGTGTTTTGGACAACTCTCCTTTGCCAAATTCCAGACTCAATAGCTCATCTTGACCCTCCCCGGCACATTCAGTAGGAAGCTAGAAAAACTTTTCTGTAGTCTGATCTCTCAGGCTCTAGCTGGAGTCTGTGTCCATTGCTTCTCGGGAACTCTTACCATGTGCCAGGCACTTTTCTAAACACCCAGCCTGCATTTTCTCATTTAATCTCCATAACAATCCTAGGAAGTAGGTTCTATTATTATCCCCATTTCACAGTTGAGGAAACTGAAGCACAGAGTGGTTAAGCAACTTGCAAAGGACACATAGCTTTGAACCCAGGATGTCTGCACCCAGACCCCATGCCTCAGTCACTGGACACTAAGCTGACACCATAGAACTTCCTTTTTGCCCTCCCCCACCCATCCCGTGTGTGTCTCCCCACACATTGTAGGTGGGGAAGACTGCAGGGTGGCTCAGAGATAATGCCAGGCTGGACCCCAAAGTGGGTGCTGACTCCCAGAGCTGATGATTCTGCTGGCCCTGTGCCCCCAGTATCCAGATGGTCCACCATTGCACCATCCGCGGGAATACAGAGGAGCTGCGACAGATGGCAGCTAGCCGAGAGGTGACCCGGCCACTCTCTACCCTGCCCATGTTCAATGTACGCACAGGCGAGCGGCTGCCCCCGCAAGTGGACAGCGCCCGGGTGCCCCTCATCCTGGACCAGCACTGAGGGCCCACACAGGTGGGTCCGGCTGGTCAGTGCCAGCCTCTTTTCTGGGAGTAAGGTGGCCTCCGTCTCAAGCCTGGGGCAGGTGAGGGGGGCAGATGGGAAAGGGCACACAGACCTGTCTGCCCCTCCAAGGCAGTGGTGGGGGGTGCTCAGCAGTGCCAGGTGTGTGGGCCCCAGTGCCAAGCACTTGGACTCAGAGGGTCAGGGTGGGGAAGGCAGGAGAACCAGGGCCTGGTCCTCGCAGACCCCCACTCTCTCTTCTCTTTGCTGCTCCAGTTCCAACCCTGGCCTCATCCTCCCTTCTCTCCCCACTCACAGAACAGCCACGACCCATGGCCACATCCTTCCTTCTGACTCCAGCTTCTGTCCCAGTGGACCCCAGGCTTGGAATAAGCAGAGAGATGAGGATGGGATGGGATGGGATGAGGGTATCTGGGATCAGGTCGCCCAGAATAAAACCTGCTGTTCTGCTCATCTATTGCTGTACCTTCCTCTCAGCAGCCTCCTTCCCAGCCCTCATTGCCTCTGTTTCCCTTTCTGCCTTGTGGGAGCCCTTAGAGGTAGCCAGGAGCTGCCAGCTTGCCCTCTGGACTCTTGGCATTTGGCCATTTCTCAAATTCTCTGAAAGTAAGAGGGAAGGACCTGCATATGCAGCCGTGATATTAATCCTCACATGAACCTAATGGCGAGGGATAACTGGATCACTATCCCCATTTTATAGACAAGGACACTGAGTCTGAGAGACAATGAGTGACTTACCCAAGGTCACAGAGCAGGCAAGTGGCAGAGCTTGGTTTCAAACCTGGCATGTCCACCTCCACGCTGTCTTCTGGAGGGTTGAGGGGTTCTGGAAGCAGGAGATCCAGGCTCTCACCCATCCAGATCTCCTGGGGGGAGGCCCCTCTGGGAGTCATAATCTAGACATAGAGAGGGGGTTGGGGTGCAATCAGCGACCCGGATCAGTGACCTGGATCAGCGACCCCTCCCGGTGCGCTCCTCAGGGACAGGGTCGAGGTCCGCAGGACACTGCACAGCCCTTGTTGAGCTTGGTGTCACCAGCTTAGCTTGGTCCCCACGTGAGCCCTGGAGAGATTGGCTGACCAGGAAGCAGCCACAGCTTCTTGTTCTCAGGTGGCTGCAACCAAAGCAGGCCGGCTCCACCCCTGCGCCTACCATCCAGGGCACATCCAATCTCACATCTCATGCTCCCTGGGGAGGACAGGCCAGAGACTAAGCCCCAGAGGGGACCCAGTTAAGGAGGGGGAGGGAGAAGCAGGGCCTTTTGGCCCAGGACCCTGACGCCGGGGGCAGCTCCAGGAGAATACAGACAACCCTCACACTAGGCCTGGGCCCCACCCACTGTCCTGGAGCTGATGCTTAATCACCCCTTTCCCCCGTGTGTGTGTGTGTGTGTGTGTGTGTGTGTGTGTGTGTGTGTGTGTGTGTGTGTGTGTGTAGGGGGAAGGTAGGGGGGATGCATGGGAGTTTTCTCTCACCTGGAGGCAAGGGCCCAACCTGGGGGCTGAGGGGAGGCTGAAACAGCCAGAGCAGCCCCCAGTCTAATGGTGGTGCCCCCAGAGCCAAGGACCCCAGAGGAGGGCCGAGTTTCTGAACACTGCATCCCGCTCTGCAGAAATGTATAGGCAAGGGGGTCATGAGGACCCCAAGTTGCTCCTGGTCACCCCTCTCCATTCTCTCACTTCCCAGAATCCGCACCTTCAAAAAACGTCCTGAATCCATCCACATCTCACGGCTTCCACAACGACCCTCCCAGGCCAGCTCCAGGATCTCACCCCGGACCCCCACAACAGCCTCCCTGTGGTCTCCCTGCCCCTCCAGTCTCACCTCCAACACCAGTTGGGCCCATCCTTTAACAAGAAACTCAGGGAGTCTCGCCCCTCTGCTGTCCACTCTCCTCTGCCTTCCCGTGACACTGAGAGTAAACCCACCCTTTTGGCCAGGCGTAGAGACCCCGTCCACCGCTCTGACCTCATCACCACCCCTCCCCCTGCCCCTCCCCCTGCTTGCGTGCTCCAGCCGCCCTGCCTTCTAACACACCCCTGTTTCAGGGCCTTCGACTCTCTCTTCCCTCTGCCGGGAACCCCCATGTCCACACAATTTCCCCTTAGTGCAGTCATTCTGGCCTCCGCCCAAATGGCAGGTCTTTACAGAGGCCTTTCCCCTGCTCAGAGAGAGCCCTCTGCCCAGCCTCTTTGCTCTCCCATAGGATGGGCCCTGTATGAGCACTTTGTTGGGGTCCGCTTTGGTCCTAGAATGTAAGCTCCAGGAGGGCAAGATTCTGTGTGCCCCCAGGGGGTGCAGCGCCCGCACACAGTAGGCACTCAGGAAGGTTGCTCTGAAGGAATGTGAAGGGCAGCCATCAGGTCTGGGCCACTCCGAGCTCTTAAGAAGGTTGCTGCTCCTCTCTGGGCAAAGGGGGGTGAGGTGAGCAAGGCCATTGCTAAAGTTTCTACCATTATCTCGTGGGTGCCTTCCCCTTCCCTGCTGGCCACCCCACACCCGTTAGTTAGTCAATCCCAGAGGCATCTGTGGAGGCAGGAAGAGGCTCCGAGCTCGCACAGCGTATGTGCTCAATAAACGTCTGTTGGCTGAAGAACTCTTTAGGTAAAAACCCCCAACCACATGGGCTTTCTGACTTCTCATGTGCAATTTCCTTCCCCCGGGGCCCCTCATCTGGCTGAAACCTGGAACTGCACAGAATCTGTTCAGATTGGAAGTTCCACTCGGTCAGCCGGCTGTCTGGGGTGGCTCCTCCCTGATCCCTGCCCCCCCCCACCCCCACCCCGTGAGCAGGGGACCGCCCTCTCCGAGTCTCACGCTCCCACCCTGGGCCTATGCGCTCTTCCTGTGCCAGCCAGGATGGGAGAGTCGGAGGCCCGCGCCACACTTCCCTGTGCTGCGCGACTTTGCCTTGGGATCTTGGCAGCGCCACCCTCCCAGCTCAGCTACCAGGAGCACACGGGAGCCTGGCTGCTGGCCGGGAGGAAGTGGCCCAGACAGGGGCTGGGGGCATGGCGTGACTGCGGAGGACAGAGAGCTGTGCCTGGGCTCCCAGCTCCCAGCCACGCTGGCAGCACGCGGGGAGGGCGAGGGGGCGAAATTCCACCTGGCAGTCACACCCCAGCTCCTCACCGCCGAGGACAAATAGCTGTTGTGTTCCCCTGCACCCTGAGACTTGATTCCCTCCAGTGCCACGCCCACAATGCCCACAGGACCCAGCGTCTCCACCTGTATCCCAAACACAGCCCTCGCGCATGGCCTGAGTAGATGGTAGCTCACCATCTCTCAAATTGGTGAGAAGGCCCTCTGCCAGACGTGGGGACACAGGGACCCCTACAGCTGGCCTCAGCCCCCACCTGCACACTCTTCCTTATTCTTGAGATACATGCACGCACACACTTAGACCCCGTGTTATAGAGAGCTCCCTTGGTGTATCTGCTGGGATTTGGAGCCAGAGAGAGCAGGGTTCCAATCACAGCTCTGACATTTTACTCATAGATATTAATTATAACTGTCTTGAGGCTTTGGGGAGAACTAGGTGAGTGCCTGGCATCTGGCAGCTCCTAAGAACGGAGACTTTATGACTTACAGACACTCACATGGTCACCCCAAAACCAGAGGTCTGTGAGATCTCCCTGTCCCCTAAGATCCGGATTAAATGGACTCAATTTCCATTCTACGAAAAGTTCAAGCTCTCCCTGTGAATTAGGGTGGAGCTTGAAGTTCGCCTGCTCATTGGCTCTGACCTGCTGTCCAATCCCGCTGTCTGGTAAGGCAGCTGCTGGCCACCTGTGGCCACTGAGCATTTGAAATGTGGCTTCCAAACTGAGATGTGCTGCAAATGTACTGATGAAATGATAACATTTGGGGTTATATTAGGTTAACTAAAATATCTTATTAAAATTAACATCCCCTGTTTCTTTTTATATTTTTAATATGGCTGCTAGAAAATGAAAAATCACGTGTGTGCCTCACTTTGTATTTTTATTGGGCAGTGCTTTTTCTCTTTTTTTAATTTTTAAATTCAATTCAATTTATTTTTTTATACAGCACGTTCTTATTAGTTAATATTTTATACATATTAGTGTATATATGTCAATCCCAATCTCCCAATTCATCCCCCCACCACAGTGCTGTTTTCATGGTCCTTCCTGTACCTCCACTTCAGATCGACCCAAACCCAGAACTCAGGCACTTTCCAGAACACCCCCTCACACCAGGCCTCTGCACGTGTCAGAGTTTTCAGAAGCCTTGAGGAGTGGGAGGCGTTTGCCTCACAGCAGTGAAGTCACCTAGCGCTTGAATATGTGGCCTCCTTGTTCTAGAATGTGCTCTGGTCCCCACCCTACCCCATTTTCCTTTTCCTCCACTGTCTTATGCAGAGAAAACCCCACTCTCTCCAGCACCCATGTGCACCAAACTCACCTCCCTCCGGGCCCGGCCATGCACATCCTCTGCAGAGCGCTGGACCTCTGTGTGTGTGTAAGGGCCTGATTACCCTCCGACACAAGAGCCATCCTTTTTCCAGGGTCCTGCTTCCTGATCCGTGGACATCTCTCAGCCCTATTTGGTACCCTCTGGAGCACACGCCTGGGAGGAGACACAGAGACACAGCCGCTCACCGGCACTAGAGCCCTGCGGCCCTGTACTTGAGGATGTGGTGCCCCACCCCTCCATCCTCTCCTCATTTCCCCCACACTCCTCTCTGCTCTACTGTCCCCCTTTCATCCTCGTCACACAGACTCTCCTGTGCCCTCTGTCATGCCTATGTACACGCGTCTCAAACGCCTAGGCCCGTCCTTCAGGTCGCCATCTGCGTTTGGAAGCAGTCCGCACGTCACAGACCCCCCAACCGTCCCCCCACCCCCACGGGTACAGGGCCCCTTTGGACACCTACGCAGTTTACTCCTAGGTGGGTGGGCGCATTCTCATCCGCTCAGGGGAGGCCGGGGGAACCCACCTCGCTCCCCCTCCTCCCGTGGGTCTTGGCTTTGAGAGCCCCACATTCAGCCCCACCGGGCCTTGTGTGCCCCTGGCCTGAGGCACCCACGCTCAGCAGGGAAGCCCCTCTCAACCTCAGCCAGCTCTGCCTAGGAATGTCTTGGAGGCACCTGGGGAGCTGACAGTTAAGGAGCTGGAAGAAAAAGAGGGAAAATCCGCCACGTTTCGGTTATAGAGAATCCTGCCAGGAGATGGGGTCGAGCCCGAAATGGACCCACGATTCCGAGAGAGAGAGCAAAAAGGTAAAAAATCCAAATGAAGCCTCCTCTCTTTCTAGAATTTTCGGTCTGGATTTGACTGAAAAATCAGCTGCAGGAGCATGACCCATTCCCTCACAGAGAAGCAAATGTGAGCCCACGGAGCAGCAGGGTGGGAAGTCCACGCCTCCGTGCAGGCAGCGGGTCTGGGGGAGCGGGTCTGGGCAGCTGTATTTAGGGCAGCTGTGATGTCAGCGGGGAGGAGGGCCCGAGTTGGGAATGTGATACAATGGCCCCTTTGTCCCACTCCCCTCCTGTCCTGCACACACTCTGGAACCACATTCTGGCCCCAAACCACATGACACAGGCGGGGCTGCACAGCGGGGCTCTGCCACCACCACCGCCCTGACACTCGGCGTCACCTGGCGTGCCCTCATACGTGCGTGTGCACACACGTACTGATGTGTAGAGTTGTGCATATGTAGTGAGAGGCATAGTCCCTCCTTTACCGTGCTGCCCAATACGGTAGCCATGAGCCACAGGTAGCTTTTCAAATTAATTACAATAAAATTTAAAATGGAGTCCTTCGGTGGCACTGTCCACATGCCAAGTGCTCTACAGCCACGGTGGCTAGTGGCTACCGTACTGGACGTACTGGATAGAGAACGAGTTTATCATTGCAGCAAGCCCAAGCCTAGAGCCTTCCACACTGCTGGCTGCTCGCACACAGGGCCCGGTCTGTACGTGCTCTTCCTCTCACACTTGCCTCCTCCTGTTCACAGCGATGTCACACTCCACACGCTCACCTAGAAAGGCCACCTCTTGACCTCATGGTCTCTCTCTTTAGTGTCCCGGGCATCTACACCCAGACTTGCACCCAGCCCTGCGTCTCAGCCCCTGGCTTCCGGCCTCAGCCAGCTCCTCTTGGCTTGGAAAGAATAACAGGGTGAAAACATGACAGCATGACAGTGGCAACAATGTCTGGTCTTAAGGCTGAGATGAATTCCATAGGCATGGAGAGCTTTGGAAACTCAAGTCAAACTCAGCCTGGGTTGGGCAGGAGAATGAGGGGACGATGAGACATTTGAAACATAAGGAAGGCCTGGGGCTTCCCTGGTGGCGCAGTGGTTGAGAGTCCGCCTGCCGATGCAGGGGACGCAGGTTCGTGCCCCGGTCCGGGAGGATCCCACGTGCCGCGGAGCGGCTGGGCCCGTGAGCCATGGCCGCTGGGCCTGCGCGTCCGGAGCCTGTGCTCCGCAACAGGAGAGGCCACAACAGTGAGAGGCCTGCGTACCGCAAAAGAAGAAAAAAGTCTGGAAGTTGAGAAGTGTGGTGCACCTGCCGGTGCGACAGGTGTGGGCAGGGGAGGAGAGAGTGAGAATGAACAGGGGGGTAGTGGCCAGGTAAAGCTTGGATGCCAGGCTTGGTTTGCTTCTGAATCCCCTGTGGGGGCAGATAGGGATGGGACCAAGACAGCCAAGGGCCTCAGGGAGCAGGAGGTCCAGGTGGATGGGAGCTGCCTAGGTTGGTGTCAGGCAGGCATCAGCAATCATTCAACGGATTGATCAAAGGATCACGAGGTAACTTGGGGTAATTTGCATATTGAGTAAACTTTTGTTTACAAGCCACACTTTCTTGCCCTCTTTAGGCTAATTCCAGTACTACACTTTCCTGAATGTGGCAGAAGGGCTAATGATGAATTATTAAAGGCCGCAATTAACAGTCATGACCACTGAATGACAGCCAAGGTATTAGTATTGCAGACAATGGCCTCTGAGGACTGGTCCATCTCTCTGTGGACCTGAGGGAGGGATGTGGGCCTTTCCTGCCCGAAGGTTTAGTTCCTGAGACCTTGGGAGGGGCGCAGGAATGGGGCAGCTGTCAACTTCTCCCCGCCTCTAGGTCTCTGGGCCTCTGGCCTGCTCCGGAGTTCTGATTCCCTGGATCCTCTATGTGCCTACGGACGGCACACTGCCGTCCCTCTT
>NW_006791954.1:863515-866508 GCF_000442215.2 Lipotes vexillifer | reverse complement strand
TTCCCTGAGGTTGGGGAGCTGACCAGCCACCTTCCTTGTGGGGGCCCCAGGCTCTCAGGTCAGCAGGGAGGGGCAGGCAGAGGGTGAGGGCAAAAGGAAGGGAGGGAGAGAAAGGAGGAAGAGGACGCAAGAATTTCTAAAAATGAGAAGGAAAGGGCAGGAGGCAGGGGCTGGGCAAAATGATCTCCCCAGGCCACCACACACCCAGGGGTCATGTTTTGGGCACTTAGAAGGCCGAGACAGATGGTCAGGAAGGCCTGTCACCTTCCTGGTAGCAGCTGGTAAGTACCTGGACTGCAGCTCTCCAAGGGCCTGGGGAGGCTTTCCTGAGGGCTGGTGGTCCCCTCCTTCCCTCCCGGGGGAGACCAGAAGAAGGAAAAGGAAGCAGTGTTTTCTCCAGGTCTCCTCTGGTCCTCAGGGCAGGCTCAGCAGCCCTGTCTCATGTTGTACTGCTGACCGCTCCCTTGGAGGAGCTCAGAGGGGGCCAGGACAGAGAAGAGGCCAGATGACCTTAGGCATTTGCCCAGGGGGGCTCCCAGGGACTCCTCCCTGCCCCACCTCCCTCCCCCAACCACGGGCCTCCCAGTGCCCTGACCACAGCCCCCCAACCCTGCAGGGTGCCCCCAGCAGTAGGGGGGAGCAGTGAGAGTTGATGGCGTTGATGGGCACGGGCATGAGGTTTGGGCAGGGCAGGATCTTCAGGGAGCTGTGTGTGTGTGTGTGTGTGTGTGTGTGTGTGTGTGTGGTGTGTGTTGATGAACAAGTGGGTTGCCTGTCTGGCACTGTAACGGACAGGAGGGTATGGGAGACATGCAAGGAAGATGGCACGAGAGAGTTAAGAGAAAGGGTAAAGGCATAAGAAAGGCAACAGGGAGGGGGAGGGTCCGTCAAGGGTGCTAGAGGGAGAGGGGAAGGGAAGGGGCAGACACTGAAGGAGAGCCCACCCACCCCCCAAAGCTCCCTCCCCAGGACTCCCCTCCACCAACTCCAAGGAAGGAAATTAGGAGGCCACTGCAGATAGGTTTGGGTCATTTCCACATGCTTTATTCCAGCAATCAAAATAATTAAAAACATCTCAAATTATTATACACATACAAAATAGGTACAGAGTCTCTTGTTTCCTCCCACCCCTAGGGGGAAAAACTGCTTTGTGCTTTGGGAAATTGTGCTCTGAAACCCAGTGAGAGAGAACGCAGAACAGACTACAGGAGAGGCCGTGAGGATGGGATGCAGCTGAGGAGAGGGTTTCAGAGGAGGGAGAGGTCGGGAGAGAGAGGAGAGAGGTGCGAGGCGCCGAGGGGGATGAAGAGAGGGTGGAGAGCAAGTGACCCTGTCTGGAGCCGGCACTCTCTCCCCCACATTAAATAGCACCTTTAGAAAATTCACGAGTCCCCATCCACAAGAAAAAAACGAAAACAAAAAAACAAAGAATAAAAA
Organism: Lipotes vexillifer; assembly: GCF_000442215.2. Lineage (NCBI taxonomy): Eukaryota > Metazoa > Chordata > Mammalia > Artiodactyla > Lipotidae > Lipotes > Lipotes vexillifer. Next base: position 865,071 of record NW_006791954.1, on the reverse strand, counting down.
AAGACTTTGAACAAAAAGGAACATTTGCTGGCCTAAGGGGGGGGGGGTGCGTTTCCACTTCCATAGCACCAGTGATTCCCTCCCCACCCCACCCCATCACAGAGATGTAGCACCTTTGATATAAAACGGGGAGCCCCTTCCACCCTGCCCCCATCCCGCCCCCCATGCAGTTGCCCCCGGTGACACACAAAGACCAAAGACGAGAACGAGGTAGTCTTTCAGCAACACAATTACACAAGGAACAGAGCAGTCTCTCCCACCCAGCTGGGTAGCACAGGGGCATTGGCATGTTTCTCAAATCCGAGGTTTCTGCTCTGTCTTGGCCCCTCCTGACTTTTCTCCAAACCCGGTGGTGAAGGGCCAGTGGTGCCCCTGGCATGCTCCCCCTCAAAAACAAAGAGGGGTATGTTGCCGGGGCAACAGGGATGCCAGATGGTAAGGCTTCTTTGGCAGTCTGAGAACTCCGGGTCCCCCCAGGGCTTGGGGGTTCTGGGTGAAGGGAGTAGGCTGGGAGTGTGGGGGCCACTTGGGTGTTTCAACATTGCCTTTGGTTGCTGGGCAGACAATGCATTGTTTCCTGTGTCTTTTGGGGAGACTTAGATTCAGGGAGCAGTGGAGGGGAGGCCCCAAGAAGGCATGGAGAAAGGAGCAGAAAGGGCAGCGTTGGGGTGTCATAAGCCCAACGGGCAGAAAAGGACTTACCCCCACGTGGGTCTTCAAGCAAGTGGACCAAGCTTCCTTTTTTAAAAAGTTATTTATTTATTCTTTTTTTTTTTTTTTGGTAAGGTTGAATGCAGTTTTGGTTTTTGGTCATATTCAGTTGGTCAAAGATAAAAACTAAGTTTGAGAGATGAACGCAAAGGAAAAAAATATTTTCCAAAGTCCATGTGAAATTGTCTCCCATTTTTTTGGCTTTTTGGGGGGTTCAGTTTGGGTTCTTTGTCTGTTTCCAGAGTCAGGGGCAAGTGGGTTGGGTGGGAGGGAGCCAGGTTGGGGTGGAGGGAGTTTACAGGAAGCAGACAGGGCCAACGTCGATGCCGAATTCCTGGTCTGGGGCGCCAACGTCCAAGGGGGCCACATCGATGATGGGCAAGCGGGAGGTCTTGGTGGTTTTGTATTCGATCACTGTCTTGCCCCAGGCTCCGGTGTGACTCTGGGGTGAAAGGGAGACAATGGGAGAGGGGTGTCACCAAGTGGCAGTGAGGGGGTGGGGGAACTGAGCCTGCCCGGAAAGCCAAAGCCCAGAGCGGGGGCCCTGCTGGACTCACCGTGCAGCCGTCGTAGGTGACGCTGTAGGTGAAGCGGCTGTTGCCCTCGGCCCGGATCTCAATCTCGTTGGAGCCCTGGAGGAGCAGGGCCTTCCTGAGGTTGCCAGTCTGCTGGTCCATATAGGCCACGCTGTTCTTGCAGTGGTAGGTGATGTTCTGGGAGGCCTCAGTGGACATCAGGCGCAGGAAAGTCAGCTGGATGGCCACATCGGCAGGATCGGAGCCCTGGCCGCCGTACTCGAACTGTGGGAGCGGGAGAGCGAGGAGGGGGGGGCTGGGGTGGGGGGG
>NW_006791954.1:849664-863505 GCF_000442215.2 Lipotes vexillifer | reverse complement strand
GAGTGAGTGGCTGTGTTGGAGCCTCCGGTCCTGGCCTCCCTCCCTGGAGTCCCCTGAGAGCATCCTAGTGAACCTTAAGCCCAGAGGTGGCACCCCTTGCCCCCAGGCACCCTGTGTTTGACCCCGTATCAAGGACCCAGGTCTCCTGCCTCCCAGCTGATCACACTTAGCAGAGGTCTGGTCCACCCAGGACCTACCCTCAGGCCCTGCTGAGCCCTGGGCCAGCCCATCTCCTAAGAGTGGCTACAGGATGGAGCTCACGCACCTGGAATCCGCCGGTCATGCTCTCGCCGTACCAGACGTGCCTCTTGTCCTTGGGGTTCTTGCTGATATACCAGTTCCTCTGGGCCACGCTGGGCTGAGTGGGATACACGCAGGTCTCACCTGTCTCCATGTTGCAGAAGACCTTAATGGCATCCAGGTTGCAGCCTTGGTTGGGGTCAATCCAGTATTCTCCTGCAGTGGGGCAGGGTGAGATGGCGTCAGGGGAGGTACGGGATGTGGGCACCTCAGGGCTCAGCCCCGTCGCGGCGGGAGGAGGCACATCTGGGCCAGCCCTTACCACTCTTCCAGTCGGAGTGGCACATCTTGAGGTCACGGCAGGTGCGGGCAGGGTTCTTGCGGCTGCCTTCAGGGCTCCGGATGTTCTCGATCTGCTGGCTCAGGCTCTTGAGAGTGGTGTCCACCTCGAGGTCACGGTCACGGACCACATTGGCATCATCGGCCCGGTAGTAGCGGCCACCATCCTGAGCCTTCTCTTGAGGTGGCTGAGGCAGGAAGCTGAAGTCGTAACCACCGCTGGGAGGACCAGGGGGACCAGGGGGTCCGGGAGGGCCGGGGGGACCCTGCGCAGAGAGGGAGGAGAGGGGGGATTACCGGGGTTCAGTGCTTTCGGGGCTGGAGGGCCACGGGCAGACAAGGTGGGGGACCACATACAGCAGGACCAGCATCACCAGTGCGACCACGAGGACCAGGGGGACCGATGGGGCCTGGGAGACCGTTGAGTCCATCTTTGCCAGGAGAACCAGCAGAGCCAGGGGGACCCTGCAGGGAGGAAGCTGGTTGGAGAAAGCCTGCCAGAAAGCACGGGCCCACCCCAGCTCTGGCAGAGAAGCCCACAACCCACTCTGCCTGGCTCTGGTTCCCCAGCCTCATTATGGCTCACTCCCACAGCTGGGCCAGGAAATTTTGTGGGAGGAAGCAGTGGGAGGGGGAGGCGAGGGCTGCGTAAGGCTGTCCAGAGCCCCCTTCCCTTCTTTCACCCCCTGCCCCAGACCCTTCTCCAGAGAGGCGAGGGACCCAGGAAGAGGAGATAAATAGAAGACACAACTCACGCGGGGACCAGCGGGACCAGAAGCTCCGGATGGACCTTGCTCACCAGGAGAGCCCTGAAGGAGAGATGCGAAGACAGTTTAGGCCGAGTGTAGGTCAAATGTGGCCAGCAGCCGCCCCCCTGCCAGCCACCTTGTTATTCTGGAAGTCTAGCCCCAGGGTGTCCATAGGCTGAGACCCCTCCCACGATCCCTCGTCGCGCACCCCTCCCTCTCTCAGAGGCTGCTTGGAAACACCCATTAGTCTTCAGACCCCAGTCCCCGCTAGGGAGGCAAAGGACGGTCCAGAGAGGGAAACCGAGGCAAAGTGTCCTCCCCCATCACACAGCAGGACTTCGGGAGATGATAAAAGAAGACAAGATGGCAGCTGGGGGCTGGGGAGGGGCTGGGCATACTCACGGGAGGGCCAGGGGGACCCTGGAGACCAGAGAAGCCACGGTGACCCTTAATGCCTCTGTCGCCCTGTTCGCCTGTCTCACCCTTGTCACCACGGGGGCCTTGGGGTCCCTAGAAGAGAGATGGGGACAGACTGTCAGGTGGAAGTTCTGTTAGCACTGAGGGGGCGCAGTCCACATGTGGACAAGGGTTCTGAGGACACGAGGGCCAGAGCGGGGCACTTACGGTGGGGCCGCGGGCACCAACGGGGCCAATGGGGCCAGCAGGACCAGCAGGACCCTGGGGAGAGCAAAGAGAGCATTAGATCCTGGTCAGGGAGAGCCCAGCTGAGGGCTGGCCTGGCCTGAGCTGCAGGTGAGACCGCCCCTTGGCCAAATCCCTCTTTCCTCTCATCTTTTCCCACCGTATCCATTCTCTCCTGACCCCAGGTGAATCTTCATGTAAATTCAGGCCTCATGTAAGCTGGGGCGAGCACCTGGGAACAAACCCCATTCCTGGTGGGGGGGAAACGGGACTGTCTGGAGGAGGGGTCTCGAGGCTGAGCTGTGGCTCAGTGTTTTCAGGGAGGCCAAGGGCCCAGACATCTTGCAAGGCCTCCTTTTCTCCCCTGCTTAGGTGAAGTCAGGTGTCCATCTGCAGACCCCTCGGCAGGCCTGGAGAGTCCCTGGCCTGAGCAGAAACGGTAAGCCAGAGCCCAGCTACTTACAGTCTCGCCACGATCGCCGCTCTTGCCAGCAGGGCCGACGGGGCCGGGGGCACCAGGGGCACCAGGAGCACCAGGGGGTCCCGCAGGGCCGGTCTCACCACGGTCACCCTGAGAGGGGGAGAGGGGGGAGGAGGGGAATCCGGGTCAGCCGCAGCTGAGAGGGCCAGGTGGAGCGGCAGGTGGGGCTGTGGCCCCAGGGTGCAGCCGTCTTACCTTGGGGCCCGGAGAACCATCTCGTCCAGGGGATCCTTCAGCACCAGGGGCTCCCTGCAGAGAGCGGGGGAAGGTGAACGCCAGCCAAGGGGAGGGAGGCTCAGGCCAAGGCCGAGACGGCCACACCGAGGGCACTGGCGTGGGGCCGGCAACCGCTTACCTCACGTCCAGACTCGCCAGGGGGTCCAGCCAATCCGGGGGGGCCCATGGGACCAGGGGGGCCACGTTCACCACTTGCTCCAGAAGGACCTTGTTTGCCGGGTTCACCCTGAGGGAGAAGAAAGTCAGGCCGGGGATGGGGTGGGAGAGGGCCTTAGGACCCGCCACCTCTGTCCCCGCTGACCCCAGCACCCCCACCCTGCGCCCTCCAAGTCCTGCAACTGTTCTTGTCGGGATCCTCAAGGTGAGGGGGCACTCACAGAGGGGCCGGGAAGACCAGGGAAGCCTCTTTCTCCTCGCTGACCGGGCAGGCCGACCACGCCACGCTGTCCAGCAATACCTTGAGGTCCGGGAGAGCCGGGAGCGCCCTGTGGGGGACAGGTGGCGGTGAGGCGACTTCCAGTGGCCGGGGACGCTGCTCCCACTCTGGACCCGTCTGGAGCGTAGTACACTTACAGCAGGTCCATCAGCACCAGGGGCTCCTTTCTCACCAGCGGGGCCAGGGGGACCGGGAGGACCGACTTCACCAGCACGCCCAGCGGGGCCAGTCTCACCGCGGGGGCCTTTGCTGCCTTCTTTGCCAGCAGGACCAGAAGGTCCAGGGGGTCCAGCGTTTCCCTGGTTGGGGAGAATTGGGGCCGTCAGACTCCATCGGATTCTGGAGCATTACGGAAGCCGTAGTCGGGCCCACCGCACTCCTGACGGCCTGTGCCCCATACCCTCCCAGACCGGTGGAGTCTCCACCACAGACACTTACAGAGGGCCCAGGGGGACCGACTCGGCCAGCAGCACCGGGGAAGCCAGTAGCACCCTGGAGAAGAGGACAAAGAAGCAATCAGAGGGAGAACAGCCCCTCAGCTGGCCCAGCTGCCCCATCTCCAAACGCAGAGCCTCGGCAGAGAATCAGAGTGAGGTACTCACAGGGGGACCAGCGCTGCCACGAGCACCTTTGGGTCCGGGAGCACCAACGTTACCCTGTAGGAGAGCACAGAGGCGTCACGGCTGGGCCAGTCCTGGATCCAGCCTGCCGGCAGCTCGGGGCCTAGACGGCGAGATACTCACAATGGGGCCAGGAGGTCCAGTGGGTCCAGCAGCGCCGGGGGCACCAGCATCGCCTTTAGCACCAGCATCACCAGGTTCGCCTTTAGCACCAGGTTGGCCATCAGCACCCTGGGGGAGGACGGAGTGCGGTGAGTGAAGGAGAGGGCTGTGCCGGCCTAGGAAGTCAGCTAGGGAAGGACAGGAACTCCAGGCAGGAAGATGCTTGAATGGGAGACAATTCCCCCTCCACCCTCCTTCTCTGAATCAGGCCAATGCCTCTGTCCTCATCCAGTCACTCAAGGCCCCGGGGCCTAGTTGGAGATGGAAGATGAAAGGGACCTTGGTACTCACAGGGGGGCCAGCGAAGCCAGCAGGGCCAGGGGGACCAGGCTCACCACGGTCTCCCTAGAAGAAAAGGAGGCAAATGGAGAGATGCCCTGATCTGGGGGAAGGTGGGATGGGATGGACCGGAGGGCGGGGAAGGAGGGCCTGAGCAGCACTCCACAGGGACCAGAGCAGGTGGGAGCCAAGGTGGAGAAGGGCCAGAAAGAGGGCCAGGGGCAGTATGAAGGGAGAGAAGGCTGGAGTGTGGAGGCTTAACCGGCTCTTCTGTACTTACGGGGGCACCACGAGCTCCAGTGGGACCAGCAGGGCCGCTAGGACCAGTTTCACCCTGAGAGGGAGGGACAAGAGGCGCAGGGTCAGGGGCCCATGCTGAATACATACTCCTGGCAGATAACCCAGGAGAGTCCTCCTCCCTCCTGGCCCCCCACCTTTGGGTCACCAGCTTGGAATGGCGGGAGCTGCCTCCCCCTGCAGAGCTGTGCCCAGGCTTGCTGGGGAAGCTGTGTGTTAGGGAAGAAGATGGGGAGGCGGCCATCTCACCTTGTCACCAGGGGCACCAGCGGGGCCCGGTGGACCAATGGGACCAGTCAGACCACGGACGCCATCTTTGCCAGGAGCACCATCAGCACCTTTGGGACCAGCATCGCCCTAAAGACACAGGAAAGCCTGAGACTTCCAGTGTGGGGCAAGGAGGTGACCTATGGCATCCTGCTTGTGTCTGGGACCCCTCTCCAGTTTGTGTCTGCCCTGCCCCCACGTGTGCCAAGGACTCAAGATCTTTCAGGGGAAAGGTGTCTGTGTGGGGATTCCGGGGAACTTAGATTAAGAAGCTCCTTCTTTGTGTAGAGGGACTCCTCGTCCAGGAGCCCCCCTCCCACCTCTTGTTGCCATGGTAACACATGGGCAGGGTAGGGCCTGGACTATAGGTAAGGATTCATCAGCCAAGAGGCCAGAGAAGAAGGAGGATTAAGGAGAACAGGGAAAGACCCAAAGGAGTAGAAAGAGTGATGCTGAGGGATCTGAAGCAGAGAGAGATGGGAACCACACAGGGTTCTAGGGAAGGGGGCGTTCAACTTACTCTGTCACCCTTAGGGCCTGGGAGACCTGCTGCACCTCGTTCACCAGGCATTCCTTGAAGGCCAGGGGCACCCTGGTTACCAGGGGCTCCAGGGGCACCAGCATCGCCCTGTATGACAACCAAGAAGACTGGAGTCTCAGAAGTGGGTCACAGCTTTGAGCCCCCTCTTAATTTCTCCCAGGCTTGGTTCTGAGGCCAAAGATAGGTACTAGCTAAGAGGAAAGGCTCACAGCCCAGAACTTCAGGCTGCACATGGACCCCACCCCAGTCTTGTCCCCCCATCCCTCCCCAACATCCAGCTGGCTTTGGTCACAGCCAGGCATCCCCCATCACAGGAGGGGTGAGACCTGGTCCCTGTGCTGCCCTTACCTTAGCACCATCATTGCCAGGGGCACCGTTGGACCCACGGGGACCTGCAGGACCGGAGGGCCCTTGCACACCACGCTCGCCGGGGAAACCTCTCTCGCCCTGGAAGGAAAGGACAGGGCCCATGAGGTGGCTGCAGAGACGGGGCCAAGCACGGGGCATGTTGGTGGAAGCACCAAGAGGCTCTACTTACTCTTGCTCCAGAGGGGCCGGGGGCACCGATGTCTCCAGGAACACCCTGAGCGAGAGGGAGGGACACACAGTGAGCAGAACCCACCTGGGTCCTCCCAACTACAAAACATTCTTGTCCACCTGGGGGCTAGCCCTTGGGGTCTGTGGTTGGACACCAATCCCTTCTCAGCACTGAACCGGGATTATCCCTCTGCTCCTCCTCGTGAATGTGTCGCCCTCCCCAAACTTGGGGTTGAGGGAAAGCCAGAGTATTCCAGCAGCTCTAAAAAGAAGTCATCCAGACGAGCAGCCATACAGCTCCTTCCAGATCCTATCATGCAGAGGTGCAGCTCTTTGCTCCCCTCTGTGTAGCGCCCTTCATGATGGGAAGTCCCTCCTCGAGTCTAACCTTGATCCCTCTAGTTGATGGTTGTCTGATTATCTAGGGGGGCTGGACTCTCCCTCTGTATTCCCTGCACTCCCCATGTCTTCAGCTGGCTGCTACCTCTTACCTGTTCACCGGGTTTGCCTGCTTCACCAGGAGGACCAGAAGGGCCAGGGAGACCCTGTAGGTGGGAAATGGGGGAGGGAAGCGGGGGATTAGAAATTGGAAGAGGTGTTCTTCATGCCCCTCTCTCAACACCCTGACAGCCGTGAGGCCTCACCTGGAATCCGGGGGAGCCAGCAGGGCCTTGTTCACCTCTCTCACCAGCAGGGCCCTGCAAGGAGGAAATGCTGCGGTCATGGGGAAGCTCAGGAGAAGGGGAACGGGGGCTATCTCCCCTTTCCTGCCCCACAGCACCCCCTCCCCAGGCCTCCCCGTCAGGGACACTCACAGCAGGTCCGGGAGGTCCCTGAGCTCCAGCTTCTCCGTCTTTGCCAGCAGGACCCTATGGGGAGAGAGTGAAAAAGGGGTCAGGGTGGTGAGGTGGGCGGGCAGCTGAGGAAGAGAGCACAGGTAGGGGGCCTGGGGGCTGGGGGTCCTGACGCCCTGGGGATGGGCTGGAGCCTCCCACATCCCTCCTGCAGGATGTAGGGATGTGACGTGGGCGGAGGCAGGGAGGGGACAGGGACCAAAAGGAGATGCTTACAGCAGCGCCGGGGGGTCCAGGAACGCCTCGTTCTCCAGCCTTGCCGGGTTCTCCCTGTGGGGAGAGAGAGTTGGGGTTGAGGGAGCTGAAGTGGGAAACCGGGGCCTCCTGGGTCCCTCCCGTTTACTTTGAGTGGAATTTTTAAGGAGCTTTTGAACCTATCGGTCAGCTCTGGCCCCTGAGGAAGGCCTTTGCTGGCTTCCACTGCTCCACCTCTTGGCCTCTCCCTTGGCCTCTCCTCCCAGACGACCCGCCCCTTAGGCCCCTCTCCCCACCCTCTCCCCTTTCTTCTCCCCATTGTATGCCTTTGGTGACCTGAGCTGCAAAGGGCTTTCATCTCTTCTGATATCTTCTTTTGAACCTCAAAGAACCCACCAAGATTTGGGGCTATCATGTAAAAGGCCCATCCTATCCCCGTGTGTGTGTGTGTGTGTGTGTGTGTGTGTGTGTGTGTGTGTGGGACTCAGGTGACCAGCACTGCCATCAGTATCCAGCCCGTCCCCTCACAAGGACCCCTCCTGTGGACCTTTGGTAGCTACAGCCCCCTCCCTCCTCCTCCCAACCCTTGGCAACCGGATTCTATTCTCAGCTCTGCGATTCTGTCATTTGAAGACATTACATAAGGACTTCCCTGGCGGTCCAGTGGTTAGGAGTCCCCGCTCTCACTGCCAAGGGCGGGAGTTCCATCCCTGCTCCGGGCCGGAGCTAGGATCCCGCGAGGCACCCAGGGCTTCTTTTCACTCACACACTGCTCTTGAGATCCATTCATCGCAACGGTTGCAGGTATCAATAGTTAGTTCTTCCTTTGTATTGCCAGCTGTCGTCCTTGGTTGGATCAGCCGCAGTTTGTTCAGGCCTGCACCCACTGAGGGACATGCTGCCGATTCCCACTTTAGGCTTCTACAAATAAATCTGCTATGAACATTCGTGTACAGGTTTTCCTGTGGTCAGAAGTTTCCATTTCTTTGGCATGCCTGCCCAACAGTGCAACTGCTGCGTTCTAAGGAGGTGGAAGTTTAGCCTTGGAAGAAGCTGCCAATTTGCATTCCATGGTGGCTGGGCCATTTTACACGTTAGCAACCCGCATGTATTGTGTGTGTGTGTGTGTGTGTGTGTGTGTGTGTGTGTGTGTGTGTGTGTGTGTGTGTCTGTGTGTGTGTATCTGGGGGCCAACGATACTTATTTCCAGGGATAGAGCAGTGGTAGTAAAGCCAGGAGAGGTCTCTCATTTTATGGAATAGGGATACTGAGGCCCAGAGAGGGGCAATGAGTGGCTTGAGGCCACATAGCAAGTCAATGGCAGAGGTGGCCCCAGAGAGAGGACTCTTCCCCCCACCCCCACCCTCGCCCTAAGTGCGTCTGTCCCTGTGATGCACCTCACTGAATACTCACAGCAGCACCTTTAGGCCCAGGGAAACCCATCACACCGGCCTGACCACGGCTACCAGGAGGGCCTGGGGGTCCGGGGCGGCCATCTTGACCAGCAGGACCCTGAGGATGGAAGGTACAAAAGTGGAGATGAGGACACAGGGTGAGAGGTCAGGAGACTGATGCGGGCCTGGGGGAGTGATACTTACAGGGGGGCCAGTTTTGCCATCAGGACCAGGGCTGCCAGGGCTTCCAGTCAGACCCTAGGGGGAGGCAGAGAGGTGTGAGTGGGGTGGGGGATAAGGGTGGTGGAAGAGGGGGAGGACGAGAGTGGAGGCTGGGGCGGAGGACATTCTAGAAGGTGGATCTGTGGTCCTGCTCCGGAACCCTCATAGGATGGGCAGGGTCGTGGGCCAAGCCGGGCAGAGGGCTGGGGTCTCACCTTGGCACCAGGCAGACCAGCTTCACCGGGGCGACCAGCTTCACCGGGAGAACCTTTGGGGCCAGCAGGGCCAGGAGCACCACGTTCACCAGCGGGACCCTGGTGGGGGGAGTCACAGCAACAATTAGGGTCTCCCTATCATGGGCTGGCCTATTCTTCCTCCTGGGCTGTGGGTGGTGCTTTGAGAGGCATTGGTGGTGGTAGGAAGGTCAAGGTGAAACTAAGTGTGAAGAGAGAGGTCTGCAGCCCCAGTATGGGCACTAACGACCGGGCGGTGGGAGTGGGAAGCGGCTGACTACATCTGGGAGAGGAAGGTAGTGTCCAGGGAGCGGCAGGTCAGCCTCCCACCCACGAAGAGAGGTTACCTTGGGACCAGCAAGACCATCTGCGCCAGGAAAGCCGCGGCTTCCGGGTCCACCCTGTGGGAGGAGAGAGGGTCGGTGAGCTCAGACACGTGGGCACCAGGCCGGCACTGGGGCTGAGGGGGGGGCACTTACACGCTCGCCAGGGGGTCCAGGCAGGCCCGCGGGTCCGGGTTCGCCTCGGGCTCCTCGCTTTCCTTCTTCCCCAGCAGGGCCAGGGGGGCCTTGAATACCGGTGGGGCCCTGGAGAGGGCGGAGAGGGAGGGGCAGCCTGTGGTGAGGGGCTGTCCTGGTACCAGCTCCAGGGCAGGCTTGAGGCTGGGTGTCCAGCACCAGGGCCTCCCATTCCTCCTTGGACCTCCCCCAAGGGGCTGTTGGGGGACTTACGGGCTCTCCCTTGGCGCCAGTGTCTCCTTTGTTGCCAGGAGCACCAGGTTCACCCTGAGTGGGAGAAGAGGGAGATGAGTGGAGAGCGGGGATGCTCAGCTGGCCTGGATCTTCATGCTTCCCAGACAAGGGCCACGTGAGCCAGCTCGTGGGGCGGGGCAGAAGAGAGAGAGCAGTACTTACGCTGTTACCCTTGGGACCAGGGGGGCCGCTGGGACCCTGGGGTCCAGAGGGGCCTCGGGCACCCGGGAAGCCAGGAGCACCAGCGATACCAGGAGCGCCCTGCGGGAGGCAGAACCATTGAGCCCAGGAGCGGAGGGCACAGGGTGGGCGGGAGGGGGGCACCAGGGGCGGCTCTGAGACCTGCAGGACACTTACATTGGCACCTTTAGCACCAGGCTGTCCATCAGTACCAGGGTTTCCCTGTGACACAGAGAGAGGTGGGTGAGTGACAGGCAAGGACTCTGAGTTAGGGAGAGGCACGGGGGTCCTGAGGAGGTGACACTTACAGCAGGGCCAGCGGCACCAGCAGGACCAGGGGGGCCGGGCTCGCCACGCACACCTTGGGGACCTTCAGAGCCTCGGGATCCTTGGGGACCAGCTTCACCCTGGATTGGAAGAAAGAACCTGTCAGGAGCCACCCTGGGAGTCCAACCTCATGTCTGGATGGCAGGGCGTGAAGGGCCATGACAGGAGACCAAGAGTCAGGACTCCAAGATCAGAGAAGGGGACCCCAGGACAAAGGTGTTGGGGACTGGGCTTCTCTCTTGATTCTGGGTCCCTCTGGTTTGGGGAGCAGGGAGATGCCCACCCCTTGGCCTTGGGAGCCCTGCCCATTGGAGGGTGGGGGTCTCACCTTAGCACCAACAGCACCAGGGAAACCAGGAGGACCAGCGGGGCCAGTGGAACCCTGTGAATGAAAGGGAGATGTTAGTGAGAAGGAAGATGGCAGCCGCAAGTCACACCCTGGGACAGAAGAGGTCCTGGGGTTCAGTCCTGCCCCTGGTATCAGACCCAAGAGCTGACACTGAGACCCCTCCGCAATCCCAGGCACTGAGGTCTAAGGGCTGTACTCACAGGGGGTCCAGCAGCACCAGTAGCACCATCATTTCCACGAGCACCCTGCAGGAGAGAGGGGAAAGCCCCGGCTACATTCACTGAGCACTGCTCAGTCCCTTTAGCTCCTGGGGAACCCCTTCCAGAACCTGGAGTCCCCCAAGGGGCCAGGAGTACTTACAGCAGGGCCAGGGGCTCCAGGGCGACCTCTCTCACCAGGCAGACCACGGGGGCCCTGACAACAAAACCAAGAGAAGCCAAGTGAGACAGGAGACACACCCCTCTCCCCAAGCCCCCATCTTGCCCCTACGTCCTGTTCCCTCTCTTCCTTCTACACCTGGACACACTCACCATCTGACCAGGAGCTCCATTTTCACCAGGGCTACCAGGCTCACCCTACAGAGCAGAGAATAGAGTTAGAAATTCATTCATGGTGGGACTGCAGGGGAGGTGGAGGACCATGACAGTCCCACAGCCTCTTACCTTGGGACCAGCAGGACCAGCATCTCCCTTGGCACCATCCAAACCACTGAAACCCTAAGATAGGAAGAGGGCCAAAGTGAGAGCTTGTGGAGACTGTGGACAACCTTGACAGCCACCCAGACCTGAGGAGGAACCTCAGGAGGTCATCACAGCTATCTCCCTTGTGTCTGAGCTAGACTAAACCCCAACTGGCCCAAGATCTCACTCCATCCCTTTATTGGGATTTCCTTCCCAATGGAGGGAAGTTCTCTTTGATGTCTACTCTCTATCCCTTGGAACTTATATAGCTGCCACCCACCACGACGCACACCAGGATCCTTTGGGGAAAGGGCTGGAATGCAATGCTGGGGCTTTGGGAACTTAGATGACACAAAGGGGACTCACTCTGTGTCCCTTCATTCCGGGGAGGCCAGCTGTTCCGGGCAATCCCCGAGCCCCCTGGGGAGAAAAGAAAAGGACAAAGGCAGGGCTGTTAGAAGACACCACTGTGGACACAGCTCCCAAATGAAGCCCCAATGCAGCAAAGCCTGGAGGCAGCCACGCCATCCTGCTCACCTGAGGTCCAGGAGGCCCGCGCTCACCAGGACGACCAGGCTTTCCAGCTTCACCCTGAGAGAAAGAGAAAAGGCCATCGTGCCCGTGCCCCCTGAGTTGGAAAAGTATGGAAGGCCTGGGTCTTCCTGGGGTTGTTGAGGGTCAGGCTTAGGGGCCCAGAACCTTAACTCAGTTTAAATCTGCCATGCAACCCTTGCTTGAATTTTGCGTCCCTCCAAAGGAATTTCTGTTTATTTCTGTCACCAGCATCTTAATCTCACCGCGTGGAGTGAGAATCTGAGGTACCCAGAGTGGTTAAGCCTGTGGGAAGCCATTCACATCAGGGGATGGGGTTGGGGACTGCTTTAAGGTGACTGGGGTGAGGGGAGGGACAGCCACCTCTGTTAGGAAGATGGGGAAACATCCCAGGAGGCTCCTTGTTCAAGGGCAGTCCCATGCATCAAGGAGAACATGCCCTCCTTTCTCTGGGTATCACCCCCAAAGGTGGTGGGGGCACTGGGGTAGAGATTACAGGGACCTAACACGTGGAGAGGTGGTGGGGGTCAGATGGTGTCTCTTTACTAGGGCTACTTACGTCATCTCCGTTCTTGCCAGGGGGGCCAGGGGGACCACGGGGACCCATGGGACCCTAGAGGAGACAGGAAGAGAGGATGTTAGAATGGCCAGGATAAGGAAAAAAGAAGGGGAAGGCTAGGATTGGAAGAAGGAGGTAAGAAAGACCCCAGATGGTGGTCCTTCAATAGGAGAATCCATGTATTTGTAGAGAGAGTGTGTATTTGCATAGAGAGTACAAGTTGGGGAGCACTTACTGAGGCTCCAGGCTCGCCAGGCTCACCAGGGGGGCCTTGGAAACCTTGGGGACCCTGGCAGACAGGGAGAGAGGGGTAGGGTTAGAAGAGTAGGTCCCTGCCAACCTGTCCCCCATCTCACCAAGAGATCTCTGAGCACCTTCCCTGCCCTCATGCCAATCCTCCTTCCAAAAGCTCAGAGCCCAAAGCGGTGGAGACATCCTGGATACTCACAGGTGCGCCAGGGGGGCCAGGGAGACCACGAGGACCAGAAGGACCCTACAGAAGAAAAAGAAAGGGAGGCCATAATGAAGCCTCTGTAGGAAAGTTTATCTCCCACGGTTCCCGTTCAGACCACCCAGTTGCCTGGCATCCTCTCTGGATTCTGAGGTCCCAAAGGTCTTCTTGAGCTCCTAAGCTATCTATGCCACCCCATATCCCTTCCCTGGCCTGTCCTGTCTGGGTCCTCATCTGCTCTTCTGTCCTCTACATCCCTCGCTGGTGACTCACCATGGGGCCAGGCACAGAAATTCCTGTTGATTTCTCATCATAGCCGTAAGACATCTGGGGAGCAAAGTTCTAGAAGAGAGAGTGCATGAGAAAGCAGGGTCAGGGCAGTGAGTTGAAAGGCAGAAGATATCACCAGTAATGGGAAAAACTGATACCATGTGCCTCCTGATGTGACGCGCCATGCAGGACAACAACATGACCTGTGGCATAGCCCTGCCCAAGACATATCACTGGCATGTAATCATGAAGACACATCCAACAAACCCAATTTAAAGGACAGTCTACAGAACAACAGGCCTTTTCAAAAAATTTCAGTGTCATAAAAGACAAAGAAAGTCTGAGGAATGTTCCAGGTGAAAGGAAACTAAAGAGATATGACAATTAAATGCAATTCATGATCCTGGCTTGGATCCTGGAGCAGGAACAACAACAAAAAAGCTATAAAGGCCATTATTGGGAACATTGGTGAAGTCTGAATATGGACTGCATATTAGATAATAAATGGTACTGTATCAATGTTAGATTTCCAAAATGTAGTCATTGTGCAACGCTCATGCTAAGAGAATGTTCTTGCTCTCAGAAAATACATGCTAAAGTATTTAGGAGCAAAGGGACATAATACCAGCAACTTACTCTCAAATGGTTTAGAAAAAAAAAAAAAAAACCCAGATAATTATATTTATACATAGAAACTGATAAAGCAAATGTGACAAATCGTGGATATGTGAAAGTTCTTTGCATTATTTTTGCAACTCTTCTCTCTTTTTTTTCCTGTAAGTTTGAAGTTATTTCATACTATGAAGTATGCCATCTGCCAAAACAAACAAACAAACAAACCCCAACAAACTAAAAACCCCGCGGTGGGGGGGTGGGGGCGAGGTGACATAAGGCCTTCCACGAACGCCTCGACTCTCCACTTACTCCTCCGAGGCCAGGGGGTCCGGGAGGTCCTGGGGGTCCGGGGGGTCCGGGAAGTCCAGGTTGTCCAGGAAT
>NW_006791954.1:842638-849443 GCF_000442215.2 Lipotes vexillifer | reverse complement strand
CAGGGGGGCCAGCGGGTCCCTGCAGCGGGAGAGGGCGGGCCGGGTGAGCGCAGGCCAGGAGCCACGCCCACCTCCAGCCCCAACAGCCGGGAGAGGGCACCGCTTACCCTTGGGCCTCGGGGGCCAGTGTCTCCTTTGGGTCCCTATGGGGTTGGGGCAGAAGAAACAAGAGAAGCCGGGTTAGAGAAGGAGAACCGTGAAGAGTCTTGGGCGGGGTGGCGAAAGTCGAGGGCAGAGGATTACCTCGACTCCAGTGGTTTCTCGGTCCGTGGGTGACGCTAGTGTGTGGGGGGGAAGAGACTCGGCTTAGAGGCAAGGTTTGCTCCAGGTGCTTCCGGCAACAGACGCCTCCCCTGCGCTGGGAAAGGGAGAGCCCCCGCCCCCGCCCCGGCCCAGGCCCCGAGCTATACCCTCGCCTTCCGGGCAGACGGGGCAGCACTCGCCCGCGGGGACTTTGGCGTTGGGACAGTTCTTGATTTCGTCGCAGATCACGTCATCGCACAACACGTTGCCGTTGTCGCAGACACAGATCTGGCAGGGCACGGGTTTCCACACGTCTCGGTCATGGTACCTGAGGCCGTTCTGTACGCAGGTGACTGGTGGGACTGGGGCAAGAGGGGGAGATGGGGGCTGTCAGCGGCGCGCGAGTCCCCCACCTCGGGGCTCCAGGTACCCCAACCCCACCGTCCCTTCCCCTCGGTCTTAGAGGCACATTTAGATTTTCCCTTTCCCGCCTCTCCTTGTTTTGTCTTTTTGTTTTTCCTTTCCGCAAATCCTTAAACGCTCATCTGCTCCTCATCAGCGCCAGTGACAGGGCCGAGGCGCCTGGCCAGGGAAGCTATAACTCTTTCCAGTTCTCAGGAATTTAAACAAAGCTTTAGGCCGGGGTTGCTTCCAACTCCAACCCCAGACCATTTGCGCTGAAGCCAAATGAAATAAAAAGCCATTCGGTGGGAGAATGGGGGGTGGAGGAGTGGGAAGAGAAGCTCCCCAACCAGAGGGCAGGCTTGTGGGGCGTGGTTTGGGTGGAGACAGAAGGAGGGGACGGCAGGAGAGACAGGAGGTCTAGCCCGGATTCCCGCCCCATTCCCGGGGCAGGTGGGATGGCGTGGGCGGGGCTAGGAGGATGGGGGAGGGGCTGATTGGCGTGGGATCCCGCCCAGAGACTTGAAGCATACCGTAAAAGTAGGATATGCCCTAACCTCCAGCGCCCAGACATCTCAAAAGGCCTCTCTCAGTGACAACCCCCGTTTCCCAAAGCCAGCCAGTGCCTCTGGGTCACTCCTTAGCCAAAGAACCAGAAAGTCCGCAAATAATAAATGAAGTTAGTTAACCACGCCCACCGCGGATCGTCTACCCAGACGGCCACTAGGTGGCGGGCGACACTAAGCAATTTCCCCCGACTGGCTACTTCTAGAGACGGGGCTACCCTATCTCCAACTTTATTTTCCAGGTCTAGAGGTGGGGTCCACACCGGGCAACAATCCCGGTCTTCCCGCTCCGGCTCCGGCGCGGGGAAGCGCTGGATAAGGAGGCGCACTGCCCAGTGTAGATCAGCAGAGGGCGCAAGGACTCCGCCTGACCAAGTCCGCGCCGAAGAATCTCTTCCTTCAACCCGCCCACGCTCCGCGCCCCCTCCCCCGCTCCGCCCAGCACCTCCGCGGCCCCAGGAACATTGTCTAGCCTGCCGAGAGGGTAAACAATCTTTCCTTATGAATCATCTCGTAGCCTTTCTGATCACTCATAGCTTGGGCTCCAAATTCCCAACTCGGCGCCCCCATCCCATCTTCGACGTACTTTTCCCCCACCCGGCGTCCAGACCCCATTTTCCCCGCAGTAGTTCACAGTGCGCGCTCAGAACTCCTCCTGTGCCAACTCGCGCCGTGCAGCATCCTCCCCTCTCACTCCTGGGAGGCGTTCATCTACACCCTGACCCAGAGTGCGGTCCCTTCTATCCCAGGGCGCCGAGGACGAGCCCTCACCATCTTCCTTCCATTCCTGAGCCTCCGGAGCATCCCGAGTCTCACTTTAAGTCGCGGACCCCTGGGACCAAACGCAGGGCAAGATACCAAGCAGCCCTAGACTCCCAAAAGTTTGGGACTTACTGTCTTCTTCTTGGCCTTCCTCTTGGCCCTCCTCTTGGCCATGCGTCAGGAGGGCGGTGGCCGCTAAGAGGAGCAGGAGCCGGAGGTCCACAAAGCTGAACATGTCTAGACCCTAGACATGTAGACTCTTTGCGGCTGGGGTGGGGGTTAGCGTCCGCTCATGCGTGGCCTCACACTCCGCGTGCCTCCTGCTCCGACCCCGAGGAGAAACTCCCGTCTGCTCCGACCACTGGCCCGGGCCCCTTTTATACCATCCTGATGGAGAGCGGGGAGGAACCCTGCCCCTGGGAGAGGGGGAGCCGGCTGCCCGTCCCCCAGCCAATCAGAGTTGCCTGGCCCGGCCCCCAATTTGGGAGTGAGAACGGAGAGGGGGAGGAGGAGGGAAGGGAAGGGAGTCCACCGCACATCTCCCCCCTTCGCAGCTCTGCCTCCCCAGCCCCCCAGCCCAGCCAGGGCCAGAGATGATGCCGCTGGGATGCGGCTAGGTCCTCAATATAGTGTGGGCTAAAGAGTGGGTAGGGGCGCCTCTTCGGCTTTCTTCCTGGGACCCCCGACCTGGGGGGCGGAACTGGAATTGGGGAGCTGGTTAGGGAACCTTTCAAGGATGGAAGGATTGGGGGTGATTGGGAGAGAGTCCTGCTGGCCATGCCTCGTTCACCCTCCTGACATCGTTGGCAAGAGCTAGGGGATGGGTATGAAGAGGCCAGCTGGGCACCCCTCTAAAGCAGGAGAACCTAAAAAAAAGAGATGTGCCTGTTTAGGGGTGTCTTCTGGTGTGGCTGGGGGATGGAACTTAGGAATATTGGGGGAACAAGTTAGGGATTCATTTGTAGACATTAAGGATCAGATACTTGGGGGCGGGTGCTAGCAAGAGGGTTTTTATTTCAGGATGTCAGTTCTTCTGCCATGCCTGAGGCTCCAAGATGAGGTACAATGCTCTCCCCAAACCTCAGCATGATTGAGAGAGATGGGGTGGGAAGGCTGAGGCACTGGCTGAGAGATTTGACTACGCGGTCTCTCCAGAAGGAAGCTTCGGTGTTGAGTGATGGGGCAGCAGGGTGGTGGTGAGAAATTGCTAAAACTCTTCCACCCTGGGGGGAGTAAGTTTGCATGGGGAGGGCTGTGGTCACTGGCGACTTAGAAAAGGGTCTTGTGTTAGGGTCTGTCATGGCCAGTGGCCAGGCCCTGGTTAGAGACCCTTCTACCCGGCACAGCCAAACTGGAGAGAACTGTGCTGGAGAGCACTTGACCAGAGAGAGGGTTCTCCTTCTGGGGGCTGCATAAAGCTCTATCTCTGTCTGTACCTGGACTCAGGGTTGGGGACATATGGGAGAATTTGGGTGTCTGGGGGAGACCTGCCTTGGGAGTATGAGATGGGATTGCAGGTGAGTGACCTTATTTTAGAGGACGTTTCCCACCGCCTCACCTCTTTCCTGAAAAGCCAGGGCATTGCTCTTTGTCCCTGGAACCAGGAGAGAATCATCTACACCCTGAAAGGCAGTGGGGACCCCAAGAACAACAGGCTATATTTGGAGGAGATGCCTCCAGAAGCCAGTGTCCTCCCTTTTCTATGTCCCAGCCTCCTGACAGTGCTCGACCCCAACCCCAATCTATCCAGGCTGCTGATCCTGCCAAAATCTAGGGACCCAAGAGAAGGCAATGAGGATCCCTTTGCAGAGCCCCAACAACTCCAATCCCTCCTGCGCAGCTCCCCACCCCCACCACTCCAGAGCTGCAAACGTGGAAGTGGGGAGTCCCGCCTCCCCCAAACCATCCAAGATTCCATTGCCTCCCCCTGCCCATCTCCACGCCCTCCCCCAGCTGCTTTTGTGCAACGAAGGCAAAGGAAAAAAAAGACCAAGAGAACAGAAGGGGAGGGAGCCACGTTGGCTGGCCGGCTGGCCGTGGGCAGCCAGGATGAGCCGTGCGGGTGGGGCAGCAGAGGGAGACTGCAGGGGCTATAATTAAAGGGAAAATATAGAGTTTCCAGAGAGGCAGGGCTGGAGACAGCAATGGAGGGACAGGCCTTCATCAATTATCTCCACCATGTGGCAGCAACTTGTGGCCCAGTATCTGCCCCCGTCTGGTGCCAGCTACTGCAGGGCAGGACTGGGGGCTGAGGTGCTGAGATGGCAGTTCCTGCCCCCTCCAGTGTGGGTCAGGGACAAGGAGTGCCCCCTCCCTAATGGGGGACACGAGCCCTGCCCCTCAGAGCGCTCACCCCTTTGGAATGGCTGTCTGGGATGAAGAGTCACCGGCTGGAGGTGAGGGTTGCTGTGACCTGCCCACCTCCCTGCTTGCTGCGTTTTTGCAGCCAGCAGTACTCCCACCTACAGCCCCCTCCCCACATGCTCCCTGTTCAGGCCGTGCTCACTTGACCACCTTAAAGGAGATTAAGACTCAGAGACATGGATTGGGATGTGCTAGCTACATCATGGGCCTGTGATTCTGAAGAATGTTTAGGGACCCCTAGGATTGGGGGGTGGGCTTTGTGCATATGGTGTGCGATAGCCATCACCCCAATGTCCAGTTTCAGACCTCCATCCCAGGAGTTGTGGGCAGAAAGTTTCCAAGCATCCTTTACACGTGGCATAGAGCTGAGGCCCAGGGCCTCCTCTGCCACTTTTCGACTTGAAACGCTTGGCGGGCGCCCAGCCCCAAGATGTGTCTTTAATTTCTGCAGCATGACAGTGAGAGGAAGAATGTGCTTGGGGTCTCCTCCCAGCCTGGCTGGGCCTCCTTGGCCAGAACTGAGGGCTTGAGACTTGTGGGGGGAGGAGGGAGAGCAGGAGCTGAGGCCGGAGCGGGAGGAGACGCCACCTCATCTTTAGGAAACTCTGAAGCTCTGGCTTCTTGTGGAATGTAAGACTTTGTCTGGCATTTGGAGTGGGGGGAGCAAAAGCCAAAATCTCCCCCCCCCACCCCCAAGAAATGGTAAAGTCATCAGCACTTAGGGAAAAAAAATTCCTCAAGAAGAAAAACAGAAGGAAGAAAGTGCTGAGCTCTGAGTTCCCTCCTCCAAATTTCCCCAAGGGCCCTCCCTCAATGCGCCTGTGCTCCCCAGCTCCCCCTCCCCCGGAGCCCCTCAAGTCCCAGTCTGGACTGCATGGTGTGGGGTAAAAGAGAAGAGGCAGCCCAGGTGTTGGTGTACCTGGTGAGCAGTTTGGTCAGCCCTTTCCAGCTCTCTGGTCCCCCTGCTGAGGTTCCGTTGCCCTCCTTCCCTGATCTGACCCTTCAGAATGCTCTTCTGCCCCGGACTGGTGATGGAGAGAGGGTCCCTGGGAGAGGGGTTGAGGACAGAGAAGGGGAGGGGGTGTAAGAGTGAGGCTGCAGTAAAGAACTTGGTCTCCATTATGTCCCCATCATGGAGCCTGCACGGTTTGTATTGAGGACCCCTGCAGACAGAGCCGGGGACAGACCCCAGGAGCGGGGTGGGGGGGGGGGTTCTCTCTTCTTCCTTTTCATTTGCACTTTCCATTGCACTTTCTGGGTCTTTTGGTCCTTAGATTCCAGGCACAGCTTTCAGTGCCTCAGCCTCAACCCAAGTCCTTTGGCCTGAGATTTCCCTTCATCTCTTCATCCTTTCCAGGTTTAGTGGGAAGATGATGAATTAAGTTTGTCCGTGTTGAGTGTTAGGTGCCTATGAGACACCCAGTCGGACACATGGAGGGAACCCTCAGGTATCTGAGTCTGGAGTCCAGAGGAGAGACAAATGTGGGACCCCTGCCTCCATAGGGTGATGGTGTGGACGGAGTTATCTCCCGAGAGAGTATGGAGGGAGGAGATATGAAGGGCTAGGACTGAGCCTTGAGGACCCTCAGGGTTTAAGGGCTGGGAAGGGAAGGAGGAGCCTGCACAGGAGATAGGATAAGAGTGGGAGAAGCAGGAGGGCAAGGAGGAGGGGACTGGGGGTGTCATGTATGCAGGGAGAAGATTGTTCTAGAAGGAGGGAGAGTTATATGTTGCAGAGAGACTTAGTATGATAGGGAGTAAAATGGTCACTGGATTAAGCAACATGGCAGTGATTGGTGCCCTAAGTGTGAGCTGTTTTGGTGGAGTGATGGACGAGGAACCCGGACTGGAGCCGGCTGAGGAGTGAGTGGGAGGCCAGGAAATGGGGTCAGAGTGCAGACAACTCAGGGGACGAGTTTAGCTCTGAAGGGGAGGAAAGCTTGTAAGATGCCTCATCCTCCCTCCCTCCTTCCTTCTCTTTTTCTTTCTTTTCTTACATTCCCCGACCCCACCCTTGTCTGTCATTTTGCCCCGGCCTCCCTCCTCTTTCTTTCTCACGGGACTCTGCTTCTTTCTCTGGAGCGCTTTTTCAGGGTGACTTTTTCCATCTTCCTCTTCTCAAATATCCACATCCAGTCCCTGTCTTCACTATTTTCTTCTAGAGCGAACCTTCAGTCCATGCTCTTAAAGAGAAAGCTTCATTTCTAGTCCTGCAGATCCTGTCACATTCTCCAGGACCCCCCAGGCCAAGAAGGGGAAATTGAGGCAGAGGAGCCAGGGAAGGAGCTGGGACAAGCTGGGAGAGAAGGGATGGGGCATGGTCCTTAGGTGGCATTAGGACTCCCCAGGCCCACTCCAGCCCCACCAGGTTGCAGCCAGGTCCCAACTGAGAATAATGTGCTGGATGGGGATGTTGTCAGGCTGGGGGGCCACAGTCCTAGTGTCCACTCTTGTGATCACAAAGCCCA
>NW_006791954.1:806792-842628 GCF_000442215.2 Lipotes vexillifer | reverse complement strand
CTGCTGAAGTGTGAGCTCCCCAGGCAGGGACCTGTCAAGGTCGTCATCAGATCACTGGACCCATTTGCGGTGTCTGAAGGCAGAGTCAATTCTTGTTAAAGGCTGAGTGAGTGAATCAATTGAATTGTTATTCTCCCCTGTCTGGCTTGGTTCACTTCTGCCCTTGTTTTATCCCATCCCCTGCTTCTTTTCTTTCTTCTATTCCTTTATCTCCCCCCACCTTTTAACCTTTTTCCTCTTCACATATGTTTCTTCTTTTTCTTAGTTCTTTTCTTCCCGTCCTCTGCCTCTGTCCCATTGGCCCCCACCCCCCTCTGCCACACGCTTTTCTCCCTCCCTCTTTTTTCTCTCATGTTCTCTTCTGGCATCTCTGGTGCTCCATCCATTCCTGGGGCGGGGGGCGGCGGCTGTCTCCCGTGTGCATGCACTCCACCAGAGGAGAGAGCTTCAGCAGTCTAGGAGAGGGGGGATCAAGGTGGGGTAAGGCTTGCATCACCACCGGCTGTCTGGTTGAAGTGTTCAGGGCCTAGATGCAAAGGTTTCTTTGACGCTTGGATTTGAAAAAAAAAAAAAAAAAAAAAAAAAAAAAGAATGAAGGGGCAGCCTGTGTGAGCCAGAGGCACCTGTCCAAATCCTAATCTTCTTACTTCACCTCCACTCCCATCTTCCCAGAAGTAATCCTCAGCCACAGATATCTGGTATCTTTCCTCGTCTACATCAGCCACCAGTTCTTCCTCTGGGCAAACCTGGGATTCTGGAGCTTCCTGGATGGGAAGGTGAGCAGGAGTGGATCCCACTCTGCTCAGTTGCACCAGCTCTGGGCAGAGCAGCCCTCTGGACAGAGTCTGGCTTGGACACAGGAAGGATCCAGAATCATTCATTCAGCATCCTTATATGCCAGGCACTTTGTTAGGCACTGGGCACTCAGTGCCTGTTCTCATGGAGCTTATGTCTAGTAGAGACAGACATGAATGAAGTCATGCGAATAAACATGTAGTTGCAACTGTAAAGGTTAGGAAGGAAAGGAACACAGAGCTCTGAGTGTCAGGCATCTCAGGCAGGAGGGAGCCTGGCAAGTTCTAGATGCTAATAAAATCCAGAGAAGGACAGTGTGGCTGCAGCACAGGAAGCAAAGGCCAGGCAGGCCAAGGAAGCCGCATCAGGAGTTTCAGTCTCTGTCCTTACAGCTTTGGGCCCCATAGAGGGTCTGAAGCAGGGAGGTTCACGATCAGGTCTGCATTTGTCAAAGGTCACCATGGTCACTCAGGGGAGCAGGTACTGAAAGATGGCTGTGATGGAAAGTGGCTACTGCAGGTGCCCAGGTGAGAGCTGATGAGAGTCCGGACCAGGTGGAAGAGGATAAAGATAGAGAAGGGGGTGGATTCAAGAGGGGTTTGGGAGGCAGAATTTATAGGCATTGGGATTAGGTTGGATGAGGGAGTGTGGAGGTGAAGAGCAGGGATGACTCCTGTTCTTCTGACCAGAGAGACTGAATGGTATATGGTACCCCTGAAAGAGAGGAGGCTGGACAGGGACCCTGTTCAGGGAAGAATGATCCTGAGATTGGCGCCTATTGCAGACACTCTAGTCAATTCTATTCAGTGAATGGTTACTGCAGACCTCCTGGGGCCAGCCTTGCACTGGGGAGAGCTCTGGGACAACAGCTTCTGCCCTCAGAGAGTGCAGAGTCAGGAAGGGGAATAAAATAAACCCCCAAATGCCTCTCACCGGAGGCAGCACTGGCTGTGTGATTTTGAGTAAGTTACCTCATTTCTCTAAAACTCATCTCCCAATCTGTGAAGTAGGGTAGTAATAAGACCTCCTTATCCAGCAAGGTAAATGGAAGCCTCCAGAGAGCTGCAAGGGATGATGAGGATGCCAATGGGAGACAAGGGAGGTTTCCTGGAGGAGTGTGTGCTTTTGAGCTGGGCCTGGGAGGGTTTGAAATGCAAGGTTGGAATGGGAGGGAAGGCATCCCCAAACCTTGGAAGGCTGACACACACACACACACACACACACACACACACACAGAGAGAGAACGCACCTTGGGCAGAGGAGATGTGGAAGAGAAGGCTATAAGAGATAGGCTGGGGCCAACTTCTGGAGGCTTGGAATTCAAGGAGGGAAATTCATAATCAATTTGGTGGCCATAGAGAGCCAGTTACTGCTTTTGAGTAAGGTATGGTAGTGAGCCTTTTGCCAAGGACTTGTCCAGAGAACCTACACCTTGACAGCAGACGAACTCAAGTTTAGAAGGCTGGGGCCCATGGGAGGAGGAGGAGGTACAAGGTAAGTGAGTGAGATTTGTGGATCTCGGCTCAACAAGAAAATACGGCTCGGGCACAGGCAAAGAGGTAGACCAGATGACCCCTCCAAAGTTGGTGTTCAACTTCCACTAGATCCAGAACCTTATAGTTTCAAGGTGGGAATATCATAGAACAACAGATGCTCAGTTGGATCCCTTCTTTGCACAGAGGAGAAAACCAAGGCCCAGAGAAGGGAAGTGACCTACTTAAAGTCACACAGCTGAGATTCAGGGATTAGAGGTAAGATCTCTGCTGTACTTCCAGAAGGCGGTGGGGTGGGGGGGAGGCGTGGGGGGCAGGAGCTGGAGGGGCCAGGGAAGCAGCTGGGATTGGGGGGGGCGGGTAGGTTAACATGATACAGGGATATGATACAGGGATCCCACCCAGACTTGGGGTGGGGGGGCAGGGCAAGAGAGTTGCTCCCCAACTCTACACTGAGCCATGTGGCTAGAGGGGGAAGGGAGCATGGTGGGCAGGGTGGAACTGCCACATGGAAGATGCTTGATGTGAACCATCTGGCCTGGGCGGAGTGTGGGCTGCAGAGAGGGGAGGAGCAGCAGACGGGAAAGAGGCCATGGTGGGCGGGTGGATGGCGGGTTGGGTCTGGGAGTGGCCTGGCCCAGAGGCCCCTACCTTCCAGACTGCTGCAGCCCAGATGCCTTCACAGCCACGGCCTGGCCTGTCCAACCCGCTGACCTCATTCCCAGCTCCTCTCCCTTGCAGGCCCCCCTCTGCCTGCCACGTAGACTGAAGTCTTTAGCTGCATCTTCTGCTGGGGAGAGGATGAGCAGAAGGACACAGGCCCCTTGAGCCCAGAACTCTGCCAGGTCAGGCAGACCTGGGGGAGCAGTGGTGTTCCCTGTGTCCCCAGAGCACCCTGGGCCTCAGTTTCCCCTCCCAAACAAGAGGCCCGTAAATGGAGGGGAGCATGACAGTGAAGCAAGTTGGAGCGGGCAAGAACCAAGGGAGGCTACTGAAGCCACCCCCTCCCCGCTTCCTCAGGACTGGAGGCATCATTCTCAGACCCAGGAAGGGACGGTGCAGGACATGCTCCTCTCCTCAGACGGTTCTCAAGAAAGGGAGTTTCCTGAAGGCCAGGCAGGGGCATCTTCTGTTCCATGGAGCCTTCACTGCTCCTGCTTGTAGAGAGTGGGATTTATGGCCAGGATGGCAGTGGAGAGGCACCTTGTCTCCCCTCCCTCAGGCACCTCTCAGTGACCTTTCCTTCAATCCTGGCTCCAGGCTGCAGCCTCTCCTGGGTTCTGCCTCTTGACCTTCCGCCTTCCTCTCGCCTCCCCACCCCCCAGGTCCTGGGTCCTGTCCAGCTGCCCCAGCTGAACAGGGGGCTGTCCCGCTGCGGCTGCCTCTCCCCAAGGCATTCCGGGCCTGTGAGTCATCGGGAGCGCCTGCTCTGGCTGTAGCGTCCTCGCCGGCGTGGACCCTCTTTCCCATCCCCCCCCCCCACGGCCTGGCCTGTCCAACCCGCTGACCTCATTCCCAGCTCCTCTCCCTTGCAGGCCCCCCTCTGCCTGCCACGTAGACTGAAGTCTTTAGCTGCATCTTCTGCTGGGGAGAGGATGAGCAGAAGGACACAGGCCCCTTGAGCCCAGAACTCTGCCAGGTCAGGCAGACCTGGGGGAGCAGTGGTGTTCCCTGTGTCCCCAGAGCACCCTGGGCCTCAGTTTCCCCTCCCAAACAAGAGGCCCGTAAATGGAGGGGAGCATGACAGTGAAGCAAGTTGGAGCGGGCAAGAACCAAGGGAGGCTACTGAAGCCACCCCCTCCCCGCTTCCTCAGGACTGGAGGCATCATTCTCAGACCCAGGAAGGGACGGTGCAGGACATGCTCCTCTCCTCAGACGGTTCTCAAGAAAGGGAGTTTCCTGAAGGCCAGGCAGGGGCATCTTCTGTTCCATGGAGCCTTCACTGCTCCTGCTTGTAGAGAGTGGGATTTATGGCCAGGATGGCAGTGGAGAGGCACCTTGTCTCCCCTCCCTCAGGCACCTCTCAGTGACCTTTCCTTCAATCCTGGCTCCAGGCTGCAGCCTCTCCTGGGTTCTGCCTCTTGACCTTCCGCCTTCCTCTCGCCTCCCCACCCCCCAGGTCCTGGGTCCTGTCCAGCTGCCCCAGCTGAACAGGGGGCTGTCCCGCTGCGGCTGCCTCTCCCCAAGGCATTCCGGGCCTGTGAGTCATCGGGAGCGCCTGCTCTGGCTGTAGCGTCCTCGCCGGCGTGGACCCTCTTCCCCACCCCCCCCCCCAAACGAAGGGCAGAGGGAGCCCCTCCCAGGCAGGGGGCTCTGGAGGAGGGGGAGGGAGGCCCTGTGCAAGACAGCAGTGAGGCCCTGCTCCGCCAGTGCTGGGAGGAGAGGCTTAAAGGACTCCCCCAGACGCCACCTCGCACATCACACACAGATCGAATTTCTTGTCCTTTCTCCCATTTCCCAGGTGGGGAAACAGGAGGGGCAGGTAGGGGAAGGCCAGGACTTTGGTGGGCTTAGGCTAATCCTCTCCTGTGTTTTAGGGCTTGCTTTGCCAAGCTGGGGAGCCCCCCAAGCTCTTTCTGGAAGGCCCTCCCCACATTGGAGGCTGGGTCTGGCAAGAGAGCTAGAGAGAGGCCGCTGCCACTGCCAAGGGCCCCAAGGACGACACGGCGCGGCTGAGTTGGGGAGTCCGCGTCTGCAGGAAAGGAGGCGGCCGGCGCCTGGACCCTTCCCACAGGGCTCCCGCACCTGCAAAGCTGCCTCCAGCCCCCTCCTCCCCTCCTTCTTCCCCTGGGCAGCCCTGTCCTGCCTCCTTCTCCAGCCTGAAGAAGCAACTGGGGGTGGAGAGGAGCCGGAGGGGAAGGGCTGGAGTTAGAAAACTTTCCAACCCTCTCCTTTCAAATGTGTCTGCTGCCCCCCACCTTCCCCCACCTCCCTCTCAGCCCTGAATTCGTTGTCTAGAGACCAGGGTCTAGGACCTGACTTGCCTAGTGACTTTGGGCCTTTTTTCACTTCCCACTGCTGAGCCTCAGTTTCCTCATCCGTAAAATAGGAGTCTGGACTGAAAAAGTCCCTGCTGGTGGGGTTGGTCCACAGTTCTCTTCCCAGTCAGACACTCACACATGCACTCACCTGTACCCACCAACTCACGTGGCTGTCTCTCACACACACCCATTCACACACTCAGATACACTCCCCTTTGCACGTGCACATGGCCTCCTGCTTACTTTGGGCGCAGCAGTCCCCTACATCTCTGACAGCCGCTTTCTTCCCTCACCCCCATCACACCGCCCCGGCCTTCCTGCCCCTTTGCAGTCTCTCCTCCTGATGTCACTGACAGGGCAAGGGCAGGAAGGAACAGTGAGATATGAGATTTGAACCTCAGAGTGTCAGGCCTCTGACCCTGCCAAAGACCACTCCCACCACCCCCTCAGGTCCCTTGGCTGTTCTGAGGTTCCGTGGGAGGGGGGATGAGAAGGGAGAGGAGTAGAGAGAGGCTCCTTGTTCTCCCGCCCTGCGCCGCCCCCCGCCCCGGAGCTGAGCTTCACAAACATTCACTTTCCAGAATGTCTGTCCCTCCTGGGGCCTCCCTGGAAGCGTGATTATTTTCGCAGCTTGCACTGGCCATGTTGCCCCAGGTTGCACCCTTCTAGGAACTCCTGCCTGAGGGAGACTGGTCAGAGCTTGGAAAGGACTGTTCCAGGGGATGAGCTATCTGTTGGCCAGGAAAGGCGTGGGAATTGTGCAGCAGAGCACAGCCCTCAGGCCCAGCTCGACTTGGGAATAACAGCAAACGTCTGTCCCAGGCTATGCCATAAGCACACATTTGAACTAATGTTCTGCTCACAAAACCCTCTGAGGTGGGTGCTATTATCGTCTCCAATTTCGGGAGAGGAAAGAGAGGCACAGAGAGGCTAAGTCAGTTGCCTGAAGTCACAAAGCTAGGACGTGGCTGAGCTGGGATTCAGACTCAGGCAGCCCGGCTCCAGAGCTCACTGACTTAACCGCTATTCTCGACAGGTCCAAGAGACCCAGGATGGATGCCAAGGGGCGCTCCCCGCAGTGTGAAGTGACTATTTGCACAAACATGTATGCTTCGTCTGTGTGCATGGAGGCTGAAAATCAGAGCATCACACGGCTGGAAGTGGACCACAGGCACCAGCTGGAAAGGACTCTAGCGGGGCCATCTCCCTCCCTCTGCCGAGGAAATATTGTGAGCTGACAGCACCACACACGTCATCCCGTCTAATCCTCACAACAGCTCTGGGAGGTCAGTCTTGATACCTCTATTAAGATGGAGGACCTGAGACCCAGAAGGGTCAAGGCATTGCCCCAAACCCCCTTCCTAAAGCTCAGAGGGACCCACGTGCTCCAACAGCCTGATCGGTCTTCTTTTTGTCACCTCCCGTGTCCCTTCCTTGCAAATCAACACAGCCACTAGACCGCGTACAACACCGGGAAGAATTACAGTCCTCAGTCGTGTCTCAAGAGGCACTTTTCTGACAACCCCCCAAGGAAGGTTTTATACCCATCCTGTAGGTGAGGGGAAGCCCCTTGCTGGGGACCCCCCCAGAGAGGAAGTGGGGAAGCTGTGACTCTGGCCACAGAGTTAGCCCTCTTCGCATCGCACTACACTACCCGCCTCCCACACTGTCGCCCAGCCCAGAAGCAACCCCCAAACACACCACATCCCCACCGAGCACACACACGTGCATGTAATAGACACAGAAAAATGCTACTCATGATGCACCCCCATGATACAGGCTAAGAGTTACCTGGCATTTTCTGTATGCCAGATAGTAGCTCACTGAATGGCTCCAACAATCCTATGATGTAGGTTCTGTTAACCTCCTTATCCTCATTTACAGATGAGGAAACTGAGGCTCAGAGAGGTCAAGTAACTTGCTCAGGGTCACACAGGTAGGCAGTTGCAGAAGAGATTTGAATCCAGGCTCTCAGCACTATGCTATAGCCCATCCTCTATGCTATCTGGGTACTACCCATTCAGTCAGTCAGCAGCCACTACTGAGACGCCTGTTGGGCCCAGCACTGTGCCAGGCCCTAGGCACACAGAGGCGCCCACCTGCTCCTGCCAGTACCACATGGTAGACGGGGGCTATGTCCACTCTCGCTCTCCTTCCTTCCCAGACAGCATCCCCTGCAGTGACCTAGGACATGTGAATCTTGGTTCTGGTTTGCATCTGACACCTAGTGAGGTGATGCCAAAGCCTGGAAGGGAGCTCAGAGACAGGAAGATGGAAATGGAGTAGGCCAGCGGGGCGCCGGGGCTCGCGGAGGGGGCAGGGCCGAGGGTAGGGACGTCTCTGCTTCTATCTATTCTGTATCTCTCTAGCTCAGGTCTTCTCCTGGCATC
Organism: Lipotes vexillifer; assembly: GCF_000442215.2. Taxonomy (NCBI): domain Eukaryota; kingdom Metazoa; phylum Chordata; class Mammalia; order Artiodactyla; family Lipotidae; genus Lipotes; species Lipotes vexillifer. The sequence goes on along the minus strand of NW_006791954.1, from coordinate 834,969 downwards.
TCGGGCTGATTCTCTCCACATCCGTCTCTCTGTGTGTATCTTTCTGTCTCCTGTCTCTCCCTGTCCCTTCACTGCTTGTCAGCTGCTATCAGCCGCTGTGGAGACAATGGATCAGGGACTTGGGCACCCATCATCAGAGTGGACATCCATGGCTGAGCCGGGCCCACTTCCAGGGCACCCATCAGCTCTGTCCCAGGACCCTTCTTAGTGGTCTTCTCTCTGCAAAGGACCACAGTCCTCTTTTCTCAAGCCTTCTAGGATCTTCCTGTCCATTGTCCGAAGACCAGTCTTGATATCACCAGTCTGCGTGTCTAAGATGTGGCCTGCCTCGCGCTTCTCCCTGGGGGAGAAAGCAGTATCCCTCCCATTAAAGGTAGGAGTACGTCTCCTTGTTCAGACTTAGGGCTCCCTGGGGACAGGGACTGTGTCCCCCCCCCACAAGATTGGGGTTCCTTGAGGATATAACCTGTGTTTTCCCCATCAGTGGTCCATAGGTGTTGGAGGTCTCCAAGGAAGAAAGGATGGAATTATTTTACTCATAAATTTGAATTGCAAAATTAAGATTTTCACTGCAATCCCATTATGTTCTTAGTAACTGTCACATTCTTCCACATTGTACACGATACAAGGTTTGAATTCGGTTGATCAATCTTGGCAATTTGTCTCAGGCAATATGTTTTTAGTACCCTTTATGGGTTTTTGGTTATGAATTTGTGATGTGTAGTGTCCTCAACTCAAATAAGTTAGCGGTTCAAAAGTGGCTTATTCAGTCGCATAGCACAGGGAGATCAACTCGGTGCTTTGTGACCACCTAGAGGGGTGGGATAGGGAGGGTGGGAGGGAGGGAGACGCAAGATGGAAGAGATTTGTGAACATATGTATATGTATAACTGATTCACTTTGTTATAAAGCAGAAACTAGCACACCATTGTAAAGCAATTATACTCCAATAAAGATGTAAAAAAAAAAAAGTGGCTTTATTAAAGCTGAAGAAAGGTGATGAAAATAGTAAAACCCAAATACTACAACTGAGAACAGGGTTACTAAAGTAAATAGTGAAGATTCTGGTTCCAAAAAAAATGTAAATCTCTAAGAACTCAGACATGTATGATGGTTTCACACAAGCAGCTGAGAAAGAAAAGTGTAACTAGTATGATGTTGAATTACCAGCACTGGACTCCATCGGACTGGCTATCCGTCCCATCGTAATCCCCGGCGTGTTGTGTGTTATGAAACTTTGTCAAATAGTGGCATAAAGCCATGAAGGCTTTCACATCATTTTCAAACAAAACACAGTGACCTTTCTGGTAAGCCATTAGAGCCTTCTTTTTTTTTTTTTTTTTTCCGGAGCAAAAGTAAAATAAGCTTTCCAGGACAAAACTGATGGATTTTTTTCCCCACTAAAGGCAGGAAGAAAAACAAAACTACGTAGGCAGCATTTAAAATTGCATTCCTCTTAGTAAAACACAGATACAAGTAACACTATCTGAGAAGCTTGTAAAACAGCTGTGTTATTAATGACACACATTTTTCTCAGAGAGCGTACAGAGCCAGCTTTTGGCAAACTTCCTTCATCAAATGACAGTGTTGGGCATCACATAGTATCAATGGCATGCATTATGAGAAAATAGTTTGGTTTTAATAAATCCCTCTATTTTTAAAATAAATTTATTCATTTATTTTATTATTTATTTTTGGCTGCACTGGGTCTTTTTTTAATATTTATATATATATATATATTTTAATTAATTTATTTATTTTTTGGCTGCATTGGGTCTTTGTTGCTGCACATGGGCTTTCTCTAGTTACGGCGAGCGGGGGCTACTCTTTGTTGCGGTGCACGGACTTTTCGTTGCTTTGGCTTCTCTTATTGTGGAGCACGGGCTTCAGTAGCTGCGGCATGCAGGCTCTAGAGCGCAGGCTCAGTAGTTGTGGCGCACGGACCCAGTTGCCCCGCAGCACGTGGGATCTTCCCGGACCAGGGATTGAACCTGCGTCCCCCGCACCGTCAGGCAGACTCTCAACCACTGCGCCGCCAGGGAAGTCCCTGCACTGGGTCTTTGTTGCTGCACGCGGCTTTCTCTAGTTGCGGTGAGCAGGGGCTACTCTTCGTTGCAGTGCGCGGGCTTCTCATTGTGGCTTCTCTGGTTGCGGAGCTCGGGCTGTAGGCGTGTGGGCTTCAGTAGTTGTGGCTCGCGGGCTCTAGAGCACAGGCTCAGTGGTTACGGCACACGGGCTTAGTTGCTCCGTGGTATGTGGGATCTTCCCGGACCAGGGCTCGAACCCGTGTCCCCTGCATCAGCAGGTGGATTCTTAACCACTGTGCCACCAGGGAAGCCCAATCCTTCTATCTTATACTCTTCAATAAAATCGTAAATTTTTGCTCTCCTAAGTTTAGGTTTGGACTATCACAGGTAGTGAACATATTGGCATCTGAACAAGCTGCTTGAGATCTTAGAACTGGTCTCAAGTGGCATAACCAATGACTTGAAGAAATAGTTTTATCTCGTCTCTCTTTTCAAAAGAGAGGTGAGCCATGTGTGTGAAGTTGGTTAAAATCAATGACGTGCAGAGTCCAAACACTCTTAGCATATGTGTAGTTCATATATCAGAGAAAAGCATTTGATAACTTTTAGCTTTATCACTTAAAGCCCATGCTTCAGGAAAAAAAGATTCCTTGCTTTAAAAAATATTTATTTATTTATTTTTGGTTCTTTGGGCCTTCGTCGCTGCACGTGGGCTTTTGCTAGCCACGGCAAACAGGGGCTACTCTTCGTTGTGGTGCGTGGGCTTTTCATTGAGGTGGCTTCCCTTGTTGCGGAGCACGGGCTCTAGGCACACAGTAGTTGTGGCGCACGGGCTTAGTTGCTTTGCAGCATGTGGGATCTTCCCAAACCAGGGCTCGAACCCGTGTCCCCTGTATTGGCAGGCGGGTTCTTAATCACTGCGCCACCAGGGAAGTCCAAGTGATCATTTTGTGAAGCATGATATGCATTGAAAGGATTGTTTGGCAATCACCGCTGAGGCAGCATCAGGAAAGGCACTCCTCCAAGGATGAAAGAAGTTGTTCTTGAAAGCCAATTCCTATCTGTTTCCTGAACTTTCACCAGCATTTTGGCAATGCCAGCTATTGCCCCCCAATATCCCTTTCCCCTTCTCTCTCACAGTAATTGTATTCCCAATTTTTAGCTGGATACATGACCCCTCAGAATAAAAACTACATTTCCCATCCTTTCTTTCAGCTAGAGGTGGTCATGCAACAATGTCTGGCCAAAGGGATGTGAGCTGAAGTGTGACTTTCAGGTCCTTATAGGGACACGCCTTTCCACCCACTTTCCTCCAGCTACTGCCTGGAACCTCATGTCTTGGTGAGCCAGCTAGGAGCATGCAGATAAGGGCAAGTCTTAAGGGTGGCAGAACAGCAAGACAGAAAGAGCCTGGGTTTCTGGACAGGCTAATACAGAAGAACCACCTTCCTAGCACTGGACTACTTGTCTCTGGACTTTTAGATGGAAAAGAAATAAATTGCTGTCTTGTTTAAATTACTATTTTTCTGAATCTCTGTCCTACCCAACATAGAGTTGAGGGAAATACTAAAAATTGTGACTATGATCCAATCTCGTTCACTGAGAATACTTCTCATCATCCTATGCAAAGACAAGGACAGCAAGTTCCAGAGCCCACTTTTCCACCCTAAGATAGTCTAGCTGTGGAAGGAAAGGGCTCCCACGAGGAGTTTTGAAAAGGATGATGAGATAAAGCCATTTTTCATGGCATTGATAATGCCACTTGAGACTACTTCTAAGATCCTGCTCAGATGGCAGTATGTTCAACATCTGTATTGCCCAGAAATCACCAAATTATTACATTTACTGATGAGTATCAAGGTAACAGAATTTCTTAAAACCAAACTGCATTGTGACTGCTCCATTATGAGAGTCTGATTCTTTCTAACACTTGGTGATTTTTGTTTCTGAGCAGGAGAAAGGAATCAGTGACATATTATTAAGATTATTTAAAAACCACATCCAAATATTACATCAGAATTTAAAGAATTCTTTCCAGAGTCAAATTCAACCAAAGAGAGGATTATGGCTCCGTTTGTCAACCTCTGTCTTTCTCAAGGTGACACAGTCTTGTCTTCTAACTTTTGGAAACTTTGTACCTGTTGACCTAGTGTCCAAGAGAGTGGAAAACAGTCTTCAGGGAGAAACAGCTCTGTGATTTATGGATTCTTGTTTGGTTTGAATCCACAACCATCTGACAGCCACCAAACATTTGCTGCCATTTCTAATGACCTATAATTGTGGTTTAGGATTTTCGAATTTAGTACAAATAAAGAGTAAGAAAAGAAATTGACAGGATGTGAGAACTCATGGTACCTTATTGTCACACAGAGCATAGATACACTGGTGGAAATTTTCAGACAGTATCCTCTCTCACTGATAAGAAACATTTATCCTTCATATTACCTTTTTTAAAAAAAATTAATTAATTTAATTTTGGCTGGGTTGGGTCTTTGCTGCTGAGCACGGGCTTTTCTCTAGTAACGGTGAACAGGGGGTACACTTCGTTGCAGTGCGCGGGCTTCTCATTGCGGTGGCTTCTCTTTGTTGTGGAGCACAGGCTCTAGGCGCGCGGGCTTCAGTCTTTGTGACGCAGGGGGCTCTAGAGCACAGGCCCAGTAGTTGTGGCACACAGGCTTAGTTGCTTCGCGGCACGTGGGATCTTCCCGGCTCAAACCTGTGTCTCCTGCATTGGCAGGCGGATTCTTAACCACTGAGCCATCAGGGAAGTCCTATCCTTCATGTTACTTTTGCAAAGTTACATTTTGTGTTATTTTAGAAATACAATGTTCTTTTAAAATTTGCTTAAAGTTGGAGGTTGGTGTGTGAGCGCAAGACCCATTAAGGGATTGCTGATACTAAGAGTGTGAGAAACATTTTTCCCTATGGCCTAACATGGCTGCATTCCACAGCAGATAAAGAAATCCCTAAAGGGAATCCATGGTGGGGGGCAGGGGATAAGATCTGGCAGCCCTGCCTGTCCAGCGGAAGCCCATGTGCCAGCTGGACTGTCGACCCTCCAGCGCAGCCTCTCCCAGTGGGTCACAGATCCTGCTCACACAGTGTCTCATCTGCTCTACCCCAAGTCCGGTGTGGGAGTTATTAGTGTTCCCATAAAAGGGACAGGACCTAGAAGCCCAGGGAACTTCTCTCCAAAGCCACCTGCAGGGAGCGTCTAGGACCAGAACCCAAGATCTTTTATGCCCCTCTGAAAGGCTCTTTCCTCCACAATTAAATGTTTGCAAAACAGCCTAAACTACAGAATAATAACCGCTACAGTTTACTTGGGACTTACTGAATACCAGGCCCCTGCGCTCACATTGCCTCAGTCTTCACAACGGCCCTGTGAAATATACCATGTGAGCTATATCATTAGCTCCACTTTACAGATGAGAAAACTGAGATACAGAGAGGTTAAGTAACTTGCCCTCTGTCTCATCGCTAGGGAGTGGCAACACCTGCCTCAAACTAAAATCCGACAGCCAGGGGGCTTTTAAACCCCACCACAAACGGCCATCGCACTGGGCTCGGAGTTCTCCCCCCTCTAAAATCTCTCCATCCATGGCTCGGATTCCAGCCGCCTGCTCTTTGCCTGCCTCGCCACCTCTGCGGAGCCCTGCAGCAGCCTCCCTACTCCTCTCCCTGCCCACGTCCACCGCTTCCCCAAAAGACCAGAGTGGCCTTCCGAGCTCGTGCAGGCTCCTTCCACCCCGCTCTGCCCCAGGCGCAGTGGCACCCTCGCCTGGGCAGGACCCGAGCCCCGGGCCGAGTGCGTCGGGCTCGGCGCGAGTCCAGCCCAGTCAGCCCCCACCCCCGCCGCCAACTCTTCCAGGGTGTGACTCTCCCACCCGTCACTAGACGACTCCCGTCACTCAGGCACGCACACCTCCGCCACTTGTGCCCCTCCCCGGCCGGTCACTATCCTCAGTCACTTACCCAGACTCGTTTTTCTCGGAGTCTAAAATCCCGGGCTTTTCCTGCCTGACCCCAGGCCCCCTTTCTTTGGCGTACAGTTCTGAAATGGGCACCCGCCGCCCTCCAGGCCGGCCCTCCTGCAAGCTGCCCGCACCCACCCTGAGGGGCAGGAGCCCTTTAACTCTGGATGCCCTTACAGGGCTTTGGAGGCACTGAGGTGCTTGGAGGCCTTGGTGCTGGCCACTCCTTCTCTGCCGGGAGCATCCTCCCCTCCACCTACTGTCTCACTCCTACTCTCCCTTATGTGTCTCGGACGCCTCATCCTGCCCAGACTCACCTTGGGTACCTGCCCCCATCAGGGTTCTCCCACAGGACCCACACTTCCCCTACCAGAGCCCAAGCCCAGCCTGGCTGGTTGCTCTCCCCCAACCCACCCTGCAACGGAGCCCTGGCGTGTCATCTTCATTCTGGCTCCCAGCACAGGGTCTGGCCCAGAGTGGGTGCTCAGTGAATATGCTAGAAGTAAGTGGAGCTCTTGAGAGTTTGGGCTCTGGGCTCCAACTTCCAGTTCAAATCCTAACCCCTCCTTTTCCCAGCTGTGTGACTCTGGACAACTTACTTTCCTTCTATGTGCTTCAGCTTCCTCAGTTCTAAAATGGGGCTAATAATAAATCTTTTTCGTGGATTTTGTGAGAACTTAAAGCAGTACCGGCATAAGTAATTATTAGGTACTGTATAGTTACTATTAATGGTATTTGTGTTGTTAGTTTACTGTTTCCTATGTATGTCTCTTCCACTGAACAGCACACTCCTTGGGTGTGGGAGGAGTCCCCACTTCCTGACTCCCCAGAGCCCTGCCCCAAGCATGACGTCAGGCTGTCCCTTGGCTCCTCCCTGGGAATTGAATATCTTCTGTGAAGCTCCCCTACCCTACCCCAACCAACATCTTGACCCCTGACAGTGCTCCCATCCTACTCCCCTCTCTTGAGGCTCATGTGCCCCTGAAAGCCTGGCCCCCTCCTCATTCACTCAAGGGCAGTCCCAAAATCCAAAGGGAGAGATTCTGTCTTCCACCACACCTCCCACCCCTCAAGCCCCTTCTCAGAAACTTCAGAGCTCAGAGAGCTCTGAACTTGGAGAGAGGAACACTGTCCCCTAGTCTTGGCTCTGCCACTGAACAGCTGTGTGACTTTGGGCAGGTTGCTTTACCTTTCTGAGCCTTGCTTTCCACACCTGTGAAATGGGATTAATACCAGTCCTGCCACCCTCATAGAGTTGTCCTGGTGCTCAACTGCACACACTGGAGAGAGGGTGCTTTGTAAACAGAGGCAGAGTGAAGCAATGCAAGTCACAGTTACCATGGCGTTGGAAGTGGGGATCAGAACCAGGCCGGTAGGCACCTCTGGTTAGGGCTGTGCCAAGGGTGTGACCACTGGGCTCTGAGTTGGGAGCAAGCTGTTACAAGGTGGGGTTGGTTGGGGACAAGCCTAGTGACTACTGCTTGGTCATTGTGTCCCTGCCACCTGCTCTCACCACTTTTTCGAAAGCACCTTCAAGTACCCCTGAGGGCCCCAAGATTCCTAGTGAATCCTGACGCCCAGAGGCCCCGCCATGTCTGTCAGCCACAACTCTCTTCCCCCTCCCCCTCCCCCCAGACTCCAGTCCAGCTGAATTAGGAATTTCCTAACATTACTCATCAATCTTTCAGTTGCAAGTGCCAACAGCCTAACTCAAAGCGGCTTATGCAGAAAGTTAAATACATTTGGGTTATTTAACCAAAAAGTCAAAGTACAGCTGGATCTGTGGGCTAAAATGATGTCAGAAGGACTCAGTTTCTCTGTCTCTCACTTTTGCTTTTCTTTGAAATGGCTTTTTTTCCCCCTGGACAGTCTGGTTCCATGTGGTGGTCTCAGGCACTTCCAGGTTTATTTTCTAAAAGCTAAGCAACCCCAGGAGAAAAACAGAACCTCTTGCACAATAGTTTTAGAAAGAAATTATCCCACTGTTAACCTATATTAAGCTAACTTGGCCCTTCCCTAAACGAATGACTGCGGCCAAAACGATGAAATGTGCTGATTGACCTGGGCACATGCCCACACCAGTGACACATAAACCAAGAGCTGGGGAGGGGCAGTTCCCCAAAATAAAATCTGAATGCTGTTTCTGGAGGAAAGAGGAATAAATGCTAGGGAAGGCAGAAACAATGGATGTCCAAAACATTCCACCCCTTGGCTGGTAGCATATAGATACGCACATACTTTTTCCATACGCATAATATTTATAAGCTTTTTGTCACCATTTTTTCTTCTTGCTTGCAAATCATTTCAAATTTACAGAAAATTTCCAAGAATAGTGCCAACAACTTTTGTTCCTGGAGCATTTGAGGGTAAATTGCTGACATGATTTCCCACCATTCATGAATACTTCAGTATAAATCCTGCAAACAATGACATTCTACTAAATAACCACAATGCAACCATAAAAATTATAGATGTATTACTATAATTTATTCATGTTTCACCATTTGTCCTAATAAAATTCATTGTAGCAAAAAGACCCAATTTAGTGTCATGCATTGCATTTAGTTGCCATGCCTCTTTCGTTTCTTTCAGTGTGGAAAGAAACCATATTAAAAGTAGTCTTTTCTTGAGGATCATGACTTTGTAAATTTTGAGGATTATAGGCCAGTGATTTCGTAGAGTATCCCTCAGTTTGGGTTTGTCTGATGTTTCCTCATGATTAGATTCAAGTTATGCATTTTGGGCAGAAATATCACGGAAGTGATGTTATGATCTCACTGCATCTTATCAGGTAATGCATGATTTCAATTTGTCCCATTACTGATGGTGTTAATTTTGATCTTTTGATTAAGATAGTGTCTACCACATTTATCTACTTAAAGTTACTTCTTTTTTTTTTTTGCGGTACGCGGGCCTCTCACTGTTGTGGCCTCTCCCATTGCGGAGCACAGGCTCCGGATGCGCGGGCTCAGCGGCCGTGGCTCACGGGCCCAGCCGCTCCGCGGCATGTGGGATCTTCCCGGACCGGGGCACGAACCCGTGTCCCCTGCATCGGCAGGCGAACTCTTAACCACTGCACCACCAGGGAAGCCCTAAAGTTACTTCTTTTTCCCATTGTAATTAATGTTTTTGGATGGGAGGTACTTTGTAAAGTACTGTATAAAGTCCCATTCCTCATCCAACTTGGACCCATTAATTTTAGCATCCACTGATATTGCTTGGTTGAAATATTTTGTATTACGATAGTTGCCAAATGTTGATGATCTAATTCCATCATTCCTTTTGTCATTCTACTCAATGGAAAAACTTTATCTTTCTTTCTTTATAATCAGTATTAAGATTATTATTTATTTTGATGCTCAAATCATCCATATTCTGCCAGTGGGAGCCTCTTCAAACTGCCATCTATCTTTTTTATTTGTCTCTGATATGGGCTGAATCATGTCCCCTCCAAATTCATTTTGAAGTCCTAACCCCTAATGTGACTGTATTTGGAGATAGGGCCCTTAAAGAGGTAATTAAGGTTAAATGTGGTCATGAAGTTGGGACCATAATCCAGTAGGACTGGTGTTCTTAAAAGAGGAGGAAGAGGCACCAGGGCGGACAGAGGAAAGAACTTGCGAGGACACAGGCAGAAGGCGGCCATGTGCAAGCCAAGTAAAGAGGCCTCAGGAGTGGGCTTCCCTGGTGGCGCAGTGGTTGAGAGTCCGCCTGCCGATGCAGGGGACACGGGTTCGTGCCCCGGTCTGGGAAGATCCCACATGCCGCGGAGCGGCTGGGCCCATGAGCCACGGCCGCTGAGCCTGCGCGTCCGGAGCCTGTGCTCCGCAGCGGGAGAGGCCACAACAATGAGAGGCCTGCATACCGCAAAAACAAAAAAACAAAACAGAAAAAAAGAGGCCTCAGGAGAAACCAAACCTGCCAACACCTTGATCTTGGACTTCTAGCTTCCAGAACCATGAGAAAATTAATTTCTGCTGTTTAAGCTCCTCAGTCTGTGTTACATTGTTGTGGAGGCCCTAGCAAACGAATATAGTCCCTATCATTCTTTGAGCAATTCCTTACTTTCTGGCATAAGATGTTCCAGGCTCATTTTGTATTTTACCTGCCCCAGCTCTGGAGCAAGTCATTTCTCCAGGGAGTTCTAATTCCTTTTAGTGAAAAGTGGTACTTAGAAACCAAAATGTGGGTGCTACTATTTACAATTGCCAGGACATGGAAGCAACCTAAATGTCCATCGACAGATGAATGGATAAAGAAGATGTAGCACACATATACAATGGCATATTACTCAGCCATGAAAAGGAATGAAATTGAGTTATTTGTAGTGAGGTGGATGGACCTGGAGTCTGTCATACAGAGTGAAGTAAGTCAGAAAGAGAAAAACAAATATCGCATGTTAACGCACATATATGGAATCTAAAAAAACGGTACTGATGAACCTAGTGGCAGGGCAGGAATAAAGATGCAGACATAGAGAATGGACTTGAGGACACAGAGGGGGAAGGGGAAGCTGGGACAAAGTGAGAGAGTAGCACTGACATATGTACACTACCAAATGTAAAATGGATGGCTAGTGAGAAGCTGCTGCATAGCACAGGGAGATCAGCTCGATGTTTTGTGATGACCTAGAGGGGTGGGATAGGGAGGATGGGAGGGAGGCTCAAGAGGGAGGGGATATGGGGATATATGTATACGAATAACTGATTCACTTTGTTGTACAGCACAACATTGTAAAGCAATTATACTCTAATAAAGATAAAAAATAAACAAACCAAAATGTGGGTGCTTGGTGCTCATTGCTATTGCAATGTCAGTGCCCCCAAGACTTCTCAAGGGACAGAACTAGGGAATGCATACACCTACACATATTCACGTCTACATTTGTGTTTTATTTACCCGTATATGTTGAAAATTATGGGTTCATACAGATACCTCCAATTTCAACCCAATATGATAGGATTCTTTCTAGTTTTCTCTCTTTTCCTGCTTGTAATGTCCTTCTCCAACAGCAAGAAACCTGACTTCCATTATCCTTAATAACTTTATTTATTTGTTCAATTCTCCTGTTTACAACCAATCTCCATCTCTGCTACCACTTCCTCCTTGTGTAGATTCTGTTCACTCTCTGCTTGGGCTCTGTGATCCCATTACAGGCCACCCCTCTGTATGGATGTCTTCCCATGCCCCTCAGCCTGATCCTCACACTGGGCCACCCTTTCTCTTCTCAGGCTGATGCCCCACACCTGGCCACCCTATATACGTGGAACCCTTCTTAACCACACTGTGGTTCTGACTTCCCATGCCAGGTCATCTCCATGCAAGGACACTCTCCTCAGCCAGGCTCTAATAAACTGCATGGGGCCATTCCACTGCATGGATGCCCTCACCCCCATTAGTCCGACTGACCATACCAGCTGCCCCATCCCCCAGGGGGGAACGCCCTCATCACCCAACTCTGGCTCTGATTCCTTGCTCTGGACCACTGTGGCTCCCACCATCACCATCATGGGCCCCTACCTTGCTCTGGCCTACCTAATGGCTTTAGGGCTGAATTGTTCAGGTATGGAAGGAAAGGAAAAGACAGGAAAGGGAAACAAGGAAAGGAAAGGGAAAGGAAGGAAAGAGGGAAGGGGAAAGAGAGGGGAAGAGGAATTTTTAAAATTGAGGTATAGCATAATTACTATATAAGGTGCACAAATCCTAAGTGCACACCTCAATGAACTTTTACAAAGCAAAACATTACCAGTACCTTAGAAGTTTCCCTCATACCCCATCCAATTATTGTCCTTCCCAAGATAAACCAACTTCTGTCACTATAGAATAACTTTGCTTATTTTTTAACTTTATGTAAATGGATACATATAGTATACTCTTTTGTTTGTGACTGGCTTCATTTACTCAACGTTATGTTTGTGAGATCCATCCCTGTTGTTGCAAGTAGAAATAGCTTGTTCTTTGGCATTGCTGTATAATATTCCAGTGAACGAATATACCACCATTTAGCTATCCATTCTATTCCTGACAGTCAATTGGATTCTTTCTAGTTTCTAGTAATGTGGCTACTAACAAACTGGCAATGCCCTTTTGGTGCATATATATGTGCACTTCTGTTGGCTATGTACTCAAGAGTGGAACAGCTGTATTACAGGGGATGCATATGTTTAGCTTTAGTAGTTATTGCCAGATTTTTTCTAAAGTAATTGTACGAATTTACACTCCTCCCAGCAATATGAGAGTTCCAGTGGCCACATCATTGTCAACACTTAGTATTGTCAGTCTTTTTAATTTTAGACATTCTGGTAAATGTGTAGTGGTATCTCATTGTGGTGTTTTTTATTTTAGTCTATTTATTATTTTTGGCTGCGTTGGGTCTTTGTTGCTGCGCGTGGGCTTTCTCGAGTTGCAGTGAGCGGGGGCTACTCTTCATTGTGGTGCACGGTCTTCTCATTTTGGTGGCTTCTCTTGTTGTGGAGCTCGGGCTCTAGAGTGCATGGGCTTCAGTAGTTGCAGTGCGTGGGCTCAGTAGTTGTGGTGTGTGGGCTCTGGGGTGAACAAGCTTGAGTAGTCGTGGCACGAGGGCTTGGTAGTTGTGGCTCACGGGCTCTAGAGCGTGGGCTCAGTAGTTGTGGTGCACAGGCTTAGTTGCTCTGTGGCATCTGGAATCTTCCTGGACCAGGGATCAAACCCGTGTCCCCTGCATTGGCAGGCAGATTTTTAACCACCAGGGAAGTCCCTCATTGTGGTATTAATTTAAATTTCTCTGACTATGTTGAATATCCTTTCATGCATTTATTAAATATTTAGATATTTTCTTTTATGAAAAGCCTGTGAAGTCTTTATCCATTTTTTAAAAATTGGATTGTCTGTTCCTTTTTCTTATTTTGTAGGATAATTTTAATATAGTCTGGATATAAGACCTCTGTCAGGTACATATATTGAAGATATCTTTCACTCTGTGGCTTGCCTTTTCACTCAGTGGTGTTTCTTGCTAAATAGAAGTCTTTAATTTTACTGAAATACAATTATTAATATTTTCCTTATGGCTAGTTGTGTGTGTTGTTTAAGAATCCTTTGCCTAATTTCAAAGTCATGAACTTATTGTCTTTCGTTACTCTCCACTGTTGTCTTCTGGAAGCTTTCTTTTTCTTTTGCTGTTTACATTTAGTTTTTTAGATGAAGTTTTAAGTCTTAACAAATATGTTTATGTACATGGTTTAAGATGAAAAGAATTTACAGGGCACGTAAAGAAAAGCAGCAGTCCTGTACCTCTTCATACTTAATTTCCTGCTCCCCAGAGCCAGTGATTTTCAACTCAGTCGGCTGATATTTTTGAGAGAGATTCTCCATATCTCTCAATAACAAGCTTTGTTGCCAATTCTTGATTTTTCAGTTTTGGGCATTCTCTTTTGACTTCCCTGTGTGGAAGATAAGGATTTCATTCTTTCCAACTCCTCACCTCTACCATTCTCAGTCACACTTACAGTCCCACTCATTTCCCAGTAAGGTTACACGTTAATTTTGGCTCAGTGTTTACTCTATTATGATTATCTAATTGTTATTTGTGCCTGAGCTGTGTAATGTACTATGGTCTCTTCTTCTTTTCGTTCTCCTGGAGTTAATCTTGTTTTGTTGTTCCTGAGGTTCATTTAATTTTCTATGTAATGACCACTGTTTCAACGCCAGTTGCTCAAATTCCCTGTCAAGACATTCAGGCACATCAGGTCTTCTGTCAGTTCCCTCTTTATGAAGCAATCTCTTCTGCAGACTTTTAATCCACCCTAAACCTGACTAATTGCTCTCTAGCCCCAGAGAACAGCTCTCATGCTGGAATCTCCTTTCACCATCCTCCTTAGGATTCCCTTTGCCTCTTTCCTACATCGGATTTCTTCATTTCCTAAAGCCCATGTCTTCATTCCTGTTTTATTCTCTTGTTTCTTGGAGCATATCCTCCAATAAGTTCTTGAGAAGGTATGCAAAAGATATAATTTCTGAAACTGAACATTGAAAATATCTTTAATTTACCCTCATACCTGATTGATAATTTTGCTGGGTATAGAATTCTAGGTGACAAATGATTTTCCTTTAGGATTTCGAAGGCATATTTCTATTGTCCTTTATATTTGTGGTTTTAAAAAAAAATAATTAATTTATTTGGTTGTGCCGGGTCTTAGCTGCGTCAGGCGGGCTCCTTAGTTGTGGCACGTGGGCCCCTTAGTTTCAGCCAGCAGTCTTCTTAGTTGTGGCATGTGGACTCTTAGTTGCAACATGCATGTGGGATCTAGTCCCCTGACCAGGGACTGAACCCGGGCCCCCTGCACTGGGAGTGCGGAGTCCTATCCACTGCGCCACCAGGGAAGTCCCTGTCCTTCATATTTGGATTAATGATCCATCTAGGACTAATTTTTCTATATTGTGTGAGGTAGGAGTCAAAGTTCATTTTTGTTCCCACAGGGATATTAAATTGATCTGATACCACTTATTGAAAAGATCATTCTTTCCACTCATCATACCACTGGACCACATAGGTGTGGGTCTGTTTCTAGAATCTTCATTGTGTTCCATTGGTCCATTTGTCTACAAGTTTGCAAATACTAACTGTTTTAATTATTGTAACTTTGTAATAAGTCTAATTAATAGGTAGTTTAGGGACTTCCCTGGTGGCGCAGTGGTTAAGAATCTGCCTGCCAATGCAGGGGACACGGGTTCGAGCCCTGGTCCGGGAAGATCCCACATGCTGCGGAGCAACTAAGCCCGTGCCCCACAACTACTGAGCCTGAGCTCTAGAGCCCGTGAGCCACAACTACGGAGCCCGTGTGCTGCAACTACTGAAGCCCGCATGCCTAGAGCCCATGCTCTGCGACAAGAGAAGCCACCGCAATGAGAAGCCCGTGCACCACAACTAAAGAAAGCCCGTGCTCAGCAACGAAGACCGAACGCAGCCAAAAATAAAATAAAAATAAATAAATTTATTTTTAAAAAAACGTAGATTAAGTCCTTGTACTTTGTACTTCTTTAAGATTATCTTTGTTATTCTTGGCCTTCTGCATTTTCATATAAATTTTAGAGTCCGCTTGTTAATTTCCATCAAAACCAAAAAATTCAGGAATTTTTTAAAAAAATAACAGAGTTAAGATTTAATTCACATACCATACAAATCACCCATTTAAATAAGTGTATAATTCAATGGACTTCAGTATATTCACAGAGTTGTGTAACCATCACCACAATCAATTTTAGAACATTTTCATCACTCTCCAAGTAAAACCCCATGCCCATTAGCAGTCACTCCTCTCCCCAACCCCCACTCCCAACCCTAGGAAATCATTAATTCTATATTCTGTCTTTATAGACTTGCCTATTCTGATATTTCACATAATGGGTGGTCTTTTGTGACTTGCTTCTTTCATTTACTATAATGTTTGCAAAGTTCATCCATGTTGTAGTATGTATTCTGTTTTAAGACTGAATGATATTTCTTTATATGGATGAACCCATTTTATTTATCCACTTATGAGTTGATAGTTATGGGTTATTTCAATACTTGGGCTACCATGAATAATGCCACTGTGAACATTCATGTATAAGTTTTTGTGTGGACATGGTTTCACTTCCCTTGGGTATATACCTAATAGTAGAATTGCTGGGTCACATGGTAACATTATATTTATCCTTTGGAGGAACTGCCAAACTATTTTCCAAAGAGGTTGCACCATTTTACATTCCCACCAGCAGTGTATGAGGTTTTATTGAGGTCGAATTGAATCTATAGATCAAATGTGGAAAGAACCAATCACTTTACAGTATTGTTACAACTGATCTATCAATATAGTGTATTTCTATTTTTTTGTCTTCTTTTCCTCTCAGTAATGCTCTGTAGTCTTATGTGTAGAGTCATGCCTATACTTTGTCAGATATATTTCTATTTTTTTATTTTTTAAAAATGTATTGTTGATGAATTTTTTTCATTAATTGCTTACTGTCAGCTTATAGAAATACAATTGATTTTTGTATATTGACCTTGTTTCCAGTAACCTTGCTAAATTTATTTATTCTTATAGCATATCTGTAGATTATTTTCAGTTTCCAACATACATAATCATGCTATCGGTGAATAGCCACAGTTTTTTAAAAAAAATAAATTTATTTATTTATTTAGTTTAATTTTTGGCTGCGTTGGGTCTTTGTTACTGGGCACGGGCTTTCTCTAGTTGCAGCGAGTGGGGGCTACTCTTCGTTTTGGTGTGCGGGCTTCTCATTGCGGTGGCTTCTCTTGTTGCAGAGCATGGGCCATAGGCACGTGGGCTCAATAGCTGTTGCTTGTGGGCTCTAGAATGCAGGCTCAGTAGTTGTGGCACACGGGCTTAGTTGCTTCACAGCATGTGGGATCTTCCCAGACCAGGGCTCAAACCCTGTGCCCTGCATTGGCAGGCGGATTCTTTTTAGATTTGGCAATAGTTGTGTTTTTGGGGGGTGTTTTTTTTTTTTTTTTTTTTTTTTTTTTTTGCGGTACGCGGGCCTCTCGCTGTTGTGGCCTCTCCGACTGCGGAGCACAGGCTCCGGATGCTCAGGCTTAGTGGCCATGGCTCACGGGCCCAGCCGCTCCGCGTCACATGGGATCTTCCCGGACCAGGGCCCGAACCCGTGCCCCTTGTATCGGCAGGCAGACTCTCAACCACTGCGCCACCAGGGAAGCCCCAGCAGGTGGATTCTTAACCACTGCGCCACCACGGAAGTCCCCTAGCCACAGGGTTTTTTTGTTTTGTTTTCCCTTATTCAGCCTTACATCTTTTATTTTTCCTTGCCTTATTGTACTGGCTAGGACTTCCCATACAATATTAAATAGAAGTGGTGATGGTAGATATCCTCAATTTTTTCCAATTTCAAGGAGATATTTTTCAATAATTGACCATTAAGTGTGAAATTTGCTATAGAGTTTTCTCTTTGATATCATTAGATTAAGAAAATTCCCCTTTATTCCTAGTTTGGTAAAAAATTTTATCACGAATAAATGTTGAATTTTTATCAAATGCTTTTTTCACATTTATTGAAATATGACTTTACTCTTCTATACTTTTAATGTGCTGAATTACATAATTGGTTTTCAAATGTGAAGCCAACCTTGTATTCCTGGAATAAATTCAAATTTTCCATGATGTATTATTACTATTTGATCACTATTATACTGTTTAGCATTTTTATATTTTTTTATAGAAATTATTCTGTAACTATGCTTTCTTGTCATGTCCTCGTTTGGTCTTAATATCAAGCTTATGCTGCCCTCAACCAAAAAGTTAGGAAGTGTTTCTAGTTTCTTTTTTTTTTTTTTTCACTTATTCTCAGGAAGAGTTTGTGTAAAACTTGGATTACATCTTTCTTTAATGTTTTAGCAAATGAAAAATATCTTGTATCCACCATTAAAGTATCCTACAGAATAATTCAACTGCCAAAAAAAATGTCATGTTCCACCTCCCTTTCTCCCCTTGGGAACCACTGATCTTTTTGCTGATTCAATAGTTTTGCCTTTTCCAGGACGTCATATAGTTGGAATCAGTACTTAGCTTTTTCAGACTGATGTTTTTCACTTAATAATATGTATTTAAGGTCCCTGCATGTTCTTTCATGGCTCGATAGCTCGACTTCTTTTTAGCAGTGAATAACAGATAAACTGTGGTACATTATTCAGATGTACCACAGTTTTTCTATTTACCTACTGAAGGACATCTTGGTTCCTTCCAAGTTTTGGCAATTATGAATAAAGGTGCTATAAATATTCATGTTCAAGCTTTTGTGTAGACATAAGTTTTCAATCATTTGGGTAAATATCAAGGAGCACAATTGCTGGATCATATGGTAAGAGTATGTTTAGATTTGGAAGAAACCACCAAATTGTCTTTTATATTAGCTATACCATTTTCCATTCCTACTAACAATGAATGTTCTTGTTTTCCACATCCTCACTGATGTTGTCAGTGTTTCGGATTTTGGCCATCCTAATAGGTGTGTAGTGGTAGCTCATCATTGCTCTAATTTGCAATTCCTTAATGACATATAATGTTGAGCATCTTTTCATATGCTTTGCCATCTGTATATCTTCTTTGGTGAGATGTCTGCTCAGATCTTTGGTCCATCTTAAAATTAGATTGTTCATTTTCTTATTGTTGAGTTTTAAGCTTTATATATTTTGAGTAACAGTCCTTTATCAAATATGTCTTTTGTAAATATTTTCTCCCAGTCTGTGGCTTGCCTTCTCACTCTCTTGACAGTATCTTTTGCAGAGCAGAAAATTTTAATTTTATTGAAGTCCAGCTTATCAAGTCTTTCTTTCATGGATCATGCCTTTGGTATATCTAAAACGTCATCACCATACCCAAGGTAAGTTGTTAGATTATCTTCTAGGAGTTTTAGAGTTTTGAACCTTATACTTAAGTCTATGAGTAACTTTTAGTTAATTTTTGTGAAAGGTGTTAGGTCTGTGTGTAGAAACACTATTTCATGTGGATGTCCAATTGTTCTAGCACCATTTGTTGAAAAGATTATCTTTGCTCCATTATGTTGCCTTTATTCTTTTGTTAAAGATCAGTTGACCACATATATGTGGATCATTTCTGGGCTCTCCAGTCTGTTTTGTTGATCTATTTGTCTATGCTTTCACTGATGTGACACTGTCTTCATTACTATACCTTTATGGTCAGTCTTCAAGTTGGGTAGTGTTAATCCTCTATGTTCTTCTCCTTCAATATTGTGTTGCCATTTCTGGATCTTCTGCTTTTCCATCTAAACTTTACAATTAGTACATTGATGTCCCCCAAATAACTTGCTGAGATTTTGATTGGAATTGCTTTGAATCTATAGGTCAAGTTGGGAAGAACTGATCTCATCAATATTGAGTCTTTCTTTCCATGAACATGGAGTAGCACTCCATTTATTTAGTTCTTCTTTGATTTCTTTCATCAGAGTTTTGTCTTTTGCCTCATATAGATTTTGTATATATTTTGTTAGACTTATGCATAAGTATTTAGTTTTTATGGGTGTTAATATAAATGATACTGTGTTTTTAAAATTTCAAATTCCACTTATTCATTGCTGGTATATAGGAAAGCAATTAACTTTTGTTTAATAATATTGTATCCTGAAACCTTGCTGTAATGTCTTATTAGTTTCAGGAGGGTTTTTTGGTTGATTCTTTCAGATTTCCTACATGGACAATCATGTCATCTGCGAACAAAATTTCATTTCTTTCTTCCCAATCAGTATATATTTTACTTCCTTTTCTTGTCTTATTGCATTGGCTCGGATTTCCAATGCCAAGCTGAAAGAGAGTGGTGAGAGGGGACATCCTTGCCTTGTTCCTGATCTTAGCAGGAAAGCTTCAAGTTTCTTACCATTAAGTATGATGTTAGCTGTAGGTTTTTTGTTGATGTGCTTTATCAAGAGGAGAAAGTTCCCCTCTGTTCCTAATTTGCCAAGAATATTTATCATGGTTGGTGTTGTATTTCGTCAAATGCTTTTTCTATATATATTGATATGATCATGTGATTTTTGTTCTTTAGCCTTTTGGTGTGATGGATTACATTAATTTGATTTCAAATATTGAACCAGCTTTGCATACATGGAATAAATCCCACTTGGTCATGGTGTATAATTCTTTTTATACATTGTTAGATTAGATTTGCTAATATTTCGCTGAGGATTTTTGCATCTATGTTTATGAGAGATAATGATCTGTAGTTTTCTTGTAATGTTTTTGTCTGGTTTTGCTATTAGGGTAATGTTGGTCTCATAGAATGAGATAGAGGGTATTCCTGCTTCTATCTTTGGGAAGAGGTTATAAAAAATGGGTATAATTTCTGCCTTAAATTCTTGGTAGAATTCACCAAGAACCCAATGAACCCATCTGGCCCTGGTGCTTTCTGTTTGGGAAGGTTATTAATTATTGACTCAATTTCTTTAATAGATATAGGCTTATTCAAATAGTCTATTTTTTCCCTGTGTGAATTTTGGCAGATTGTGTCTTTCAAGGAATTGGTCCATTTCATCAAAGTTATCAAATTTGTTGGCATAGAGTTGTCCATCATATTTCTTTATTATCATTTTAATGTACATGGAATCTGTAGTGATGTCCTCTTTCATTTCTGATATTAGTAATCTGTGTATCTCTCTTTTTTCTTTGTTAACCTGGAAGCTGATTGATTTTATTGATCTTTTCAAAGAACCAGCCTTTTGGTTTTGTTGAATTTCTCTACTGACTTCTATTTTTGATTTTATTGACTTCTGCTTTAACTTTTATTATTTCTTCTCATCTGTTTACTTTGGAATTAATTTGCTCTTCTTTTTCTAGTTTCTTAAGGCCAAAGCTTAGTTACTGATTTTAGATCTTTCTTCTTTTCTAATATATGTAATTCAATGTTATAAATTTACCTCTAAGCACTGCTTTCTCCTCATCCTACAAATCTTGATAAGTTGTGTTTTCATTGTCACTTAGTTTAAATATTTTCAAATCTCTTGTGATTTCTTCTTTGACCCATGTGTTATTTAGAAGTGTGTTGTTTAGTTTGGGATTTTCCAGCTATCTCTCTATTACTGATTTCTAATTTAATTCCATTGTGATCTAAAGAGCACACATGGTATTAGTTCTTTTCTTTTAAATTTGTTAACATGTGTCTTACCCAAAATGAGAACTGTATTGATGTATGTTCGATGTGACATTGAGAAGAATGTGCATTCTGCTGCTATGAGGTTAAGTAGTCAATAGATATCACTTATATCCAGTTGATTGATGGTGCTGTTGAGCTAAACTATATCCTTACTGAGTTTCTTCCTGCTGGATCTGTCCATTTCTGATAGAGGGATGTTGAAGTCTCCAACTATAATAGTAGTTCATCTATTTCTTCTTACAGTTCTATCAGTCTTCATCACATGAATTTTGATGCTCTGTTGTTAGGTGCATACACATTAAGAATTGTTATGTCTTCTTGGAGAATTGACTGTGTTATCGTTATGTAATGCCCCTCTTTATCCCTGATAACTTTCATTGTTCTGAAGTCTGCTTTCTGAAAATAATATAGCTACTCCTACTTTCTTTTGATTAGCATTAACATGATATATGTTTCTCCATCTATTTCCTTTTTTTTTTTTTTTTTTTTGCGGTACGCGGGCCTCTCACTGTCGTGGCTTCTCCCGTTGCGAAGCACAGGCTCCGTACGCGCAGGCTCAGCGGCCGTGGCTCATGGGCCCAGCCGCTCCGCGGCATGTGGGATCTTCCCGGACCGGGGCACGAACCCGTGTCCCCTGCGTTGGTAGGCAGACTCTCAACCACTGCGCCACCAGGGAAGCCCCTCCATCTATTCATTTTTAATCTATATGTGTCTTTATATTTAAAGTGGGCTTCTGGTAGACAACATATAGTTGGATCTTGTTTTTTGATCCACTCTGATAATCTCTGTCTTTTAATAGATGTATTTAGATTATTGATGTTTAAAATGATTATTGATATAGTTGGATTAATATCTACCATACTTTCTGTTTTATATTCACTGCCCTTGTTCTTTGTTCCTATTTTTGTCTTCCACAATTTTTCTGCCTTTAGTACTTCTTTTATTTTTTAATTTTTTAAAATTAATTAATTAATTTATTATTTTATTTTTGTGCACTGGGTCTTTGTTGCTGAATGCGTGTTTTCTCTAGTTGCGGCAAGCGGGGACTACTCTTCGTTGTGGTGAGTGGATTTCTCATTGCAGTGGCTTCTCTTGTTGCGGAGCACGGGCTTCAGTAGTTGAAGCACACGGGCTCAGTAGTTGTGGCTCGCGGGCTCTAGAGCACAGGCTCACTAGATGTGGCGCATGGGCTTAGTTGCTCCACAGCATGTGGGATCTTCCCAGGTGAGGGATCGAACATGCGTCCCCTGCATTGGCAGGCGGATTCTTAACCACTGTGCCACCAGGGAAGTCCCTGTACTTTTTTTAATTTAAAAAGATTAAAAAAAATTTTTGTACTTAAAAAAAAAGTTTTATTGGAGTTTAGTTGACTTCCAATGTTGTGTTAATTGCAGGTGTACAGCATAGTGATTCAGTTATACATATACATACATTCATTCTTTTTCAGTTTCTTTTCCCATGTAGGTTATTACAAAATATTGAGTAGAGTTCTCTGTGCCATACAGTATGTCCCTGTTGGTTATCTATTTTATATATAGTCTTTTGTACTTTTAACTGAACATTTTACATGGTTCCATTTTTCTTTTCTTTCTTAGAATATTAATAATACTTTTTAACAAAGTGGTTGCCTTAGTGTTTGCAACATACATTTATAGCTAATCCAAGTCCACTTTCCCTTTTTTTTAAATTACGTGATAGACATTATTCTAAGTACTTTTATTTATTTATTTATTTGGCTGCATTGGGTCCCAGTTGTGGCACACAGGATCTTTCATTGTGGCATGCGGGCTTCTTTGTTGCAGCACATGGGGTTCTCTCTAGTTGCAGTGAGTGGGCTCTCTAGCTGTGCCGTGCGGGTCCAGTAGTTGTGGCTCACTGGCTCTCTAGTTGTGGTGCACAGGCTCCAGAGCACGCAGGCTCAGTAGTTGTGGTGCACAGGCTCTATAGTTGTGGCACGTGGACTCCAGAGCGCACAAGCTCGGTAGTTGTCGCACACAGACTCTCTAGTTGTGACACGTGGGCTCTAGAGCATACAGGCTTGGTTGCCCCCTGGCATGTGGGATCTTAGTTCTCTGACCAGGGATTGAACCTGCATCCTCTGCATTGGAAGGCAGACTCTTAACCACTGGACCACCAGGGGAGTCCCAAGTCCACTTTCAAATAACAGTATACAGCTTCACAAGTAGTGTGAGTACCTTATAATAACAAAATAATCCTAATTCTTCCCTTATGTCCCTTGTATTATCGCTGTCATTCATTTCACTTACACATAAATATTTATATAAGGTACATATATACACATAGGCATATATAATCAAATATATTTTTACTATTATTATTTTTAACAAACTGCTATATATTAGATTAATTAAGAATAAGAAAAATAAGGGACCTTCCTGGTGGTCCAGTGGTTAAGACTCTGTGTTCCCAAGGCAGGGGGCACGGGTTCAATCCCTGGTTGGAGAACTAAGATCCTACATGCTGCATGGTGCAGCCAAAAAAAAAAGAAAGAAAAACAAAAGTTTTTATTTTACCATCACTTATTCTTTCTCTAATGCTCTGACCTATATTATTTTCATTCTTTCTGAAGAATTTTTAACATTTCTTGCAAGGCAGATCTACTGGCAATAAATTCCCTCATTTTTCATTTTTCTAGAGAAAGTATTTCTTCTGTGCTTTTGAATGATAATTTCTCAGGGTACAGAATTCTAGACTGGTGAGTTTTTTTCTCAACACTTTAAATATTTCACCCCACTCTCTTCTCGCATGTATGGTTTCTGAGAAGTCAGATGTAATTCTTATCTTTGCTCCTCTATAGGTAAAGTGCTCTTTTCCTCTGATTTCTTTCAAGATTTTCTCTTTGTCTTTGATTTTCCATAGGTTGAATATAGTATGCCTAGGTATATTTTTTTTCTGGCATTTCTTCTGCTTGTTTTTCTCTGAGCTTCCTGTATCTGCAGTTTGGTGTCTCACATTAACTTAGGGAAATTCTCAGTTATTATTGCTTCAAATATTTCTTCTGTTCCTTTCTCTTTTCTTACCCTTCTAGTATTCCCATTATGTGTATGTTACACCCTTTGTAGTTGTCCTATAGTTCTTGGATATTCTGTTCTGGGTTTTTTTTCCAGGTTTTTTTTTTCTCTTTGCTTTTTCATTTTGGAAGTTTCTATTGACATCTTCAAGCTTAGAGATTCTTTCCTCAGCCATGTCCAGCCTACTAATGAGCCTACTAATGAGCCTATCAAAGGCATTCTTCATTCCTGTTACAGTGTTTTTGGTTCCTAATATTTCTCTTTTATTCTTTCTCAGAATTCCTCTGCTTACATTGTCCATCAGTTATTGCACGCTATCTACTTTATCCATTAGAACCCTTAGCATAAGTATAGTCAGAGTTCCGTGAAAAAAACAGAACCAATAGGATAGATAGATAGATAGATAGATAGATAGATAGATAGGTAGAGATATAGATACAGATATATGAGGAAACATTATAGGAATTGGCTCACATGGTTATGGAAGCCAAGAAGTCCTACAATCTACTGTCTGTAATCTGGAGAACGAGGAGAGCCAGTGGTATAATTCAGTCTGAGTCCAAAGTCCTGAGAATCAGGGGAACCAATGGTGTAACTCCCAGTCTGAGGCTGAAAGCCTGATAACTGGGGGGCCACAGATGAAAGTCCTGCAGTCCAAAGGCCTGAGAACCAAGAGCCACAGTGTCCAAGGACAGGAGAAGATGGACATCCCAACTCAACAAGAAGGAGACAGAATCTGTCCTTCCTTCTTCCTTGTTCTATTCATGCCCTCAACAGATTGGATGATGCCTGCCTACTCTGGTGAGAGCAAATCTTCTTTATTCAGTCTACTGAATTGAGTGCTAATCTCTTCCAGAATTACCCTCAGACACACCCCAAAATAATGTTTTACCAACTATATAGTCATCCCTTAGCCCAATCTAACTGACACATAAAATTAACCATCACAGCATATTAATCATAGTTGTTTAAATTCCTGTTCTGATAATTCCAATAGCTCTGCCATATCTGAGTCTGATGCTTGGTCTGTCTCTTCAAACTGTGTTTTCTGCGTTTTATTATGCCTTGGAATTTTTTCTTGATAACCAGATGTGATGTGCTGGGTGAAAGGAACTGCGGTAAATAGGCCTTTAGTATGGTGGTGAGGTGTGGGAGGAAGGGAAATATCTATAGTCCTATGAGTAGGTCTCTTGAAATTCATCAACTACAATTTAGATTTTCCTACTTTGGCACTGGTTCCTGCAGAGGTTTCTGCTAGGTAAGTTGTGATTTTCTGTACCTGCTTGTCTGCTGTCCAGTTTGGGAGGGAGTAGTCTGCTCCGTGATGGATCCAAGGGGAGTGTTGATTTTTTGGTTTGTTTAGCTTTTTCATTGTTATTAGTATGGAGTTATGACTTCCAAGCTCCTTAGATTTTGGACCAGAATCATCTTCAGTTTTTAAGGATACTGCCAGAGCTTCCCCGGTGGCACAGTGGTTAGGAATCCGCCTGCCAGTGCAGGGGACACAGGTTCGAGTCCTGGTCTGGGAA
Source organism: Lipotes vexillifer (assembly GCF_000442215.2). Classification (NCBI taxonomy): domain Eukaryota; kingdom Metazoa; phylum Chordata; class Mammalia; order Artiodactyla; family Lipotidae; genus Lipotes; species Lipotes vexillifer. The sequence continues at coordinate 809,750 of NW_006791954.1, read as the reverse complement.
GATCCCACATGCCGTGGAGCAACTAAGCCCATGCGCCACAACTACTGAGCTTGTGCTCTAGAGCCCATGAGCCACAACTACTGAGCCCGAGTGCCACAAGTACTGAAGCCTAGAGCCCATGCTCTGCAACAAGAGAAGCCACCCAATGAGAAGCCTGCGCACCGCAACGTAGAGTAGCCCCCGCTCGCAGCAACTAAAGAAAAGCCCTCGTGCAGCAACAAAGACCCAATGCAGCCAAAAATAAAAACAAATAAAATAAATATATTTCTAAAGGATATTTTCTCTTTTTTGCCAGTTTGCCAGTTATTTCATAGTGCTTCACATATGTCATTTCATTCTCTTCTAGTTTACATCATTTCTGTGGAAATGTAGAATGTCAGTCTTAAAGACAGCATATAGTTGGGTCTTCCATTTGTTTTTTTTTTAATCCAGTCTGATAATCTCTGTCTTAGAGTATTTAGATCATTTACATTTGATGTAATTATGAGTATGGGTGGGTCTAAATCTACCCTTTTTCTATTTGTTTTCTATTAGTCCCATGTATTCTTCATTTCCTTTTTCCTCTTTTCCTGCTTTCTTTTTAATTAACTGTTTAAAAATATTCCTTTTATCTCCCCTAAAGTCTTAATACTCATACTACTTTCACGTATTTTTAGTGGTTGCTTTAGGGAAGGGGTCAGCATATGGTCCATGGCCTGTTTTTTATGGCCCTTGAAGGAACAATTTTTTAAATAACAAATGCTATTTTTTAGAATACTTTTAGACTTACAGAATATTGTACAGAGTACAATTTTCCATATATCCTGTGCCCAACTTTCCCTATTACTAGCATCTTGTATTAATAACATGGTTCATTTGTTAATATTAATGAATAATTAATAACACATTATTCTTAACTAAAGTTCATGCTTTATTAAGATTTCCTTAATTTTTAAAAATTGTGGTAAAATACACATAACACAAAATTTACCATCTTAACCATTTTGTTTTTAATTTTTTTTTTAATTTAATTTAATTTGGCTGCATTGGGTCTTTGTTGCTGGGCGTGGGCTTTCTCTCGTTGTGGTGAGCAGGACCTACTCTTCGTTGCAGGATGTGGGCTCCTCATTGCAGAGGCTTCTCTCGTTGCAGAGCATGGGCTCTAGGGTGCACAGGATTCAGCAGTTGTGGCACACGGGTTCTAGAGCAGCTCAGTAGCTGTGATGCACGGGCTTAGTTGCTCCACAGCATGTGGGATCTTCCCAGACCAGGGATTGAACCCATGTCCCCTGCATTGGCAGGCAGATTCTTAACCACTGCACCACCAGGGAAGTCCCCATCTTAACCATTATAAACTGTTCAGTTCAGTAGTGTTAAGTATATTTACATCATTATGCAACCAATCTCCAGAACTCTTTTCATCTTGCAAAACTGAAACTCTACCCATTAAACAACAATTCCCCAGATCCCCCTCCCCCCCAACCCCTGTCAACCACCATTTTTCTTTCTGTTTCAATGAACTTGACTACTCTAGACATCTCATATGAATGGAATAATGAAGTATTTGCCTTTTGTGACCTGTTTGTTTCACTTAGCATAATGCCTTCAAGGTTCATCCATGTTGCAGCATATGTCAGAATTTCTTTCCTTTTTAAGGCTGAATAATATTCCATTGCATGTATATACCACATTTTGTTTAACCATTCATCTGTCAATGGACACTTTTGTTTATCCATTCATCTGTCACCTACATTTTACCTAATGTCCTTTTTCTGTTCCAGGATCCAATCCAGGATACCACACTGCATTTAATCAACATGTTTTCTCAGGCTCCTCTTAGTGATTACACTTTCTCAGACTTTTTTTTTTTTACTGACCTTGACAGTTTTGAGTAGTACCAGTCAAATATTTTGTATAATATCCCTCTATTAGGATTTTTCTGATGTTTTCCTCATGCTTTGACTAGAGTTATAGGTTTTCTGAAGGAAGACCACAGAGGTAAAGTGCCGTTTTTATCACATCATATAAAGGGTGCATACAGTCAACATGAGTTATCACTGTTGTTATCACTGATCACCTGGTTGGGGCAGTGTTTGTCAGGTTTCTCTAAAATTACCCTTCTCATCCCTTTCGATACTGGACTGTTTGGACGGAAGTCACTATGCCCAGTCCGCATTTAAGGAGTAAGAAGTTATGTCCACCTCCTTCAGAGGTATCTACGTAAATTATTGGGGGTTCTTTTGCCTGGGAGGTTTGTTAAGAATGGTTTTTACATTTTTTATAGTTTGAAAAATTTCAAAAGAAGATTTTGTGATATAAGAAAATAGTTTGAAACTCAGATTTCAGAATCTACAAATAAAATTTTATAGGAACACAGTCGTGTTCACTCATTTACATATTGTCTAAGGCTACTTTCATGCTACAGCAGCAGAGTTATCAGTTGCAACAGAGACTGTGTGGCCTACAACATCTAAAATATTTACTATCTGGCCCTTTACGGAAAAATTTTGCTGACCTATGCTCTAAGGTTTACAATAGGTATCTTTAACCTATCAGTTTTCCTTCACATAGTAACATTATATCACTTTATGTAAAAGTTAGAAACGTAAAATATTGGGTTGGCTAGAAAGTTCGTTCAGGGTTTTCCATAAGATGTTACAGAAAAACCTGAATGAACTTTCTGGCCAACCCGATAGTGTAGTCCCATTTCCCCTTCCAATTCTTTGTGTCATTGTTGTTATACATTTTATTTCTACCCCACAGTACATTGTTATCCTTTTTGCTTTAATTAGTCAATTATGTTTAAACAATTTTTAAATGAGAAAAATATATTTTTTATTTATCTACATATTTTCCATTTCTAGTTCTATTCATTCCTTTGTGTAGATCCAAATTTTCATCTAATATGTTCCTTCTGCCTGAAAAACTTTCTTTAATTTTTTTTTTTTTTTTTTTTTTTTTTTCGGTACGCAGGCCTCT
>NW_006791954.1:802923-806755 GCF_000442215.2 Lipotes vexillifer | reverse complement strand
GCTCTGGACACGCAGGCTCAGCGGCCATGGCTCACAGGCCCAGCCGCTCCGCGGCATGTGGGATCCTCCCGGACCGGGGCACAAACCCGCGTCCCCTGCATCGGCAGGCGGACTCTCCACCACTGCGCCACCAGGGAAGCCCTCTTTAATATTTTTTATTGTGTAGGTCGACTGATGATGAATTCTCTCACATTTTTGTGGGTGTGTGAAAAATTTCACTTTCATTTTAAGGATATTTTCACTGAGTTTAGAGACCTGTTGATAGTCCCTTTACCCCCACAACTTTAACAATTGTATTCTACTGTCTTCTGGCTTGTATAGTCTCTCACAATAAGTCTATGATAATTTTATCTTTGTGCCTCAGTATGTAATGTCCCTTTTACCATCTGGCTTTTTAAAAGATTTTCTCATTGTCACACATTTTCAGCAATTTGATTACAATGGACCTCACTGTCTGTTTTGTGTCTCTTTTTTTTGCGGTATGCGGGCCTCTCACTCTTGCAGCCTCTCCTGTTGCGGAGCACAGGCTCCGGACGCGCAGGCTCAGCGGCCATGGCTCACGGGCCCAGCCGCTCCGCGGCGTGTGGGATCTTCCCGGACCGGGGCATGAACCTGTGTCCCCTGCATCGGCAGGCGGACTCGCAACCACTGTGCCACTAGGGAAACCCTCCACTTGATTCTTTCCTCTTTATGAAAGTGTCAGCTTTTTATCTGTTTTATGATACAGAGTAATCACAGTATTTTAAAACTGTCTGATAACTTCAATATCTGGATCTCCTGTGAAGCTGTATTTTCTAAGATCTGCTTTTATCTTAGGTTTCAGGCATTCTTTAGTCAAGTTTTTTCGCAGATATGATCACAGACTCATAGAAAGATTACAAATATAGTACAAAGAACCTTTTTCCTGACTCATCTGAGAGTAAGTTGCCATCACCTCCCAAACACTTCAATGTGTAATTCTTATGAACAAGGACATCCTCCTAGATAACCACAATACCACCATCAAAATCAGGAAATTAACATTAGCACACTCCCGCCCTCTAATCTACAGACTCCATTCAACTTTCACCAGTGGTCCCAGCGATATCTTTATAGCAAAAGGATCCAGTACAGAATCACACGTTACATTTGGTTCTCAGGTGTGTCCAGTCTCTTTCAATACGGAACAGTTCTTCCATCCTTTCTGCACTTTAAAGACACTTTTGCAGGTTATAGGCCAGTTGCTTTGTAGACTATCTTAATTTGGGCTTGTCCAAAGTTTCCTCATGGTTAGATTCAGGTTATGTGTTTGTGCAAGAATATCACAGAAGTGATGCTGTGTCTCTCTCATTTCATCCTATCAGGTGATGCATGATTTTAATTTGTCTCATTACTGTTGACCTTCCCTTTGATCATTTGATTAAATTGGTGTCTGCCAGGCTTCTCCACTGAACCACTGTAAAGTTACTCTTTTTTCCCCTTATAATTATTTTGTGGTGACATGCTTTGAAAATATGTAAATATCCCATTCCTCCACAAACTTTCTGCGTATTTATTTTTTTATGTCCATATGGAGTCTTGGATTCCTATTTTATTCAATCAGTGATAATCCATTAATATAATTTACTTTAATGCTCAAATTATCCATATCCAGCCAATGGAAGTTCCTTCCAGCTGGCTTCTGTATTCTTTTGAAAAGTCTCCATCATCCTTTGAGTAATAAAGACAGCTTTACTGAGGCATAATTTACATACCATACAATTCACTCATTTTAAGTGTAAAATTTAATGAGTTTTAGCATATTCACAGATATGTTACACCACCATCACAGTCAATTTTAAAACATTTTCATCATCTCAAAAGTAAACCTCATAACCTTTAGCTATCATCCCCGTATCCTCCCATCCCCACTTCAGCCCTTGGCAACCATTAATTAATCGGCTTTGTGTCTCTGTACATTTGCCTATTCTGGATTTTCATATGAATGCAATCATACAATATGTGGTCTCTGTGAGTGGCTCCTTTTACTTAGCATAATGTTTTAGAGGCTCATCCAAGTTGTAGCATGTATAATTACTTCATTCCTTTTCATGGCTGACCAATACCTCGTTGTATGGATATAGCACATTTTGTTGAACTGTTCATCAGTTGATGGGCATTGGGTTGTTTCCATCTTTTGGCTATTGTGAATAGTATTACTATTAATATTCAGGTACAAGTTTTTGTGTGGGCATATGTTTCCATTTCTCTTGTGTATACTTCCTAATGGAGTTGCTGGGTCATATGGTAACTCTGTTTAATCATTTCTGAGTACTTTACTTTCTGGCACAAGATGATCCAGGCTTATCTTGTATTTTCCCCACTCCAATTCTGTAATCAGCCATTTCTCCAAGGAGCCCTGGTTCCTTTTAGTGGACAGTGGTAGTCAGAAATTAAGACGTGGGGACTTCCCTGGTGGCACAGTGGATAAGACTCCATGCTCCCAATGCAGGGGCCACGGTTCAATCCCTGGTCAGAGAACTAGATCCCACACGCATGCCACAACTAAAGGAGCCGGTGAGCCGCAACTAAGACCTGGTGCAATTAAAGAAATAAATATTTTTAAAAATTCAGACGTGGGTGCTAGTTATGTTCATTATTATTAAGATGTAACTGTTTCAGGCCCTCTAAGTGAATGAAGCTGGGAAATATATGTATGTATTCAATAGAAATATAAGTGTACATGCATTGACACATGCACAATATAAACATATACATACACACACAGCAACATTTATTTCTGTATCTATTTATTTTGAAAATCGTAAGTGCTCACTCCTACCTCCAATTCCAATCCACAGGGTTCATTCTAGTTTTTCCTTTTCCATGTTTACAACAGTTTTCACCAACAGTGAGAAACCTAGCCCATCCTCTCAACAAATTCCCTTATTGGGTCAGTCCTACTGTGGGTAACCCATATTCTGTTGCCACCGCTCGCCACCTCACACAGACCCCCGCTCAGCCCTCCTGGGCTCTGACACCCTGCCTCAGGCCACCCACACCACCCCTTCCCCCCACATAGATGCACTTTTCACCCCACCAAGCTCTGACACCCTCCCAAGCTCGCCTGTGGACACCCTGCCCCACCCCTCTAGGGATGCCCTTCTCACCCCGTGACTCTATTTCCCGGTGCTTGGCCACCCTGGTCAGATGCCCTCTTCACCCCCTCACGGTGCAGTCAGCCCTACTGAGCTCTACCCTACATGGACGTCCTCCTTATCTTGACCAAGCTGCCATCCTGCTTAGATGCCCTTGTTCCTCTGCTGCAGCTCTGACACTGGGCCAGCCTATGTGCCCACGTGACTGACCTTTGACTGATTCTCTCTGTCTCTCGTCTCTGTCTGTCTCTGTCTGTCTGTCTCTGTCTGTCTGTCTGCTCTGACTCTCCTCCATTGGAGACACCCTCCTTACTTCACCTGAGCTCCCAAACCATGTGCTGGGCCACTGCATCCCTCCCCACCCCCCACCCTGGGGACGCCTACCTTGCTTGGCCCATCTAAAGGCTTCTGCACTGAACTGTTCTTGAAGGGAAGGGAAGAGAGAATAAAAAGAACGAGTCGGGGAGGTGGGGCAGGAAGAGGAAGACAGCTGCCTGGCAATATTTTGTTGAAAGGTGGACCTTGCATGTGGCAGGTTGTAGAGGTTCCCGTGGTCATTGTCTCTTCCTCAGAGAATTTCATTTCCTTCTGGCAGCCAAAGTACAGGTAAATCGTCTCAATGCAATGAAGCTGGTCTAGTTTGCCCTTATTTCTGGGTGTGGCCCTCTGCAGGGTCTCAGCTGGAAGCCAGTTTGAGCGGGGCTGAGGGACGGATG
>NW_006791954.1:802427-802913 GCF_000442215.2 Lipotes vexillifer | reverse complement strand
GAGGGACGGATGGAAGCTCTACCGAGAAGTGCAGCTGGGAAGAGGAGAGAGTCAAGGTGACTGGGGTTTCAGGAGTGGAGGAGGGGGAGAGACACTAGGGTGCATCTGCGGGCAGATGGGAAGGAGGCGGCCAAGTGGCAGGTGAGGGCAGCACCAGGAGAACAAGGGGTGGAGGGGCAGGAGGGTGGGCCCTTGGCTTGGGGAGGGTGGGCTTTGGACTCGAGGGGACACCGCCAGGTGCCCGCCAGGTGTACGGGAGGCTTGGTGGGACACGACCTACATCTCTGCGGGGCTGCGGTTTCCTGGAGTAGCTGGAGATGAGGTCCCTACAGAGCGGGCAGCCGTGGTGGGGAGAGGTGTGGAGAAGGAATGGGACGCAGTGGGGGGACTGCGACTCAGTGAGGGGCGGGAGTTTAGTGGGGAGGGAGCTCAATCAGAGGGAGGGGGCTGGGTAGGAAGGGGGGCTTTTTCTTTCTTTCTTTTTTT
>NW_006791954.1:782820-801748 GCF_000442215.2 Lipotes vexillifer | reverse complement strand
CCACCACCACCACCTTCAGCATGGGGAAGTGACGAGGCGGCCTCTCTGCTCTTTCTTTTCCAAGGCTGGGTTGGAGAGCCACAGACTATCTGCCTCATAGTGGGTGTGGGGAAGCAAGGATCCTCCCCTTCCCTCCCAGCTAAACCTTTTGCCCCTGGGGTCCTAGAGCAGGTGGGTGTCCTGGGTGGAGGGCGGCAGTGGGCATAGGGAAGGGGCCGGGGGCTTGCTGTCCCCTTTCCTCCATGCACCACGGGGCAGGCAGGGGGACGGCAGCCCCAGGCTGGCTTTGTTTCTCATTTCGCTCTTGGCTCTTCTGGTGGAAAAACCGAAGCGCTCCCCTTGGTACAGCTGAGGTGGAGACGGTGAGCCTGGCTGGGAGGCTGCCCTGGCAGGGAAGTTGAGGGGCAGGAGGGGCCTGGCTGGGGACAGACTGCCCACCCTTCAACCCCCTCTGCTTCTACGTGGCTCTCCAGGCCCAGGGCTAAGTCTTGAGTCTGAGGTGTAGGGGGCTGGGGCCTGGGAGGAGACAGGCTCTGGGCTTGGGCTCAGCCTCAGGCCCAGAGCACCCTCTCTGCCAAGGCTGTTCCCAGAACAGTCTCCAAAGGGGGATTTAAAGTCCCCATGGAGTTCTAGAGGGAACCACTGGGAAGCTGCAGCAGGAGGGATTTGAGTCAGACTGGGACAGGCTTTCTCCCCTCACAGGGGTTTTTCCTAAGGTAGAGGCAAGCTGCGTGCTCAGAGCATTTCCTGAACACCTGAGGATGTGGCGGCAGCCTTTCTGTACATTATCCATGTCACCTTCACCACCACCCCAAGGTCAGCATTAGCTGTCCCCATTTTATAAGCGAGGCACCTGAGGCTCCAAGAAGTCAAGAGTTGCAGAGTCTCGAAGTGGCCAAGGCAGGACTGGAACCCAAGTGTGTGGCTCCCTGGGTGATGCTTTTTCCCCAACACTGGGAACACTGGAGAGCCTTCCTCCCCAGGGCCCGGAGCCCCCGAGCAGCTCCCTGGTGGGCTGCCCAGCCAGAGAAAGAGCTCAGGGTTGCTGGCATCCCTGAGGTGCTCTGGGCCATGCCTCCGTCTCAGCACAGCCCATGGTCTCTCCTACTGTCCCCAGCCCCTCATTTGGCTGTGAGATGCCTGGGGGGATCTCCCCGCATCCGTCCTCTTGTAGAGCTAGCAGCACCCCCACTCCATTTTTCCTGCCGCCCCAGTCCCTGGCCCCGGCCTCCTCTCTCCAGCCTGATGGAAAGGGGAGCCCAGAGAGGAGCCCAACCACTTTCCCTCTGGAATCTGCTGCCTCGGCTCTCAGATGGAGAAACCATCTGGAGTGTATTATGGGCAGTGGAGAAAGCTGAGAGCAGGAAAATGTGAGTTGGCCCCAGCGGCGGCTCCTGTCTGCAGGAAGAGGGGGCTCAGTGCTCTTCAGGGGTTGGGCCAGCAGCTGCCCCCACCTCCCCAGTCCCTGGAAGAGGCAGATAAGAGATGTGCAGGAGAGGGTGGTCTGGGGAAGGCAGGGCCCAGGCCTCCAGACACCTCTGTAGAGCCCAGTTTGAAACTGCTGATCTTATCCACTTCCCATTTCACAGATGAGACCGAGGTCCAGAGAGGGATAATGACTTCCCCAGGGTCACACAGCAAGTCATGAGGGAAAAGATTGGAATTAGAGCACTTCCACATATATGCACACACGAGTGGACATCAGAAGTCCCCAGAGTCAGGGTGGAGGACAAAAGTGGGAGCGAGGATGCAGGGTCTAGGCTGGATGACCTGGCTTTTCCTCAGCTTCAAATGAGTGAAGCGAAGGAGCAAAGGCCAATGAGAACAGGAAGATATATCCTTCATCCTTTTGGGGTCTTCATTCCCTTCCCACTCCTGCCCCACACGCCACCTGATCCTTGAGGCTGGGCTGGTCCTGGGGTCTGGACTTCTAGGCTCTTCCTCTGGCTCCCAGGAGCCCCCTCCCCCAAGCGGGGCCCCAGCTCCAGACGTGGCAGGGCGAGAAGGAGTGAGGTTTCTCCGCTCCCTTCCAAGTGCTGTGCTGGCGGCTCCCGAAATAAAAATCAAATGTGGGCTTGGCAGAGAGCGCGGGGTTGGGATAAGCAGCAGCTGACAGCACTGGGCCTTCATTCTTTCCATTGAAACTTCACCTCCTAACCTCTGGCATTTTAATTATTCTCCTACCCACTTGCTCTCCCTGGGCCAGAGGGTGAGCTCACCCTTTCCTCTAGCCTGAGAGGGGGCAGCTGCTGCCTGGACCCCCAGGCTGCTCCCGGGAAGCTCGGTGGGGCCAGGCTTGCTGCTCCCTCCTGCTTCTGCAGTCCCTGAAGGGGCAGCCAGCCTGGCACCTAAGGTTCCATGTGTGAGTCATTAAGTCTTCACACCCACTGCTCCATTTAATGGTGGCCACTGTCTTAAGCATCACCGGCTCAGCACACGCAGCCATGCTCAGTGTGTACAGAGCAGGGCCTAGGACCTGGGCTGGTGGCTCCTGGTCCCGCCCTCTTTCCAAACCCAGGAAAAGGGCAAGAACAGCTGAGGCTTGATCATTTGCCTCATCTACCAGAATGTCCAAATTTCCCCAATGGTAAGTGATTTAAAGCATTATTTTGATATTAAAACATACAAGGGGGACTTCCCTGGTGGCACAGTAGTTAAGAGTCCACCTGCCGGGCTTCCTTGGTGGCGCAGTGGTTGGGGGTCCGCCTGCCAGTGCAGGGGACGCGGGTTCGAGCCCTGGCCCAGGAGGATCCCACATACCGCAGAGCAACTAAGCTCCTATGCCACAACTACTGAGCCTGCGCTCTAGAGCCCGTGAACCACACTACTGAGCCCACGTGCCACAACTACTGAAGTCCGCGTGCCTAGAGCCCGTGCTCTGCAACAAGAGAAGCCACAGCAATGAGAAGCCTGTGCATCACAACGGAGAGTAGCCCCCACTCGCCACAACTACAGAAAGCCCGTGTGCAGCAACGAAGACCCAATGCAACCAAAAATAAATACATTAATTAATTTTTTAAAAACTTACAAGGACATAGTATGGGGTAAGAAGTAAAATGTCTATGAATTTTTAAGGTAGAAAACAAGTTCTCAAAGATCTCCACTTGAAGCTGTCTGTAGACACCAGGCAGCAGCATCTTCTCCCTGGGCCTGGCCATGAACTGGGGTGAGATGCTGGTCATATCTATTAGTGGCATTTGTTTGGACCCCAGGCTGCCACTGAAGCTGCTGGTGGGTGCCGGTAGGCAGCCTTGGCCCACCCTGGGAGGCAGAGGCCTTCTCCTACCTCCAGGCCCAGAGCTGGAGCTCTCTGCTGATTCTGTGTGTCTCCTGGGCAGGCCAGCTTCCACAAGGCAAGCAGCAAAGGTGGGGGACAGCCTCAACTCTGACCCCAGAGCCAGCACCCCAGCAACCTTAACCAAGGCCTCCTGCTCCATCCCCGAGTCCTGGAACCTCTCCCACCTCATGGCCTTCAGAGGCCCAGCCCGGTGTGGGGGGTGGGGGGGTGGGGCGGGTGCAGGGAGGCAACCCTCCGTCTTCTTCCTTCTTGCCTGTAAGTCTCCCCTGAATGAATATTCCATCTATGGAACTATGCCTGCGCAAGGCCTGTGGGCAGTTACAGTCTCCACTCTAGTGGAGCTTCCATAAGTAGAGTGATGCGCTATTCAATGCGACGAGTTCTTTGACGGGGGAAAGTAAGGCTCTGGCGGCCCCTGGAAGGGGATTTCTGACCCAAGCTCAGGAGAAGGGCATCAGGGAAGACTTCCCAGAGTCCGGTGACGACCAGGATGGGAGGGAAGTTGTAACCAGAAGTTTCAAGCAGAGGGAAGAGCACCTGCAAAGGGGCCAGTCGTGAGAGCAAGCCGAGTGCAGGGCCCACAGGAGTGTAGACGCTGTGAGGAGTCGGGTCATGGATGGGGAACTGCCGGAGTACTTGGAGTGAAGAGGGGGTAGGATGACATGACCAAACTTGTGGTTTACGAAGATTTCCAGACGAAGTGTGGAGGATTGGTTGGAAAGTGATCAGATTGGAAGTGGGGTGGTGAATAAGAGGCCGCCACAGAGGTCCAGGTGGGAAGTGACAGTAGCCGGTGGCAGTGGCACGGAAAGAAATGGCTGTGGATTGACCAAATTTGAGAGCAGAAGTTACAGGACTTGGTGACCAACTGGCAGAAGGATAAGAGCTGGTTCGCACACCTGGCTGAGTGGTTTACTGTTGAACATGGTGACCGTGAAATACCTGTTGGGATCCAAGGGGAACGCCCACTAGGGCCCCTGGAGAAAGTGTGCAGAGAAGAGGCCAGGCCCAAACCCGAGGGGAGATGCAGGAGGCAGAGCCTACAAAGGAGCTGGAGAAGGAGTAACCAGAGAGGTAGGAGGGAAATCAGGGGAGTAAGGGGTCGCCAAAGCCCCCAAGGGGCTTCCTAAAGGAAGCATGGCCAACAGCTTCAGTGGTCACAGAGATGAGGTGGGATGAGACCTGAGAAGGGACGTGTGGTCTAGGGACCAAGAGGCTTTTGGTCCCTCACCCATCTCTGTCCTGTCTCCCCTCTCTCTGTCCCACAGCCTCCCCCGTCTCTGATCACCAGCCTCCCCCAGCCTCAGTGCCCCCTCAACCCTTCCCCACATGCCTTCCTTCACCTCACTCTTTCTCTCTGACCAGAAGAAGGCCCAACATCCTTCTAAGGGAAACTTCGTGTCACCCCAACCCCTCTCGGGTCTTTGTTGTCCTTCCTGGCTCCAGAAATCACACCCCACCGCCAAGAATAACAGCCATCACGTATACTTCTCACCAGAGAATCCCCCAGAGCTCTTAGAAGCTGGGGCAGAGAGGAGCACACACCTCCATCTGGCCGCTGGGGCAGCTCACTGCCTCTTCTGATCGAGCCCGCATGGGGTGCCAGGCTCCAGAACGGCTCCAGGCAAGCCTGACCCCCAGACCTTATGGTCTAAAGCAGAGAGAAGCAATGACCCTGGCCAACTTATGCAGTGACAGGACAGGTACACAGAACCAGCTATGTTAAATCCAGCAGAGAGATCCAAGCGGGTTTCATGGAGGAGGTGACTCTGGGTAGGACCTTGAAAGTCTAGCAGGATTTGGTCAAGTGGCAATGGGAGCCAAAGGGATTGCAGGAGGAGGGAATGTAAGGGGTGCCCAACATTTGGGTGGCAGCCAATAGCTCAGGGTGGCTGGCGGCCCCAAACAGTAGGCCCAGAGGGGGCAGGAGGCTGCAAGGTGAAGGGCCCCAGAATGCCAAGGGAAAAGACCTCATACTTTGTCCACTGCTGCCTCTTGATCCAGGGCTTTCCGATCAGACGCAGTTTCCCTGTTCATTCATTCATTCATTTGGGAAATATTTACTGAGCTCCTACTCTGTCTTAGCAAGTGCTGAAGATACTTTGAGGGACAGGATAAAGTCCCTGCCATCACAGAGCTTAAGTACCAGGAAGAAACACAGACTATACAGTTGTAAACGAATAAAGGTTGAAAAGAAAACAATGACTGGTCACTCTGAAAGGAGAGCCTGTGTCCTGCCTCCCCTCAGACTGAGGGCTCCCGAGGGCAGAGCCTGTGTCTCCGCCAGCAGACTGGGAGCCCAGCACCCTGGGGAAGGACAGAGAATGGAGCATCTCGGAGCAAGAGCTGACGTGGCTCAGAAACCTCCCAGGAATGGCTGCATCCCCAGCCCAAGGACCCTCCAGCAGGGACCGGCCATCATCACTTCCCTCAACCATCAGCTGCTTCTGGTGCTGCTGGGGGGCGAGGTGGGTCCGGAGGGCTCTGTGAGGGCCTCCACGGGGGACCCAGGGAGAGAGGGCAGGGGATTCTCAGAAAGGACCCTCTTCCCCTGCTGGGGGGCGAGGTGGGTCCGGAGGGCTCTGTGAGGGCCTCCACGGGGGACCCAGGGAGAGAGGGCAGGGGATTCTCAGAAAGGACCCTCTTCCCCTGCTGGGGGGCGAGGTGGGTCCGGAGGGCTCTGTGAGGGCCTCCACGGGGGACCCAGGGAGAGAGGGCAGGGGATTCTCAGAAAGGACCCTCTTCCCCTGCTGGGGGGCGAGGTGGGTCCGGAGGGCTCTGTGAGGGCCCAAGTGGGAGAGCCCCAAAATAAATCCTAAATTACATGCTGCCTGGGGGCAGCCACAACCCTCCTTCCTCCCTTTCCAGCAAGCAGACCCACCCTACCCAATGCTGGGGGGCCTCCCCCCCAATGGGCTATTTATACAGCTCTCCGCTTTGCTGTCTGGCCTCCTTGTCCTTGGGTGAGGCCCAAGCAGGCTACACTGCTCTCTCGGGAGGTGGAAGCCAGTAGGGAGGCTGTGAGATTCTCCAGGCCTGACAGGACCATGGGGATATAATTTGTAGTCCAAGTCAGGGTGCTTTGGGGCGCTGCTAAGAACTACACCTAAGCAACGGCATAGATCTGTCCTGTCCTGTGTACACCGGGCGTCTGGTCACCCAGAAATGCAGCCCAGGCTCCAGCCTCCTAGAGCACTGCCTTCCCAGGGATGAGAGAGAGAGAAAGAGAGAGAGAGAGAGACAGCAAGCACTGCCTTTACCCCCTGGTTGCCTAGGGGAGCAGTTCTAAATACACGGCACCCCCCCCATACACACCACCTGACAAGGGCAAGAGTGGTTCCGGCTCCGAGGACCCCGGACATAAAGGGGGTCTGGGGGAGGGCCTGGGCCAGGAAAGGGGGGAGCTGGACATGGCTCTTTGGAGACCATGGGCTTAGGACAAGGACTTCCCTGGACAAAGCCACCGTCCACACTGGGAACCTGGCTCCAGACACTGGGGCTGCTCCCCTCAAGCAGTAGAGATGGGAGGGGAGGGAAGAGACAAGAGAGAAGAGAGTGGGAGAGAGAGACGTGCGCACCGAGATGGATAATGACAGAGGAAGTGAGGGGAGCTTCCGGAGTCCCGTCTCTACCGCGTGGCACCCGTGGGCCTGGACGTCTACCCACTGGCCACTGCCCCCGGCTCCTCGGCCCCTCTCCCCTGCTCTCCAGGGGGATGGGCGAAGGGCCTGCCGCCTGCCTCAGGAGCAGGGACTCTCCTCTGCCCCTGGGAGCCTGCTCCACTGCCCCAGAGACCCAGCCTTTACCGGCCCCTTGGGGAGGCATTGCTGGGGCTGAGCTGGGGGCTCACCCCCCGACCTCTTCTAGCCTCAGTTGCCCTGTGGAGGTGGGCAGCGGTGAGTCCAGAGAGAGGGCAGAGAAATAAGTGTCCCCTTCTCACTTGGACTCAGCCCCAGAGGAGGTGGGGGGACAGGAGCTGAGAGCAAGGAGGGAGGGAAGAGGGAGGAAATGGAGAGGCTGGGAGAGCCCGGAAAGGAGCTGGCTCCAGGCCTGGGTCTCAGGAGGAGGCAGCGTGATGGCCCAGGGTAGAGCGGAGCGGTCTTGCTGTCTGGAGGGCCATGGGCACATCCAAGTTCACATCTCATGCGAGTGATTTAGGGGATAGGGCTCACCCTCTCCGGGCTTCACCGACAGGCTGTGAAGAGGCACAGGACAGCACGCAATGAGCTGGCTGAGCCCCGGTCACCGCCAGGGGATATTTTCATTCACAAGGAAAGTGGGTGCCAACAACCTGCGGGAGCAGTGGGCTGAGGTTGCTGCCTGAGGGGGGCGAGGACCTGGGGGGTCCAGAGGCGCCCAGGCATACCTGACTGGGGCTCCAACAGCCCTCCTTAGAGGTGGCAACGTGTCTCCCTATTAAACTTGATTATCCGTCTGTGCACCAGGTCCCCATGACCCCCACCTGCCCAGAAAACACTGTTTATGGGGCCTGAGGCTCAGACCTGTCATTTAGCTGGAGGAGGCAACCCAAGCCACAGTGAGCCTTATGTGGAGAAGCATTGCCCAACTCGCGCCGGCACCAGCCCAGACACTTAGTGCCCTGTTTACCCTGGCATGGGCAGCTGGCACAGGTGGGGCTCTCCAGGGAGCTCCAGAGGCCCAGCCAGCAGACCTTCCTGGAGGCCAAAGAGGAGGCCGGGACAGCTGCTCTGTGGAGCTGAGGGAGGGGTGCACGGAGAGGCACCTAGCCCAGCTGCACACCTGGTCCTCGCACTGCAGCCCACAAGGTGCCAGCCACTCCCCCCACCCACCCACCCAATCCCAAGCTCAGTGGCCTCTCAGCTGCCCTGCAAGAGGAGAAGAGATCACACAGGCCAGGCCCAGTAGGAGAAACTGCAGCTCTGAGGGTTCTGGAAACTCCCCAAAAGCGCCCCCAGGAAGTGGGGGAGGTTGGAAGAGGTGAAGGAAGCCCCAGGACTCTGGAGCCCTGGTCGAGTGTGCCGGACACTTCTTGACTCCCCAGGTCCCAGGGACCCACCCTCAGCACTGAAAGGCACACCTGGCTTCACTCAAGTGTGCACCATCACAACCCCCTGCTCCGCGACCCCCTCCACCCCGCCAATACTACACAGATGCTGTCTCCACATTCTTTCTCTATCAGACGGACCACAGGGACCATGTCCCCACAGCCTGCCACACCCAGCATGCACATAACCTTCTAATGCCCAGCTCATAACACAGCTTATAGGAGTCAGACACAAAGATGCTCACCCCAAGATACCCCTCCCCATGTGTAACCCACACTCCCGAAATGAGGATACATGCACACAGACGCGTCCTCTGTACCCTCCATCCAGCTCCACACACCCACACCAAGGGAAACTGAGGGGTTCTAATGCTTCAGTCCTGAGCTTCTCCCTGCCCGCATCTCCGTCCCCCCTCCCCCCTCTGTCAGCCCCCCTCCACACTTGCTGCCCCCCACCTTCAGCTTCTCTCTCCCCAGGCAATGGGCGACCCCCTAGCTGGGCCCCTTGCTCTGAGGCCTCATCTCTCCTCTCCCCCTCTGGAAATGAGGGCTGCACATCTGGGCAGCTACCACTCCACCGGCCCGCAGGCACTGGGGCTCCAACAGCCCTCCTTAGAGGTGGCAACGTGTCTCCCTATTAAACTTGATTATCCGTCTGTGCACCAGGTCCCCATGACCCCCACCTGCCCAGAAAACACTGTTTATGGGGCCTGAGGCTCAGACCTGTCATTTAGCTGGAGGAGGCAACCCAAGCCACAGTGAGCCTTATGTGGAGAAGCATTGCCCAACTCGCGCCGGCACCAGCCCAGACACTTAGTGCCCTGTTTACCCTGGCATGGGCAGCTGGCACAGGTGGGGCTCTCCAGGGAGCTCCAGAGGCCCAGCCAGCAGACCTTCCTGGAGGCCAAAGAGGAGGCCGGGACAGCTGCTCTGTGGAGCTGAGGGAGGGGTGCACGGAGAGGCACCTAGCCCAGCTGCACACCTGGTCCTCGCACTGCAGCCCACAAGGTGCCAGCCACTCCCCCCACCCACCCACCCAATCCCAAGCTCAGTGGCCTCTCAGCTGCCCTGCAAGAGGAGAAGAGATCACACAGGCCAGGCCCAGTAGGAGAAACTGCAGCTCTGAGGGTTCTGGAAACTCCCCAAAAGCGCCCCCAGGAAGTGGGGGAGGTTGGAAGAGGTGAAGGAAGCCCCAGGACTCTGGAGCCCTGGTCGAGTGTGCCGGACACTTCTTGACTCCCCAGGTCCCAGGGACCCACCCTCAGCACTGAAAGGCACACCTGGCTTCACTCAAGTGTGCACCATCACAACCCCCTGCTCCGCGACCCCCTCCACCCCGCCAATACTACACAGATGCTGTCTCCACATTCTTTCTCTATCAGACGGACCACAGGGACCATGTCCCCACAGCCTGCCACACCCAGCATGCACATAACCTTCTAATGCCCAGCTCATAACACAGCTTATAGGAGTCAGACACAAAGATGCTCACCCCAAGATACCCCTCCCCATGTGTAACCCACACTCCCGAAATGAGGATACATGCACACAGACGCGTCCTCTGTACCCTCCATCCAGCTCCACACACCCACACCAAGGGAAACTGAGGGGTTCTAATGCTTCAGTCCTGAGCTTCTCCCTGCCCGCATCTCCGTCCCCCCTCCCCCCTCTGTCAGCCCCCCTCCACACTTGCTGCCCCCCACCTTCAGCTTCTCTCTCCCCAGGCAATGGGCGACCCCCTAGCTGGGCCCCTTGCTCTGAGGCCTCATCTCTCCTCTCCCCCTCTGGAAATGAGGGCTGCACATCTGGGCAGCTACCACTCCACCGGCCCGCAGGCTTCAGGGGGCTGGGGGCTCCAGAAGAAGGGAAGCAGCAGCTGGCAGTTTCTCGGGGGGCCCTCCCTTCCCTTTGCTCACCACCCCCCACAACGGATCGCCTACCCCTCCCCGTTCCAGGCTGAGTCATCCCTACATCTGGAGCCTCAGCACATCTGGAAGAGCTACAGCCTGTGCAGGCAGCTCCACGTGGACACCCCTCCCCCATATTGCAACTCATCCCCACCCTTCCTAGCAGCTGGGTTCCGGCCCCTCAACCCCACCTGGGCCAGGTGCCTGGTCACCTAGCAGGCAGGCGGGCACACCAGCGCCAGCCTCTGAGATGGACATCCAACGACCTCGGGGCCTCTCCCCGGTAGCAGTAACCACAGCTACTCGGTGCCCACCCCCTGAGCAGGCCGGGCAGCCCTGGTCTTGGGGGAGGCCAGGCCCTGGTCTCGGGGAGGCAGGCGAACCAAGCGCTGAACAGGCAGAGGGAGTTTATCCTGGCACCCGGCCCTGAAGCCAAGCATCCTTCGCTAACCTCGCAGACACATCAAAGCTGGCCAGGAAGGGGCCCTTCAGTAGAGGAAACCTGCAGTCCTGGCAGTCCGACAGCCTGGCTCTGGCCACTGGACCACCCTGCCCCACTCGGCAGCCCAGGCTCAGGTTAGGCACAGCAGCCCTGGAGGGGGTGGGCAGAAGGGGACCCTTCTACCCCCTCCTTCTCCGCTACCAACCCGCCTCCCCACCTCAGCGCCGCAGAGAGGGTGGTGATTTGCCCTGGTGAGGGTGGCACAGCTGGCACCAGGACTTAGCTTTGGTCCCTAGAACAGGGTTCCCTCTCCAACTTGCCCCCTCCCACCCTCTAGGCAGGAGAGGCTGACGAAGGGGCTTTGTCTGTGCCTCAGCCTGGAGGAGGAGTGTGTGCTGAACTGTAGGGGCATCAGCTTCACTCCCCAGCCTGGCTTGCTCAGGAAAGGACCTCTCCAGGTAGATGAGGGAGGATGGAGAGGGCAGGGGGCTTAGGGGTTGGGAAAAGAACAAAGCTTCAGAAGATAGAAGCTGAAGCGGAGTCAGAAGAGAACTGGGCTGCAAGCCACGGGCCTCTCTCCGGGGGCAGCTGGGGCCAAAGAGGAAGAGGGGCTGTGAGGTGCTAACAAGGGAGGAAGGAAGTGCTAACAGGGCCACTGGGGTGAGGGGGACCCTGGAGGCAGCCCACTAAAGGCTGGCCTGGGGATAAGGATGCTGGGGGGTGCTGCGAGAGGGCTGCCACATCCTCACAGGAAGCTGGGTGGTGTGCACACACGTATGTACACACATGCAGACACACACTGCATGCGCCCACCCACGCGTGCATGCACACGACTCCAGCCAAGTCTGTCCTCGGCTGGGGGCCAGATGATGTGGCTGCTTAGAGGAGCTATGATTTGAGGAAGGATGCGATCTCTGCCCACCTCGCTACCCCGCCCCTCTGCTCACACTCATTCTTTGCCTAACTCTCAGGTCCCTAATTGGTGAACAGTTTCAGGGATGTCCCAAGCTGTGCTTTCTCTGCATTTTAGTCTGAGTCCGCAGACTCTTTAGAAGCCCTCCCCTCAATATGCCCAGCCCACAGAGGGGCTACCCTTTCCGATGGCAGCCCTGAACCCCCAGCTTGTTTTGGACTGGGAAGTTCTTCTGAAGTCTAACCACAGTCGCCTGTAACATTTGGATCTGAGCAGAGGCACCCACAAGCAGGGTGCAGAAGAGCCCTCTTTCAAGGGGCCAACAAGAGCAGAGCTACAAAGTGGGGGCCCTAGGGGGTCCTCAACCCCTTTCTTCTAACTACAGGGTCCTATCTCTTAAGAGTCAACATCGAGCGTGGGGGTGGGAGAGGGGCTGTAGGGGGCGAGGGGCAGGGAAGACTTGGGGAGAAGGAGCCCCAGAAGCAGGGGACCAGGGCTGGGGGGCTCTGAAGACCCTTAACCTGAGTTGAGCCCCTCCCATCTGAGTCTTAGTGGCTGTGCTCCATCTGCCACCCCAGACAGCCAAAGCTCCTTAGCTCAGCCTTCCCCCTGACTCCCTACCACCTACCCCCTGGAGGTGTTTCCCCTCCCACCCCTGGCTGTGCCCCGGAAACCTACACTTTGGAAGGATAATGGCTCCCAAATGCCGTTTTTGTCTCTGCTAAGACTCCGGGAAGGTGAGCATTAGTTGAGCTCCTCCAACCCACTCATTAGGATAATAAGCTCCCTGCACCGTTAATTGTCAGGTGGCGTGACCCCCTCCATCCTCCTGGCTCACGGGTTTGTGGTTCAGCCCGGGGGTCAGTTCAAGACATTATCTCCCCACACCCACACCCATCACCTCGAGAATGAGTGACAGGCCGGTGGGCTTCAGTTTTCAAAGAGATGCTGGGAAGGAGACTCAGACCCTGGTCTCGTGGCCAGGAATTCCTATTGGCAACCTAGCATGCATCTGCCTCTCTTGGAAGGTGTGGAGTGAGCCAAGCATTCCTTGCAGCACGCCCTGTAGGAGTTGCTCAATCCCTGGGGTGCCATCTCACCCACACTGGGGGGTATGTGTACACGTGGGGAGGAAACAGGAAGCAGAAGAGGTGGATTCCCCAAACCACACAGCCCGCGGGAGTGGGGAGCCTGGTCAAGTCTGGAACAACCCCCCTAACCGAGGGCCCCCCACCAACGACTCTGAGAATTAATTCCTCATCCCCTGGGAGAAATCTGGCCCCTGAGCAGCCAGTGTTTACTTGGAACAAAGCACCATGGGAAATGAAAGCTGAATCAGAACTGGGCGGGCCCCTGCAGCCTGGTGGGAACATTAGGGCATGTACACACATCTTCAGCGAGAATGGCCAAGGGCATCAGAGAGGCCCAGAGAAAAGGCTTGGGTGGGGGTGAGCAGGGAGGGGACCATCACTTCTTGCAGGAGAATCCAAGTCCAGGAAGCCTTTCTGGAGGAGGTGGTATTTGAGCTGAGCCTTGAAGGATGGATCAGAATTTGTTAGGTTGCAGGGAGGGCATGGGGCACGTGTGCAAGGTGCAGAGGAAAGGAGGGAAGCAGAAAGGGCTGGGAGAACATAGGACAGGGAGAGCGAGCACACCATGAGGACAGGTGAAGGACCCAAGGTCCCATCTCAGGTGAAGGTCTCCCTGAGATGGAACTTTATTCAGGCAGAAGTGGGGAGCCTCTGGAAGTTAGGGGATAAGAGGGTGACATGCCCCCACAGGGGCAAGGAGGAGACCAGGCTGGAGGCCTTGAGGACAGCCCTGATGGCCCTGGGGAGCCACACTGGATGGGGGCAGTCAGTGGCAGGGGGACAACTGTGATGAGCACATCACGCCCCCATGAGGGCGAGGGGGGCAGCCGCTGTGAGGCCAGTCCAGGCAGTGCTCAGCGGGCAGCTGGGGGAGCAGAAGTGGGGGACAAGCCAAGAAGAGAGGGAATTGCTCAAATCTCTGGACCCAACACCACTGCCATGTCCGGTCCCCTGTGGCCCTCTAGTAGTCCACACAAGGTCATCCTCTGTGGTTGGTCACCCATCCCACTGCCTCTGACCTGGCCCTTGGGTGGGGCCCAAAGCACTTAATGGACAGCAGAGGGGGCTAGCGAGCCGGGCATCTGGGGGAAGTTGGAGCTAGACTTTGGGTGGTCCATCCAGAAGGGCTGAGAACAATTCTCAGAGGGAAGCAAGACCACCATTAATCCTTGGCACCTCATTCTCTGCCTCCATGTGAAATAAGGAGAAAAAGCTTTGGGCCCTTTTCCTCTGCCAGAACTGAAACATTTATTGCTCATTATTATTTTCTGTGTGTTTTTTTAATTGCAGTATAGCTAATTTACAATTTTGTGTTAGTTTCAGGTGTACAGCAAAGTGATTCATATATCTTCTTTTTCAGATTCTTTTCCATTATAGGTTATTACAAGATATTGAGTAGTTCCCTGTGCGTTACAGTAGGTCCTTGTTGTTTGCCTATTTTATATATAGTAGCATGTATGCGTTAATCCCAAACCCCTATTTATCTCTCCCCCCCACCCCCACTATTCCCTTTGGTAACCATGTTTGTTTTCTATGTCTGTGAGGCCATTTCTGTTTTGTAAATAAGTTCATTTGTATCAATTTTTTAGATTCCACATATAAGTGATATCATATGATATTTATATTTCTCTGTCTGACTTATTTAATAATACAATAACATCTAGGTCTATCCACGTTGCTGCAAATGGCATTAGTTCGTTCTTTTTTATGGCTCAGTAATATTCCACTGTGTGTGGGGGGTGTGTGTGTGTGTGTGTACACCACATCTTTATCCATTCATCTGTTGATGGACATTTAGGTTACTTCCATGTCTTGGCTATTGTAGCTTATTCTTATTAAGGTAATATTTATTTACCATTACTGTATGCCAGACACTGAGCCACTTATTTCGTCTTCATGATGACCCTAAGTGACAAGGGAGGTACTGTTATCCACCCCCGCACCCCCTTCACAGATGAGTTTAGAAAGGCACAAAGACGTTTGGTTTCTTGACTAAGATTACCCAGCACACTTACTAACACAACCTAACACTGTCCCTGCAGACGGAGAGCCAGCTTACAGCAGAACATTCTGGGGACTTTGGAAGGAAAGATCCCAGCCCAGCACCATAAGTCATTTATGGGTATCAGTGTGTCCACCACAGTATGGCGGGGAGGGGGCTAAGATGAACAGAACTCAGCCTGGCTCTTGCCCCTTCCCCAGGGCCTGGCCCCTGGGCCTGGGCTGAGCCAGGCTGCACAAGGCCTCCCACCACAGCTCCCAGTGAGGAGTTCTTCCATCCCAAGCAGCAGCTCCCCAGCCCCGACATATGTGCCGCCTCTGAGGCTGCCACTGGGTGTGGGGTCTTAAGACCTGCGTGGTTTGGTTTTGACTCAACCCCAGTGTCCCCTGTTACTTGGCCTTTCTGCCCCTCTGGGCTCCAGCTGGCTTCTCTGAGAAGAGAGCGGGTGGACCAGCTGACCTCCAAGGCCCTTCCAGCTGGGCCCTTGTAGGGCACACAATCAGCTCCTTCTTTATGGAATGGGCCAGGGAGGCTTGAGCCAGTATGAAGACATTTCAACTTTGCTGCTTTGGGGAAACCCCAGATGGAATCTGGAGTGGAATCTAGAAGGACCCACTGACTGCATGAGGTCTCTGGGCCTCCCTGCCTGTATGTCCCTGTATGTCTGAGCATACACGTACATGTGTGCACACACTGCCCACCCACTGACAGACTGAGTGTTGAACAGATGTTGTCCTTGTCCAGGACCCTCCTGCCTCTAGACAAGAACAGGCCCCGGGTCTGCTCAGTCTGGGGCCCCACTGTGCCCTCACCCCCACCCGACCTCACCCACCAGGAATGCTGGGGCCCTGGGAGCCATGGTGACACTGGCAACAGGGCTTGGTGTTCTTGGCCTGAGCTGGGACTGCCCACCTCCCATCTGCAGGAAGGAGCACAGAAAGGAAGTCTGATGTCATAAAAAAAACTGGGGATCCAGAGGCAGATTCCAGAGGCCCTCTGGACTCTGCCCAGGAGCCTCATTTCCCCACTGGGGAGATGTGGGGCAGAGGATAGAGTAGCTATTCTCTTATTTATGACATTTTAGGGATGTGGGTAGGGTTGCAGGATTTAACAAATAAAAATACAGGACACCCAGTTAATTTAGAATTTCAGATAAACAACAAATACATTTCAGTATAAGTATGCCCCAAATATTGCATGGGACATATTTATTTATACTAAATAGTTATTCATTGTTTATCTGAAATTCAGATTTAACTGGGCATCTGGTATTTTGTCTGGCAACGCTGAAGGAAGCACGCCATCCTCCTGCCCTCCTCCTCAGGGCACCAACCTGCTCGTCCCTTCACCTCTTTAGCCTCCCACGTCTACCCCTCAAGGTCCTCCATGCCCTTCCCAGCACCCTCATTCCACTCCCTAGGATACCCTCCTCCCCTAAGCTCACCCATCTTCCTCTCCCCTAAGGGCCACACCTCCGCAGGGCTCCAGGCCTGGGCAGAGAGGCAGGAGGTTAGGGGTGTCTCAGGTCTTGGGTGTTGGTGCAGCAGGGCCCTGGAAGCTCAAGTTAGCAACGAGTTCACTAAGGAAGCAGCAGCGTGGGTGCTGCTAGGAGAAAGCTCCAGTACTCTCTGGACTAGGTCCACCTTGGCAGAAGGGTGGGCTAGGTCCAGAGCCAACCGCTGGGGGAGGAGAAAAGACATGCCGTGCCCCCCCCCCCATCCTTTCTCCAAGATCAGTCACCAGGAACTTCAAATAGAGAGGGCATTCGCTGGGGCCAGACCCCAATTCAGAGACAGAGAAAGAGAGAGAGACCAGGAGAGTTGGTGAGAAACAGACAGACACAGAGACAGGGAGACACAGGACCACACCAGAGACAAGGGGAATGGAAACAGAGACAGAGAAGAGAGAGACCGGGCGAGTTGGTGAGGAACAGACAGACACAGAGACAGGGAGACACAGGACCACACCAGAGACAAGGGGAATGGAAACAGAGACAGAGAAGAGAGAGACCGGGCGAGTTGGTGAGGAACAGACAGACACAGAGACAGGGAGACACAGGACCACACCAGAGACAAGGGGAATGGAAACAGAGACAGAGAAGAGAGAGACCGGGCGAGTTGGTGAGGAACAGACAGACACAGAGACAGGGAGACACAGGACCACACCAGAGACAAGGGGAATGGAAACAGAGACAGAGAAGAGAGAGACCGGGCGAGTTGGTGAGGAACAGACAGACACAGAGACAGGGAGACACAGGACCACACCAGAGACAAGGGGAATGGAAACAGAGACAGAGAAGAGAGAGACCGGGCGAGTTGGTGAGGAACAGACAGACACAGAGACAGGGAGACACAGGACCACACCAGAGACAAGGGGAATGGAAACAGAGACAGAGAAGAGAGAGACCGGGCGAGTTGGTGAGGAACAGACAGACACAGAGACAGGGAGACACAGGACCACACCAGAGACAAGGGGAATGGAAACAGAGACAGAGAAGAGAGAGACCGGGCGAGTTGGTGAGGAACAGACAGACACAGAGACAGGGAGACACAGGACCACACCAGAGACAAGGGGAATGGAAACAGAGACAGAGAAGAGAGAGACCGGGCGAGTTGGTGAGGAACAGACAGACACAGAGACAGGGAGACACAGGACCACACCAGAGACAAGGGGAATGGAAACAGAGACAGAGAAGAGAGAGACCGGGCGAGTTGGTGAGGAACAGACAGACACAGAGACAGGGAGACACAGGACCACACCAGAGACAAGGGGAATGGAAACAGAGACAGAGAAGAGAGAGAGACCGGGAGAGTTGGTGAGAAACAGACAGACACAGAGACAGGGAGACACAGGACCAAACCAGAGACAAGGGAAATGGAAACAGAGGCAGAAAAACAGACACCTCCACTGAGACAGACAGAGATTAACAAAGAGGAGAAACAGAGATGGGAAAACAGGGAACACGTAGAAATGAAGAGAACATGCATGGACACAGAGATGGGGAGAAACTGAAACAGGAAAACAGAGACTGGGAGAAATGGGGCGGACCAAGGAGAGGTAAAACAGAAGACCGAGAAAACACGACTGGGAGAGATGAGAAACAGAGATAAGGAGAAAGCGCTGAGAGAAAAAAGAAAAAGAAGCCAAAGGACGACGGCTGTCCTTTCCTACTAGGTTGGGGCTAGCTTTCAGTGGCAAAGTCAGGTTTGAGACGCAGCAGGAGACGTCTAAATACCTAAGAACTGATCCTCTCCTGGAGCCCTCCCCCTTTCCCCAGGTCTGGGATCAGCACCCCACCACCATCTCCATTTCGCCCCCGTCCTCAGGGGTCCGGGCTCCGTCTCTCCAACTCCCACAAGGTCTCCTTACGTCTCATCTGTGTTTGGGCGTTTAGCTCTCACCCTCCGCGTATCGCCCACCGAGACGGCCTCCCACCGCACACTCCAGCCGGGTCCACCCGGAGGGAGCCCAGGGAGACCCAGCCCCAGGTCCCAACCCCGCACTGCCCGGCTCCGGGGGAAGCCCGCGTTGAGCGATGCTGCCACCTGCCGGCCGGATCCTGGAAGCACAGCACGCCTCCGGGGCGGGGCGCGGCCGCCGCTGGTCTGAATCCAGCCCCACCGGGCCGGGACAGCGTCCGCGGGGCCTCTCCAGAAATCTGGATGGACCTGCTCGCACGTGCCCCAGCTCGCCTGGCTGCCGCTCGGCCCCAGCTGCGGACTCAGGCACTAGTCTCTGAATCCTGGGGCCTTAATTTCCACTGTAGTCAAGTGGAGGAAGTGTACCAACACCTCCTTCCAGGATTTCAGGGAGGGTGGGGGCGGGGTACGAATGTACTAGTGATCTACTCTAGGTTCTCCTGACCCAGAAATCAATCAGGCCGCCCCTCCCTCCCTTCTTGGCCAAAAAAAAAAAAAAAGTGACACCTCCCTCCGTTGTAATCCCCTCAATCCACTCCAGGGCCTTCGCTTCCTCTCTCCCTCAACCTCTGCCCCCCAGAAGTCCATGTGTGAAGGGACTTCCAGTGGTCCAGCTCCCTCTGCCTGCATCCTCTCTCCATCTGGTAGGCGCAGCGGTCCCTCTCAAGCTTGGGATCACTTAGAGGGTGGAGCAGTTGAGGGTTGGGAAGGGGTAGCTCAGCAGTCTTAAACTGACACCACAATATTTTTTAATCAGATACTCTCTTCTACCTCCCATTTCCCAAAACCCAACCCAGACTTCTTTCCCTCCCCTCCCCCCTCCCCCTCCC
>NW_006791954.1:774841-778544 GCF_000442215.2 Lipotes vexillifer | reverse complement strand
CGCCCCCATCCCGAGGCGGGGCCCTATAGGTGGAGAGTCGTGGGAGAGGTCGCGGCCCCGCCTCTCCCCTCCTCCCCCTACACACGGAAGCTCAGTGGCCCCCCAGCCAGGATGTCAGCCACCTGGGTGCCTGGCCTAGTACCCACCTTGCTGCTCGGCCTGCTGGCCGGCCTCCAACAGATGAGCGCTTAGGAGGTAAAGTTGTGGAACTTTCGGGGCCCTACTCTTGTGGGTCAGGGGCCTGCTTCTGGCTCCTGATCACCACCTTCCACTGTCAGGATTTCCTTGTTACCACATGCAGTTAGCAACTTCCTTTCTCTTTTTGCCGGGGAGGTAAGAGCAGAGGGAGCCCCTGAGAAGGCCTGGGTTCCTTCATCTCGTGGGGGACTGTGTCGTGGGAACTACTCGCGCCCACCGCCATCTGACACTTAGCTCCTCTTGGTGACTGGGGACTTTGACCCTCACATTAGCCTTGGCTCCTCCTCGCTGCGTCAGAAAGCGGGGACTAGCGGAGGGCCTGAGGTCTGGACTGAGATCTGGACGCCTGGCCAGCCTATCTCCCCAGCTCCATTCTTCACAGTGCTGGGTGACCTTGGGGAAGTCCTAGCCCTCTCTGGGACTGTGTTTCTCTGCTTGTGCCCTAGAGGAAAGGAGGCTCCCTCTTCCCTTTCTAGGAGTGGGGGTAGGATTCCAGCTGATGGTAGGATTTGATCTGGCTGCCTGACCCAAGGCTGTGGTGACCTCTGAAACCTGTGATTTCCGAGGATGAGGCAGGGTTTCAACACCCCCTCATCCCTCCCTGCCCCAGTGATGGGGGCAGTCTATCCAGTTTTGGGATGGGAGATTATCCTAGAAACTGACATAGGTCTAGAACATGGGTTTATAACTTCTGTGTAAGAGTCTGAGGGAAGGCCCAGGCCTGCTCCCTACGACATTCACTGACTGCTGAGCGGCTCCGCTCCAGAAGCCCTGTTACTCCTTCTCTATCATCAGCGGTGGGTTTGTGCCAGCGCTAGGCTGAGCATCGTTTTGTTGATTCCTCCCAGCAACTCCAGGGGGCAGGCTGTTAATGCCCCCAGTCCACATGTAAGTAAGTTGAAACTACCCAAGATTACCCCAACACTTGATACCACCTCAGTCGAGACCACCACCTGTTTAAAATGGGGGTGGGGGAAGAGAATCTGGGAGAGGATCCCCTACTCCTCCAAACAGGAGCTCAAGATTAATTCCGTAAACCTGTTCATTGTTTGTCTTTCTTAGCTGGGGGCCAGGAGAAGGGGGAGGGACAGGGGATGGGATCTGAGGGAAAGGGGGTACACCGAGTGCCTGGACCCCTTGGGCTGTCCCCAGCTCTGCAGTCACCTTACTCCCTCTGGGCCAACCTGCAGGGGTTCATTCCTACTGTTGACCCCACTGGCCAAGACTTGTGGGAATCAGCCCAAATATTACTGGCTGTCATTGGTATTCTTAGCTTTATTGTTATTGTCGTTAACAGTTGAACTGTTATTTCAAGGTATAAAGATATGGTGGTCTTCGGACTTCCCTGGCAGTACAGTGGTTAAGACTGCGCACTTCCACGGCAGGATGCACGGGTTTGATCCCTGGTCAGGGAACTAAGATCCTGCATGTTGGTGGCGCGGCCAAAAAAAAAAAAAAAGACATGGTGGTCTTGCCAAAGTTGGCTTCTTATTCTTGAGCCATGGTGGTTTATCTCCCTGGAGGCTGGGGTGGGGTGACAGGTAACCTCCCGATTGCTGTGTTCCTCTACCTGCATTCCTCCCCCACCGTCTGGGAGCAGCCAGGATGAAGTGAAACCAGGTTGTCAGTGCTCTTTCATTCATTCTGCCAAAATCATGAGTATTGGTTTTCAGTAGACAAAAATCCTCCCCTGGTGGGGTTTACATTCTACTGAGGAGACAAACAAGTAGCAATATAAAGTAAAATATGTAGTATGTTAGATGTGGACAAGAGCTATGCAGATAAAGTAAGCACAGTTAGGGGGAAAGGGAGTGCTTTCGGGGAGTAGACGTAATTTTACGCAAGATGGTCAGAGAAGGTGCTGGAGCCAGCCTCTCAGATACCTGGGGAAAGAACTTTCCAAGCAGGGCTTACGTACATATTTGCTATTAATCAGGTTAAATTCCGTAATGATAGCCTCCATGTGGCACAGAAATAGTGCAAAAGAGGGAGGGAGGGAGGAGCTTGTTGCTGCAGGCATGTGTACAACAGCCAGCCGTGTTCAGAGAACGCCCAGTGGGTGGGTGTGCAGGAGGGCCAGGGGGAGTGGGAGTGGGGGATGGGGCTGGTCATGGTGTCTGGGCCCCAGGGAGCCACTGAAGGAGGCTTCCAGCAAGGTTTTAGGTGTTCAGATGTGTGGGATAGAAACTTGCAGCAGTGTGGGGAGTGACAGGGTGGGCGCGGGGGTTGCTGGAGTCCTGGCCGCGGTGGGGATGAGTTGGAAGGGTGGTCAGAAGGCGTGAGCCTGCAGACCTGGGGGTGAGCAAATGTGGCAGGAGGTGTGGTGAGGAGAGGAGAGCTGGGGCCACGAGGTGGCGCTGGGGCTGCAGCCACCGACCCGGGGAACGTGTGGAGGGAGGTGGAAAGCAGGCGTGGGCGAAGATGCTGATCCTCTGGGACCTGCTAGCAGTGAGGTACCTGGGCAGCACATGGGTGGAAACCCCAGCCCCCAGTTTATGACCCAGACCTCCGCCTCTTTTCTTCCACAGGCTGCAGCCACATGTGGTCTCTTCCTGTAAGTCTGGGATTTGGGCTGTAACTTCCAGTGTGGGGAGGAGACATCCCAGATCCTGCCCTGCCTGCCTTCATCATCCTCACCCTCCCCGCTTCTAGCCAGAAGCCATACCCCCACCCAGAGAGGGAGACTCCGCCCCTCACTCCTTCCACCAGCCTATCCACAGGCAGTTTCACATTTGCGGGCCAATCCCCATCCTTCTGATGCCAGCCTTAGGCCACCTCCTGTCTGAGGGTCCCCCTGGAAGCGAGGGCAAACACTCTCACTCTGTAAACGCTGAGAAGCCCAAGCACGATGAGGAGGGGCTGAGGGGGGTGGCCTCTGCGCAGCCAAGGGTTTCCAGCAGTCAGCCCTGGATGTTCTAGGGACACCGTGTCCCTCCCACCTCCTGCTCTGTGGCCACCAGCACCAGCTCTCACTCCTCCTGGAATTAGCTCCTGGCCCCTCCCCACTGTCTCTCTTCCTCTGCATCTCCTTAGAGCCATGTTGCAGCCACTACAACACTCAGTCCCCACACCTGCCCAGTGAGGTCGACAGGACCTTCATTACACCCATCTTATAGATGAGGAAAGTGAGGCCCAGCAAGGAATGTAACTTGGCACGAGTGCGTGAGGCCAGTAGTGAGCTGAGCCTGAAACCCAGGTCCTGATCCCAGCCCCAGGTTCCTCCCACTGAGCCCAGGGGGCCTGTACCTCCACCCTGCTAGGGGTGTGGCTCATGCCCTGAGCGCATGGGTGAGTTTTAGGGAAGCTGGGATCCTTCTGCCTCCCCACCTTGGTACCAATGGCCTCTCTCTGACCCGGTCCGCAGCACCTGCCCTAAAGGG
Organism: Lipotes vexillifer; assembly: GCF_000442215.2. Classification (NCBI taxonomy): domain Eukaryota; kingdom Metazoa; phylum Chordata; class Mammalia; order Artiodactyla; family Lipotidae; genus Lipotes; species Lipotes vexillifer. The sequence continues at coordinate 774,966 of NW_006791954.1, read as the reverse complement.
TTCAACTGCTGTGGTAACAGCTGCTGCCAACAGTACCAGCCAGAGCAGTTCCAGCTCTTCTCTGGCCCCTTGAGGTGAGCCTTGGGCCGGTTCCTCTGGCCCACACAGGACTGGACTGGACTTCC
>NW_006791954.1:771961-774745 GCF_000442215.2 Lipotes vexillifer | reverse complement strand
GGACTGGACTGGACTGCCTGCTGAGGGGTGGGTGTAGGTCAGGGGAGGGAGGGAGGTGCAGCGGGGATGGCTGGAGACTCAGGCTGACGTTGGTGGTTCCTTACCCCAGGATCTTTGTCGTTGTCTTTCTGATCATCATACCCCTCTTGTGCGTCTGTGGCCTGGCTAAGCGCTTCTGTCGCAACTGCAGAAAGTCGGAGCAGGACCCCCCAACGGGTCATGAGGGGCCCCCAGAACGGCCCCCCATTTCTCCCGCAGACAGGGTCACAGCATCCATTTGTGAGCCCCCACCCCCCCTACAGCGAGGTTGGTATCCACCCCAACCCCTGCCCTGTCCCTCGGCTCTCTGTGCCTCCCCATTCAGATTTTTAGAGCAACGGGGGCAGTGGAGGGTGTCCTTACGCCAAGCCTTTGGGACCTAGGGAGGGCTCTGCAACCAGCGTCGGGTCACCCTTCTCCCTGGTAAACATGCCACCACCAGCATATGGGTGGCAGTGGCCAGTGGCAGGCCCTAAGAAGTCTCTGTCCCCTCCTTTCCCTGCAGATTATCCTGAAGGCCGTCGTGGATCTGCCTCCCGTGGAGCCACCCCCTCCCTACAGCTTCAGGCCTGAAGAACACGCAGGGGTGCACAGCGGCATCGACAACCCCACCTTCTGAGCCACCTCCCGCCTGGAACCTTGTCATCAGCTGCCTCCTCCCCAGGGCCTCCTGGATCAAGCCAGAGACTCGCCCCCGCCCGTCGTGCCAGACCTCTGGCCATTCTTGGCTTTAACTTATTGCTTTTCCTACCCCGGTTCCACGCCAGTTGCTTCTCTTGTCCCAAGGGCTGGTCTGGAGTGACATGTCCACCCCTCCCTCACCCGCCATTGCAAGGTAGAGGCTGCCTGGAGGAAAACATGAACAGTTGAAGGTGCCCAGCGGTGGAACGAGGTGCTCTGAGAGTGGAGGGAGCTGCGCTCTGGCGGTACGAGTGTGGACTGGACGGCCAGCTCTGAGATGTTTTGGAGGGCGCTGATGCACTCTGGGAGACAGGACTGCCTGAGCTCTACCTGGGCTCTGCCTTCCATTCTACCTGACTAGAGAAGACCCCATTGTACCCTCCCCTCCCCTGCAACATGAGTTCTCACTAAATCTGAGAGTCTGCCTCTGACTGTGTGGGGAGGTGAGCCCAGGCAATGCTGGGGGACACAGCTGGCGGGGGGGCCACTGTGCCTGAAATCCCACCATTGATGAGCCTGGGAGGACAGTGCTTCTGTGGGCCACCCTCCGGGAGAGGATCTTGGCAGACGCTTTGACCTCTGGTTCCTTGAGGTCTCTGGGTGCCACAGAGCCCGGATGGGGAATGGGGATGGGGTGGGAGTGACCATTGTGTGCTTCCTCATCCTACCCTCCCGCTGCTTTCCCTTGGGACACATAGAGCTCAGCTCTCTGACTCTCTCACCACGGGGGTGGGGAGGGGGCAGTGGGGAGGCGAGCTGGGGCAGGGCCTGGAAGACCTTGATCTGCCCCACCCTGGAATCTCTGGAGGGAGGAGAGAGAGCAGGTCTGCCCTTCTCCAGTCCCGCGTGGTTCTGGGCACCACCGCCTCAGCCCCATCTGCGGGGTTGAGCACCCGAAGAGGAGAGGCGCTCACCATTGCAGCACGGCAGAGTCTTCACAGGGCGTTATCCCTCTGCAGCAGCGTGTGGAGCCGGAAGCCTGGCGTGGGACACGCAGTGTGAGCGACACCCCAACGCCAGCATCTTGGGGGCCCAGGAGGCCTGGGCCCCTCCGCCTGACCTAGCCTTTGCACTGCTTCCTGGCAGCCTCTGAATGCCAGCCTTCCTCCCCAGGTAGAGGGCGCAGAGCAATGCCGGCCCAAAGTTCCTGCGAGGGTCAGAGGTAGACCTGGCTCCGGTGTGCTGGCCTCCTCCGGGGCTCTCCCAATAATTTTCTTGGGGCATCAGGACCCAGGCAGGTGACAGGGCCAGGGGCAGGGAGATGGCACAGCCAGCCCCAAAGATGCTAGAAACGGGCTGTCTGGCTGGAGGTTCCTGCTGGAGACGAGGCCCCAGAGGAAGAACAGCAGTTACTGACAATAGAGTTCCAGAGTTGGCAGTGGAGTGAGCCCAGCCATAGGAAGTTTCCCTTCAGTTTCAGAGGTTGATAAGGGGGAGCAGAAGGAAGATATGTGGGTGCTTGTGTAAACATGGCGAGTTCCCATTAGAGAAGTCCCAGAGCTGACGTTGCCCTCACTGGTAAACACCCACCGCAGTGGGAGGATGTGAAGCCATGGCCTTTGCAGACCTGAGAGAGGAGGTCACCCTCTGCCTGGACACTGCCTGCCTTTCACTGAAGGTGACATAGAGTCTTTAAATCCTTCCCAGCAGCAACAGAGTGGCTTGGAGGAAAGTGGTTGTCATGAAGCCCAGCGGGGCTGGGACCCAGTAGCAGAAATTGTCAGTTCTATGGCTCTCTGTTTGCTGTTGGTGGGAGTGGAAATAGTGTATTTTTCCTGGAGGGCAATCCAGCAGTATCCATTCATGTCACAGATACTTACAAAGACCCTACTATGTGTCTGACGCTATGCCTGGCCCTGGGTAGCCATTAAAATTTTAAATGCACATGACCCAGCAATTCCACTTCTAGGAATGATCCTTCAGAAATGCTCATACAAAAGAGCTTAAAGATATATGCAATGGAATATTACTCAGCTATAAAGAGAAAGGAAATTGGGGCTTCCTTGGTGGCACAGTGGTTGAGAGTCCGCCTGCCGATGCAGGGGACACGAGGTCGTGGCCCGG
>NW_006791954.1:770260-771285 GCF_000442215.2 Lipotes vexillifer | reverse complement strand
AAAAAAAAAAAAAAAAAAAAAAAAAAAATCTCAAGTGGACCCTCGATGCCTTAGAAGCTTTACTTCCTCACTCTTGAGATGACTGGTTCGACTCTAATCTCCCAACCTCCATTTCAGGTGGTGATGGCACCACAGACTTCAGAGGAAAATTGGTTGCCATCACACAAGAGCCACCCAATTCTGCCCCCATCCCCACCACCACCTCTGACTACAGTGGAAACTGCATTCCACACCTCCAGCTGGATTCCCCCTCTCCAAGCTTCTCAGGACCTCACTCCTGCAGTTATTCCTGCATCAGCTATCTCTCCCTAATTACTGGACCCTTATCATTATCACCTGTGCATGTGCATCACTGTGTCCCATGACCTGTCTTAGAGAAACCCTCCCGTTGTCACTTGACCCTGCTCCAGTCAGCCCTTTGTCCCCATGAAATGGCTCTTGTCCACGTCACTTACATCTTGCTGAGGTCAAAGGTCAATTCTCAAGCCTCATTTACTCGGTCTCTGCGCATTTGACACATTTGGCCATTTCCTCCTTCTTGAAGAACCTTCTTGTCTGTACTTCTCTGATGCCACTTTCCCTGGTTTTTGTCCTGCACCACTGTTCCTTTTCAGGCTCCTTCACTTTCCTCCCCCTCTACCAGCTCTGAATGACAGTTGATTCGAGGCTCTGTCTTTGGGCCTCTTGTCTTCACCTTCACTCACTCCTGTAGTGGGTCTTAGCCAGTTCTGTGGCTTCATAGATCATCTATTGTCTGATGAATCACAAATCTTTCTCTCTGGCTGAGACTTCTCCCCTGAGATCCAGACTTAGATATTTAACTACCTAACATCTCCACTTGTATGCATTTCACAGTCCAAACTAGGTTCTAATTTCCCTCCACCCCACCCCAAATCCAGTCCTCCCCAAGTTGTCCCGTCATAAATAGATGGTACTACCTGCCAGCCTGCTTTTCAGGCCCAAGAAAGGATTAGGGCACGGGTTAGGTTAAGGCTTCGGGTAAGGTTTAGGTTTAGGGTTAGGGC
>NW_006791954.1:699311-770250 GCF_000442215.2 Lipotes vexillifer | reverse complement strand
TCTTTCCCTCACCCCCTCATCTTGCCTCCAGAATAGATCCATGTCCCCTTCTCACCATTTCACCACTACAGCCCTAGACAAAGTCACTGTCAAGGCTAGCCTAGGCGGTCCTACTGATGTCCTAACTGGCCTCCATCTCACCCACTGCAGTTCATCCTGTTCACTGCAGCCAAGATCTTTCTAAAGCATAAGTAAGCATAAATAAGTCACTCCCCCGCTTAAAGGCTTCTGACAGTTGCCCGTTGTACTTGGAATAAACTCCAGCCCCTGGCTGTGGCCTGCAGGACTTACCAGCTGTGGCCCCTCCCACCTCCTCCCTGCTCATGGCATTCCAGCTTTGACTGTCCCAGATCAGCCCGGCTCAGGGCCTGAAGTGGCTCTCTCGGGAACTTCACAAGGCTGCCAGCTTTTCATCATTCTGGTTCCAGTTCAGCTGTCACCTCCTTAAAGAAGCGTCCCCTGACCACCTGCAGAAAGTAGCGCCCCACCCCCACCCCTGAGGCCCACTCTGTTACACTACCCTATTTTATTGTCTTCACAGTTTGGCCCCATACTGGAAGTCCCCTTATTAATGTGTTTCTGTGTTTACAGTCTCTTTCACCTCTCTGGGCAAAGCTCCTCAGAGCAGGGATCTGCCATGTTCATGGTCCCGTCCAGAGTGTAGAACAATGCTGGGCAAGGGGGCAGCCTCACTGTGGACTCAATACCAGCAGCCGGCAGCTGCCTCAAAAGCAACACCCAAAAGGTCCAGCAAGAAAAACATCCAGGAGAGGAGTTGCCAGGCCTTGCACATGCCGCCCACCCCCAGTGCTGTCTGTGTGATGCCAGGCCCTTGATCCACAAGGAGTTGCTGTGTTCTTTCTCTCTCTCCCTTCCTCCCTTTCCTTTTTTCACTGAATACTCAGTGAGCACCTCTCACGTGTCAGGCACGATCCCAGAGCCTGGGTAAATGAAGCCCACAAACTAGACACTGTTCCTGCCCTCATGGAGAACAGACGCTAGTCAAACAACCCAACAAATGAACCTGTGGTTACCCAGTGGGCTAACTGCTGGGAAGAAAAGGTACACACGTAGTGTTAGAGAAGACAGGGTGGGCTGCTTTAGATGGGGAGGTTGGGCATGATCCCTCTAAGGAGACGACATTGAACTAATGCCAGAAGAAAGAGAGGTAGACTGACATGAGAGAGCATGCTGAAGAGAGCTCGCGGCAGAGAGGCCAGCATGTGCAAAGGCCCTAAGCAGGGAAGGAGCTTGGTGGCTCAAGACACTTAAAGGAGACCCCTCCTGGCTTCAAAATCCCCAGGATTCTTAACAATGGGTAGATGCATTTCTTAGGGCTGTCAGAACAAATAACCACAACCTGGAGGGCTTAAAACAAAAAAAATATTAATTCTCTCACAGTTGTGGAGGCCAAAAGTCTGAAATCAAAGTTTGGGCAGGGGCTTCCCTGGTGGCGCAGTGGTTGAGTGTCCGCCTGCTGATTCAGGGGACACGGGTTCGTGCCCCGGTCTGGGAAGATCCCATGTGCCGTGGAGCAGCTGGGCCCGTGAGCCATGGCCACTGAGCCTGCGCGTCTGGAGCCTGTGCTCTGCAATGGGAGAGGCCATGACAGTGAGAGGCCCGCATACCGCAAAAAAAAAAAAAAGTTTGGGCAGGGTTGGCTCCTTCTGGAGGCTCTGAGGAAGAATCCATTCCATGCCCTCTTGTGGCTTCTGGGGGCTGCGGGTGATCCCTGGCAGTCCTTGGCTTCTGGCTGCCTGCGACCTCTGCCCTCGTCGTCACACGGCCTTTTCCTCTGTGTCTATGTGTGTCCTTCTTTCATGTCTCTCATAGAGACATTTTTCATTGGATTTAGGGCTCATGCTAATCCAGGGTGATCTCACTTCAAGATCCTTACCTTAATTACATCTGCAAAGACCCTTATTCCAAATAAGGTCACATTCTGGGCTCCTGAGTGGAGATGTCTTTCGGGGGCAAAATTCAACCCCCTACAGAGGTCATAGAAGACATTCTCATCTGGAAGGCACCTCAGAGATCCTCTGAGACAACATATCTCAAAGTATAATCCCTAAAAAAGTAGTTCTAGAAGGTTTTTTTAAAAGGAGGGAGTGGCATTCTGTGTTCAAATAAATTTGGAAAATGCTGCATACACATCTCATACTGAATGATTCACAATTCACCTTAGCATATTAAAGGACTGAGAATTGACAGCAAAGAAGCCACCTTATCATTATTTAAAGCAGAACGTCCTTAGTTTATTTCACCATAAAACACTGTTTTCCTTTTCATAAACCCTGTGGAATTTTGAGAGAAATGCTGATGTAATCCAACCTTGTCTTATGTGATGATCAAAGTCCAGAAAAGAGAAATTACCTATCCAAGGTCACACAGCTGGCAGGGTCAGAAGCTGAATTTAAAACTCAGTCTCTTCAAGAGATGAAGAACAGGGCTTCCCTGGTGGCACAGTGGTTAAGAATCTGCCTGCCAATGCAGGGGACACGGGTTCGAGCCCTGGTCTGGGAGGATCCCACATGCCGTGGAGCAACTAGGCCCGTGAGCCACAACTACTGAACCTGCACGTCTGGAGCCTGTGCTCCGCAACGGGAGAGGCCGTGACAGTGAGTGGCCCGCGCACCGCGATGAAGAGTGGCCCCCACCTGCAACAACTAGAGAAAGCCCTCGCACAGAAACGAAGACCCAACACAGCCAAAAATAAATAAATAAATTTATTAAAAAAAAAAAAGAGAGAGATGAAGGACAAATTACTGAGGGCCAGGGGTCGAGGGTGATGTGAGGGAGGGAGTAGTTGTGATTATAAAGGAGTAGCTGGAGGGGATCTTTGCGGTGAAGGAATAGTTCTGTATCTTGATTGTAGTGGTCGTCACACAAATCTACACAGGTGATGAAATGACACGGAATTATACACACACATTGTACCAATGTCAGTTTCCTGATTTTGATACCATATGTAAGATGTAACCACTGGGCATTACATAAGTTGCAACCATTGGGGGAAACTGGGCAAAAGAAACTTGGGACCTCTTTGTACTATCTTTGCAACTTTCTATGATTTCAAAAACAAAAAGATTTTACAAAATCAGTTTCCCACCTCTACGTTCAAGAGCTTTTTACATTATTAAAGTTTATTAGGTCAAATTTAGTTTCAGTTTATGCACCCAGGGCCCAACACAAAGCACATTTTATTGCTTTTTTTAAAAAAATAAATTTATTTATTTATTGGCTGTGTTGGGTCTTCGTTGCTGCGCACAGGCTTTCAGGGTCTGCTCTTCCTTGCGGTGTGTGGGCTTCTCATTGCGGTGGCTTCTCTTGTTGCGGAGCACAGGCTCTAGGCATGAGGGCTTCAGTAGTTGTAGCACACAGGCTCAGTAGTTGTGGCGCACGGGCTTAGCTGCTCCGCAGCATGAGAGATCTTCCTGGACCAGGGCTCGAACCCGAGTCCCCTGCATTGGCAGGCAGATTCTTAACAACTGCACCACCAGGAAAGTCCCTTTACTGCTTTTTATAGTTTGCAGTTTACGTAAATTGCAGTAATTTGGGTGTAGAGGTGGGTAATTTGTAGATGCTCCACTGCGGTGATGAATGCAAAGTTGTATAGATCCTCTCCTTCCTTCTCACCTGACCATGGCTTTCTTGCAGCCAAGTGTGTGGCTCACATAGAGACACAGAGACAAGAGGAAGAAGACGTCAGCTGGATTTCTTAGTCATCTAGATATACCTCCTTGGGGCAAAAATATATATTATATACACACGTATATAATATACATATTGACATATATTTTATATGTATATTGAAAAGATGTAAACTTTATTTACAAAAACAGTCAACTGGCTGGATTTGGTTCATGAGCTGTAGTTTGCTGACTTCTGAATTAAACCATATCATATAAATAAGTCTTATTTTTCCCCTCTTATCCTCCACCCAGCTTGCTTGTGCAGTTGGTTGTTTTTGTTGCTGTCTTGGTTTGTTTTTCCAATTTCTTTTCATTGTGGTAAAATATACATAACATAAAATTTACCATCTTAACCATTTTTAGGTGTACGGTTCCGTGGTATCAAATACATGCATGATTTTGTGCAACCATCACCACCACCCATCTCCATAACTCCTTTCATCTTATAAAACTGTCATTGAATAACATTTCTCCATTCCCTCTCCCTTTCCCCCAGCCCCTGGCAACCACCATTTTACTTTCTGTCACTATGATTTTGATTAAGTATCTCATATAAGTGGGATCTACAATATTTGTCCTTTGGATCAGGCTTATTTTACTTAGCATAACATCCTCAAGGTTCATTCATGTTGTAGCATATATCAGATTTTCCTTCCTTTTTTGGGGGTGGTATTTTTTTTTTCTTTTTGCGGTACGCGGGCCTCTCACTGCTGTGGCCTCTCCCGTTGCGGAGCACAGGCTCCGGATGCTCAGGCTCAGCGGCCACGGCTCATGGGCCCAGCCGCTCCGTGGCATGTGGGATCTTCCTGGACCGGGGCACGAACCCACGTCCCCTGCATCGGCAGGCGGACTCTCAACCACTGCGCCACCAGGGAAGCCCCTTTCCTTCCTTTTTAAAGTGAGTAATATCCATCACATGTACATACCACATTTTGCTTATCCATTCATCTGTTTATAGACACACGGATTGCTTCCATGTTTTAGCTATCATGAATAATGCTGCTACGAACATGGGTGTACACAAAGCTCTTCAAGACCTTGCTTTTACTTCTTTTGGGTATATACCCACAAGTGGAATTGCTGGATCATATATTGCTGGATTGCTGGATCATTCTATGTTTAGTTTTTTAAGGAACTGCTGTTCTGTTTTCCACGGCAGCTGCACCATTTAACATTTCTATCAACAGTGCACAAGAGTTTCAATGTCTCCATATCCTCACCAACACCTATTTTCTGATTTTTTGATAGTAGCTATCCTAATGGAAATGAGCTAAAAACATTGTAGCTTTGATTTCCATTTCCCTAATGATTAGTGATGCTGAGCATCTTTTCATGAGTTTATTGGCCATTTGTATATCATCTTTGGAGAAATGTCTAAGTCCTTTGTCCATTTTAAAATCAGGTTTTTTGCATTTTTGTTGTTGAGTTTTAGGAGTTCCATAATATACATTCTGGATATTAATCCCTTATCAGATACATGATCTTAAAATATTTTCTCCCATTCAGTGGGTTGCTTTGTTACTCTATTGCTATTGTATTTTGATGCGCAAAATTTTTGTTTCATGAAGTCCAATATGTCTATTTTTTCTTTTATTGTTTGTATCTTTAGCGTTATATCCAAGAAATCATTACCAAATACGTCATAAAGCTTTTGCCCTATGTTTTCTTCTAAGAGTTTTATATTTTTTAGGTCTTTGATCCATTTGAGTTCATTTTTGTACATGATGTTAGTTAAGGGTCCAACTTCTCACCTTTTGTATGTAAATATCCAGTTTTCCCAGCACCATTTATTAAAGGACTGTCCTTTCCTCCATTGAAGGGTCTTGGCCCCCTTGTCAAAAATCATTTGACCATATATGGGAGGGTTTATTTCTGGACTCTCTATTCTATTCCATATATCTGTCTTTATGCCAGTATCACACCCTGCCTTGATTACTGTGGTTTTGTAGTAAGTTTTGAAAGCAGGAAGTGTGAGTCCTCCAGCTTTTTCTTTTTTTTTTTTTTGGCTGCATTGGGTCTTTGTTGCTGTGCGTGGGCTTTCTCTAGTTGCAGTGAGCGGTGGCTACTCTTTGTTGTGGTGCGCGGGCTTCTCATTGTGGTGGCTTCTCTTGTTGCAGAGCGTGGGCTCTAGGCATGCAGGCTTCAGTAGTTGCAGAACTTGGGCTCAGTAGTTGTGGCGCACGGGCTTAGTTGCTCCATGGCATGTGGGATCTTCCCGGCCCAGGGCTCAAACCTGTGTCCCCTGCGTTGGCAGGCAGACTCTTAACCACTGTGCCACCAGGGAAGTCCCAGTCCTCCAGCTTTACTTTTGTTTTTCAAGATTGTTTTGGCTATTTGGAGTCCCTTGAGATTCTAAGTGAATTTTAGGATGGGTTTTTCTATTTTTGAAAAAAAAAAACAAAAACATTGGGATTTTGACAGGGATTACATTGTTTTTACATAGTTTTTAAAAATAGAACTACCACATGACCCAGCAATCCCACTACTGGGCATATACCCTGAGAAAACCATAATTCAAAAAGAGTCATGTACCAAAATGTTCATTGCAGCTCTATTTACAATAGCCCAGAGATGGAAACAACCTAAGTGTCCATCATCGGATGAATGGATAAAGAAGATGTGGCACATATATACAATGGAATATTACTCAGCCATAAAAAGAAACGAAATTGAGCTACTTGTAATGAGGTGGATAGACCTAGAGTCTGTCATACAGAGTGAAGTAAGTCAGAAAGAGAAAGACAAATACCGTATGCTAACACATATATATGGAATCTAAGAAAAAAAAATGTCATGAAGAACCTAGGGGTAAGACAGGAATAAAGACACAGACCTACTAGAGAATGGACTTGAGGATATGGGGAGGGGCAAGGGTAAGCTGTGACAAAGCGAGAGAGTGGCATGGACATATATACATTACCAAATGTAAGGTAGATAGCTAGTGGGAAGCAGCCTCATAGCACAGGGAGATCAGCTCTGTGCTTTGTGACCACCTAGAGGGGTGGGATAGGGAGAGTGGGAGGGAGGGAGAAGCAAGAGGGAAGAGATATGGGAACATATGTATATGTATAACTGATTCACTTTGATATGAAGCAGAAACTAACACACCATTGTAAAGCAATTATACTCCAATAAAGATGTAAAAACAAAAAATCGTTGGGATTTTGACAGGGATTACATTGAATCTATAGATTGCTCTGGGCAGTACTGACATCTTAACTTTATTAAATCTTCCAACCCATGAACAGGGATGTGTTTCCATTTATTTATGTCCTCTTTAATTTCCCTCAGCAATGTTTTGTAGTTTTCATTGTACATGTCTTTCCCCTCCTTGGTTAAGTTAATTCCTAAGGATTTTAATTTTTTTGATACTATTGTAAATGGAATTGTTTTTATAATTTCCTTTTCAGATTGTCCACTGCTAATATATTGAAATGCAACTGATTTTTGTGTGTTGAATTGTATCCTGCTACTTTGCTGAATTTGAAACCAAGCAGGACCCTATGGGGCTTCCCAGGTACAAAAGCCTTTCTGTGCCCTACCCGCCTCCCAATTCTTGTCTGTAGGAAAAATGTTTCAACCTCCTGAGACCCTCCCTGAGTTCCAAATGGCATATCCAAACAGTTACTAATTAGAGGAATGAGGGAATGCAGAAAGAATGAATAGTACAACAATGGGGCAGGGTCCCAGTTCCCCCTCAAAGAATATGCATAACAATCTGATACATATCTCTTGAGTTTTTCTACCAGAACTAAGGCCCCCACCCAGGTGTGGGATGGTAAGTTTAGGCTGAACATAAGCACATGGATGCCAGACTGGTTGGAAACAGAAGGAAAATTCCTGGACCACCACTCTGTTACCTCACCACCAACCAATCAGAGGAAGGTCACACACGCTGCAGACCTCCCCCCAAATTTTGCCTGTAAAAACTTCCCCCAAAACTATTAGGGATTTTGGGTCTTTTGAGCATGAGCATCCTTGCTTGGCCCTCTCAATACCTTTCTCTACTCCAAACTCCAAAGTTTTGATTTCTTTGGCTTCACTGTGCATTGGGCACATGAACTTGGGTTTGACAACAAATTCATTTATTAATTTTAACATTTTTTGGTGGAATATTTGGGGTTTTCTACATATAACATCATGTCATCTGTGGACAGAGATGATTTTAATTCTTCCTTTCCAGTTTGGGTAACTTTTATTTCTTTTTCTTGCCTAATTGCTCTGGTTAGAACTTCCAGTACTATGTTGAACAGAAAGGGCAAAAGTGGACATCCTTGCCTTGTTCCTGATCTTAGAGGAAAAGCTTTCAGTCTTTTACCATTGAATATGATGTTCCCTGTGGTTTTTTTTTTTTTTTCCTCCAGTACGCGGGCCTCTCACTGTTGTGGCCTCTCCCGTTGCGGAGCACAGGCTCCGGACACACAGGCCCAGCGACCATGGCTCACGGGCCCAGCTGCTCCGCGGCATGTGGGATCTTCCCGGACCGGGGCACAAACCCGTGTCCCCTGCATTGGCAGGCGGACTCTCAACCACTGCACCACCAGGGAAGCCCAGATATTGGCCTGTACTTTTATTGTAGGTTTTTTTTGTCTGGCTTTGGTATCAGCATAATTCTGGCTTCATAGAATAGTCATTTAAGCATAGTAGGTTTTCCCTCTTATTCAATTCTTTGGAAAAGTTTGAGAAGGATTGGTGTTAGTTTTCCTGAAATATTTGGTAGAATTCACCAGTGAAGCCACCAGGTCCACGGCTTTTCTTTTTTGGAAGATTTTTGATTACTGATTCAATCTCCTTATTAGTCATAGATCTTTTCAAATGTTCTATTTCTTCATGATTTAATCTCTGTAGGTTTTGTGTTACCAGGAGGGGAGGAAGGAGGGCAACAACAATGGCTGGTCTCCTCTTTGTACCTCTAAGATAAGAAGCGGAAACCAGCAATCAGAGCACAGATTCCTGCTATTTGGAGGACAGGGCCCTTTCTGCCCGTTCTGGCTCCTGCAAGCTGTTTGCAAGCTGCTCCAGGAACATGGGCACAGCTTCCTGCAACCTGGCTGAGGGTGGGGGATGGGTACCTGCTACTGTGCTAAGAGCTGAAATTGACTGAAATTAACTGCAATTTACTGTCTGAGCCTTCCCCTGGAAGTTGCAATCCCTTAATAGATTCCAGAGTTACAAAATATTTACATCAGACAGATTCTGCCAGTGCAACTGTTGCTCAGGTGAGATACCTTCCTGTTGCTTCCTACTCCATCATTTTCCCAGAAACCTTTCGATAGGATTGTTGGTTTTATTTGAATTTTATTTTATTTATTTTTTTATACAGCAGGTTCTTATTAGTTATCCACTTTATACATACTGGTGTATATATGTCAATCCCAATCTCCCAATTCATCACACCCCCCCCACCACCACCACTTTCCCCTCTTGGTGTCCATACATTTGTTCTCTGCATCTGTGTCTCAATTTCTGCCCTGCAAACCGGTTCTTCTGTACCATTTTTCTAGGTTCCACATCTACGCGTTAATATATGATATTTGTTTTTCTCTTTCTGACTTACTTCACTCTGTATGACAGTCTCTAGATCCATCCACGTCTCTACAAATGACCCAATTTTGTTCCTATTTATGGCTGAATAATATTCCACTGTGTATATGTACAATATCTTCTTTATCCTTTCGTCTGTCAATAGGCATTTAGGTTGCTTCCATGTCCTGGCTATTGTAAATAGTGCTGCAAAGAACATTGGGGTGCATGTGTCTTTTGGGATTATTGTTTTCTCTGGGTATATGCCCAGTAGTGGGATTGCGGGGTCATATGGTAATTCTATTTTTAGTTTTTTAAGGAACCTCCATACTGTTCTCCATAGTGGCTGTACCAATTTACATTCCCACCAACAGCGCAAGAGGGTTCCCTTTTCTCCACACCCTCTCCAGCATTTGTGGTTTGTAGATCTTCTGATGATGCCCATTCTAACTGGTGTGAGGTGATTCCTCATTGTAGTTTTGATTTTCAATTCTCTAATAATTAGTGATGTTGAGCAGCTTTTCATGTGCTTCTTGGCCATCTGTATGTCTTCTTTGGAGAAATGTCTATTTAGGTCTCCTGCCCATTTTTGGATTGGGTTGTTTGTTTTTTTAATATTGAGCTGCATGAGCTGTTTATATATTTTGGAGATTAATCCTTTGTCCGTTGATTCGTTTGCAAATATTTTCTCCCATTCTGAGGGTTGTCTTTTCGTCTTGTTTGCAGTTTCCTTTGCTGTGCAAAAGCTTTTTAAGTTTCATTAGGTCCCATTTGTTCATTTTTGTTTTTATTTCCATTACTCTAGGAGGTGGATCAAAAAAGATTTTGCTGGGGCTTCCCTGGTGGCGCAGGCCACCTGCCGATGCAGGGGACATGGGATCGTGCCCTGGTCTGGGAAGACCCCACATACCGCAGAGCGGCTGGGCCCGTGAGCCGTGGCCGCTGAACCTGCACGTCCGGAGCCTGTGCTCCGCAATGGGAGAGGCCACGACAGTGAGAGGCCCGCGTACCGCAAAACGAAAAGATCTTGCTGTGATTTATGTCAGAGTGTTCTTCCTATGTTTTCCTCTAAGAGTTTTATAGTGTCCAGTCTTACATCTAGGTCTCTAATCCATTTTTAGTTTATTTTTGTGTATGGTGTTAGGGAGTGTTCTAATTTCATTCTTTTACATGTAGCTGTCCAGTTTTCCCAGCACCACTATTGAAGAGGTTGTCTTTTCTCCACTGTGTATCCTTGCCTCCTTTGTCATAGATTAGTTGACCATAGGTTTGTGATTTTATCTCTGGGCTTTCTATCCTATTCCATTGATCTATATTTCTGTTTTTGTGCCAGTACCGTATTGTCTTGATTACTGTAGCTTTGTAGTATAGCCTGAAGTCCGGGAGCCTGATTCCTCCAGCTCTGTTTTTCTCCTTCAAGACTGCTTTGGCAGACTTCCCTGGTGGTGCAGTGGTTAAGAATCCACCTGCCTGTGCAGGGGACATGGGTTCGAGCCCTGGCCCGGGAAGATCCCACATGCTGCGGAGCAGCTAAGTCCGTGCACCACAACTACCAAGCCCACGTGCCACAACTACTGAAGGCTGCATGCCTAGTACCTGTGCTTTGCAACAAGAGAAGCCACCACAATGAGAAGCCCACGTACTGTCGTAGCCCCCGCTCGACACAGCTAGAGAAATTCCGCACGCAGCAAGAAAGACCCAGTGCAACCAAAAATAAATAAATAAATAAAAATTAAATTTTAAAAAAGACTGCTTTGGCTATTTGCAGTCTTTTGTGTCTCCATACAAATTTTAAGAGTTTTTGTTCTGGTTCTGTGAAAAATGCCATTGGTAATTTGATAGGGATTGCATTGAATCTGTAGACTGCTTTGGGTAGTATAGTCATTTTCACAATATTGATTCTTCCAATCCAAGAACATGGTATATCTCTCTATCTGTTGGTATCATCTTGAATTTCTTTCATCAGTGTCTTATAGTTTTCTGCATACAGGTCTTTTGTCTCCCTAGGTAGGTTTATTCCTAGCTATTTTATTCTTTTTGTGGCAATGGTAAATGGGAGTGTTTCCTTAATTTCTCTTTCAGATTTTTCATCATTAGCGTATAGGAATGCAAGAGATTTCTGTGCATTAATTTTGTATCCTGCAACTTTACCAAATTCATTGATTAGCTCTAGTAGTTTTCTGGTGGCATCTTTAGGATTCTCTATGTATAGTATCATGTCATCTGCAAACAGTGACAATTTTACTTCTTTTCCAATTTGTATTCCTTTTATTTCTTTTTCTTCTCTGATTGCCGTGGCTAGGACTTCCAAAACTATGTTGAATGGCAGTGGTGAGAGTGGACATCCTTGTTTTGTTCCTGATCTTAGAGGAAATGCTTTCAGTCTTTCACCATTGAGAATGATGTGTGCTGTGGGTTTGTCGTATATGGCTTTTATTCTGTTGAGGTAGGTTCCCTCTATGCCCACTTTCTGGAGACTTTTTATCATAAATGGGTGTTGAATTTTGTCCAAAGCTTCTTCTGCATCTACTGAGATGATCATGTGGTTTTTCTTCTTCAATTTGTTAATATGGTTTATCACATTGATTGACTTGCATATACTGAAGAATCCCTGCATCCCTGGGATTAATCCCACTTGATCATGGTGTATGATCCTTTTAATGTGTTGTTGGATTCTGTTTGCTAGTATTTTGTTGAGGATTTTTGCATCTATATTCGTCGGTGATATTAGTCTGTAATTTTCGTTTTTTGTAGTATCTTTGTTTGGTTTTGGTATCAGGGTGATGGTGGCCTCATAGAATGAGTTTGGGAGTGTTCCCTCCTCTGCAATTTTTTGGAGGAGTTTGAGAAGGATGGGTGTTAGCTCCTCTCTAAATGTTTGATGGAATTCACCTGTGAAGCCATCTGGTCCTGGACTTTTGTTTGTTGGAAGCTTTTTAATCACAGTTTCAATTTCATTACTTGTGATCGTCTGTTCATATTTTCTATTTCTTCCTGCAGGGGACACATGTTCGTGTCCCGGTCCGGGAAGATCCCACATGCCGTGGAGCTGCTGGGCCCGTGAGCCATGGCCGCTGAGCCTGAGCTTCCGGAGCCTGTGCTCCGCAACAGGAGAGGTCACAATAGTGAGTGTCCCACATACTGCAAAAAAAAAAAGTACATGTATTATTTTATCACAATTTTTTGGAATATTTTGTTTCCTTTGTTTCAGTGTCTTTTATTTTATACATTTAAAGTGCATTTATGCATTATTCTGAGAAGGGGTCCATAGACTTCACTGGTTTGCCAAAGGTGCCCAGGGCAAAAAATAAAAAATAAAAATTAAGTATCTCTGAAGAAAGCAAAAGTTGTTTGTTTGGGAGGAGCATCTGTTTATGCAAAGAGACCTCTGCATTGTAGTGAGGAAGGCCCAAGAGTTCCAGGCCCTGGCATTTCTACGGGGTTGTGACAAGCCTCTCCTTCCACGTGCTTGCCACCTGTACCGCCCACTCTCTCACCTGTCCTTCAGTTCACTTAGCCTGTGCCATCACTTTCCCATCACGTGTCTTTTACATCTTCTCACTTGGTTTACATGTGTTTATATGTACATTGCATGCTCCTTTCAAGGCTCTGTCACATTTTGGTCCAGTGCCTCCCATGGTGGGTCACATGCCCTCCATATGTCAGCTGCACATCCACGTTAGTCACCTGTCCATTGGGTAACAGTTCCTTCATAGGTCAGCATGTGTTTGACATGTAGCTATCAGGGTAACTCCTTCAAGATTCAACGGAAAATTATTATTCAACATCTAACAACAATAGCATAGTTGTAGACATATAAATAAAGAAATAGCATACTGCATAATCCATTATATAGGGTGCTAGAGGGTGATGAGTGCCGTGGAAAAAATAGGGCAAGGTAAGGGGGATGGGCTGTGGGGCAGAGTGGATACAGCTGCGAGTAGGGAGGCCAGGGTGGCCCCTTGAAGAGTCATTTGAGCAAAGACTTGAAGGAGGCAATTAAGTGAGCTTAGCTGATATCACGGAAACACATTGTAGGCAGAGGGAAAAGCAGGTGCCAAAGCCCTGTGGTAGGAGCATGTCTGGAGTGTTGGAGGAACGTTGAGGTGGCCAGTGTGGCCGCTGTGGAGGAACTTGTCAGAAAACAACAGGACTGAACAAGTGTCTCAGACTCAGTGAATTCAAAGTTTTCCTGCTACCTTCACCTTTGATGTGGTTTTGCGCAACCCCGTCTGTGACATAGAGTCTGGGTCTGAACAACTGTCCTGGACAACATGGCCCATTGTGATCCCGGCTCACTTTACTACATTCTGATGGGTTTAATCTCAAGGAAGCAAGCAAACAAACAAACCCTTTTCTCTGCAGAAGGGGAAAGAAAATGAAAATGGACCATAAAATGAAAATTGTGTCACCCAAGGGACACATAGGGTTGTATGGGAAGGGTCCCAGCTCTGCCACTGAAGCTGAGAGACAGTAGTCACCGTGCTGGCCTCACTGAACCTGCTTCCACATATGTAAACTGGGGTGATAACCCCCACAATTATGAGGCCAGAATGCAAAAATAACCCCTCAGCCCCCAGCCGGAGCCTGGTGCTCAGGCTGGCTCAGCAGGTGGCCACGCCCTCCTCCCCAGGCCCTAAATGCCCACGTGTAGCTCAGGTGCCAGGTAAGATCTCTGCATGACTTCTATTTTTTTTTTTTTTTTTTTGGCTGCGTTGGGTCTTCGTTGCTGTGAGCGGGCTTTCTCTGTTTCCAGCGAGCCGGGGCTACTCTTCCTTGCAGTGCGAGGGCTTCTCATTGCAGTGGCCTCTCTTGCTGCGGAGCACGGGCTCTAGGCGCACGGGCTTCAGTAGTTGTGGCTCGTGGGCTCTAGAGCGCAGGCTCAGTAGTTGTGGCGCATGGGCTTAGTTGCTCCGCGGCTTGTGGGATCTTCCCGGACCAGGGCTTGAAGCTGTGTCCCCTGCTTTGCCTGACGGATTCTTAACCACTGCCCCACCAGGGAAGCCCCATGGCTTCTATTTTTAATCCTGAATTCTTCCACTTAGAATAATGTTTCAAATCTTCCTGGAAAAAAAAAATCTAGAGTCTAAACCCTAAACAAATAAAGCATGTGAATTAGAATTGGCACATCTTGTAACCGTTTGAAAGGATATGGACAGATGCCCACCTGACTCCTCAGTTGCCGGCCACTGCCCTCTGGGACTCCTTGTCCTCTGCTGCCATCGCCTGGAAGGAATAGGGACTGCAGGGACACAGAGGGACAGAGACACATGGAGAGGGCCCTAACAGGGACCCTTCCTGCTGGGGAGGAGACTCTGGGCATACCCCACAGAGGCCAGCAGTGCATCTCACATGAAGGGGCCGGTGGTATGGCTTGAAAAGCTGGCTCCTAGACCAATTTCAGCACGCAGAGAGGGCTCAGTGTCAAGGAATGGAGTCCTAACAATGACAGATCTAGTCCACCTGCTTCCTCAAAAGAGGAAACAAAGACCAGGTCAATTGTGTGTTCTTCCCAAGGCTGAACTGCACCTTAGTGCAGAGCCAGGATTCGAACCCAGAACGCTGAGCTCTAAATCGAGGGTTGTTTAGATCCTGGCTCCTCAGATTAAAGTCCTTGGACCAGCTGCCTCTATCACCTGGAGCTTGTTACAAAAA
Source organism: Lipotes vexillifer (assembly GCF_000442215.2). Classification (NCBI taxonomy): domain Eukaryota; kingdom Metazoa; phylum Chordata; class Mammalia; order Artiodactyla; family Lipotidae; genus Lipotes; species Lipotes vexillifer. Next base: position 755,380 of record NW_006791954.1, on the reverse strand, counting down.
TGCAGCATCTCAGGCACCACCAGAAACCTACTGAATCAGGCTCAGCATTTTAACAGATCCCGCAGGCAATTGGTATGTGTGTCAGAGCATGTGAAACACTGACTTTGAACACACTGCCTTCCTACTCTCCCAGGATGGTACATTAAGATGCTTTTATTTCCCCAAATGGAAATCACATTGTTTTTCCCTGCTTACAAAGGTTTTACATGCTCCTGTAATGAAATTCACACAATATAGGAAAATTTATTTAAAGCGGAAAGGAATGAACATTGTGGTGTGTAAATATCTTAAACATCTACCACTTGCACATACACACACACTTTTACAAAAATCAGATCGTATTCTGAATACTATCTTGTAGCCTTTGCTTTTTACTTGAGATTCTTAAGTATGATTTCTCTTTTGAAAGAGTGCTTGCTCAATGAATATTTGCTAAATGAAAAAATTGAGTAAAACAATAGTCGTGGTGTATTAGTTATCTATCGCTGCATTAAAAATTACCCCCAAGCTTAGCAGTTGAAGACAACAAATATCGATTATGTCAGGGTGTTTCTGAGGGCCAGGATCTGGGAGTGGCTTGGAGGGGTGATGCTGGCTCTCGGGCTCATGCCATCACGTCCAGCTGTAGACGGGCACGGTCACCTGAAGGCTGTGTCACCTCCCATTCTAAGCCCTCACTGTCTCTCACCTGACCTCATATAATAGCCACATGTCTTGTCAGTTCTCCCCACATCTATCCTTAACCCCCTCTCAACGTTTCTTTCATTTACCAGCCAGAGTGAACTTGGAAAAGGCAAATTCAACATTGTGGCCCCTACTTAAAATCCATCCATGGTTTCCCGTGGCTCTTAGAATAAAGTATTAAAAATTAAACAAGGGAAGGTCTATAAGGCCCAAGTGGTCTGGCCCTGCCGACATCCCCACCCTTGCCTCCTGGCCTTGTGCCCTTGCTGTCTGTGGTCCGGCCACACCATCCCTCTCGCAGCCCCTCCTGGGTGCCAAGCTCTGTCCCACCTGGCATTCTCCCCGGATGTGGTTCCCTGTGACCCACCCTCCACCCAGGCCCATTCACCACCACACTCACAGGAGTGCGGTGCACACACAGGCCACTTATTAAGCTGCTACTCCAGCCTTCATTTCCACTCCTCAGTGCCCAGCAAATGGTCGGCCCTCAATAAATATTTGTTGAACATTTGTATCTCTGTTATCTTTTATGCCTTATACTAGTGGCAAGTATTTTCCCCAGATTGTGATTGCATTTAACTTCGCTTATTGTTTCTTTAACCTTCAGAAGTTTTACATTTTGATGTAGTCAAATTAGTCAGTCTTTCTTTGGGGATTTCTCTGTTGTTTAATGCACAAAAGTTCCAGAGTTTTATAAGAAGAGCAGGTGCCTGAGCAAGGGCCCAAGTCTGAGGAATTCAGATTAGAAGTAACAGGAACTGATGACGTTGTTGGAGACTGACTGAGGGAGCTAAGCAGGTGTGCAGGGCCGGGTACAAGGCGGCCGGGATGGGAGTGGTCAGGCGTGTCCTGGGTGTGGCATTTGTGCCCTACCATTTTCCTCCGTGCTCACAGCCCCCCTAACAGGTCGGGACAGTATTAACACCCAGCCCAGGTCAAGGGAAAGCGTGTCCAGGCCTGCAGTTAGCCAGGTGCTGTGTTAAGCCCTGGGAAACTGACTTTTTAGGTAAGACTTGAGGGAGGGGGTAGTAGTTTAATAGGTGCAGGCTCAGTGTGTGTGTGTGTGTGTGTACATGTGTGTGCACATGCATAAATGTGCCTGGAAGAGGGTTCAGACGGAGGGAACAGTATCTGTGAAGAGCCCAAGGTGGGATATGTTGAGGTGGCCTTCATTATATCCCCAAAGAGGCTGCAATCACTGCTCCCTCATCCACAACCCACCGATGGAGCAGGGAGAGGGTGTTACTGCCCAGATGTGTGGCCATGTTCTTGAGGTCTCAGCCCAACTTCAGCTTCCACAGAAGACAAGACCAGGCAACTCTGGGCCTGTAGTTCTCCACATCTGCCACGAGAATGAAGGGCAAAACCGTGCGCACGACACAGCAGTCGTCCCAGGTGAAGCCCTTGTCCTCTGGGGTCCTTGGCTCCCCAGCTGGCTGTCCCATCCTTGGCTGTGAGAAAAGGCAGCCTTTAGAAAAACACCTGTAAACTACAGTGGTTCAGGGGCAGGTACAGCTCAGCCTTGCCCAGCCCTGAGCCCAGCAAGGTGACATTGGGAGGGGAGTCTCTCACTGTTTTCAGGGGACAAGTCAGAATATAACAATGATACTCCGACTCCACTCCCAATTGTCGGCAGGAGCCAGGCCTCGGGCTTGTGCTTTCCTAAGTACAATCTTAGGTGGTAGGTGTGACTCATCCTCACCTTACAGATAAGAGCTGGAGGCTCAGAGAGGTTCTGTAATTTGTCCAAGGTCATTCAGCTACACCTGAGGAGATCCAGGATCAGAAGCCCATGAGGGGACCCGGGATGCCCTGTGGTCTCCCAGCCCATGGTGGTGGAAAAGTGTCCGTGGGCCAGGGGTGGGCACGCATGAGGCAGCCCTGGGACCTCAGTGTCTGGTACCTGGGGGAGGAGCCTGATGGCAGGGACTTTGATTCCAAAAAGGAAGAGCTTCGTGGGGATGCAGGGATGCAGCTGCGCAGACCTTTCTCATAAAAGTACATCCTCTTCCCTGTTGCAGTGCTGGAAGAGGGCTATTTTAGTAGCAGCAGAACTGTGCGGGTCCAAATGGCTTGCAGGGAGCTGGCAAGCCATGGACGGACAAGGCTGGAGAAACACTGAAACGGGGCTGTTAGAACAAAATGTTACACACGAGGAAGGTTGATGGGGTTTGAGCTGTGTGACAGCTGGCAGGAGACCATCTCCTACGAGGACACAGGACAAGGTGCCAGTGCAGGCTGTGAGAGGCACAGCCATGCTGACAAAGACGGGAGAGAGGCTGCTTCCCCCTGCAGCAGGAGCACGGCCGCCTGTCTGGAGGAGGGGGCCCTGGAATGAGGACTGGAGACAAACGGGGAAAAGAGTGAGGTGAAGCACCTTTGGTAGAGACCTGGGAACTGAGACAAGAATCCTGGATTCATGAGTTGGTGAACTGAACGATTCCCAGAAGCGTTTGTGCGTGTTTACAAACGTCCCCCCTTCCAAGTTGGAATCAAGACTTATTTGGCAAAGAATGTTGTCTCCGGGAAGGAGACTGCCCAGAGACGGGAACACGTAGGTGAATTCCTTTCCCAGAGCTCTAGATATGGCTTATTTGTCCACAGCTCTGGTATTTTTCTAAGATAAGTAATTGAATTGTTGAAACTGTGAAAATGAGCACTTGTGTAAACTTTGGAAGAATCCTAGTGTGTAAGTCTGGGGGCTTATGTCAGTTAAAGCTTGTGTATATATACTAATTTTAAACGTGATAAAATTGGGGCTTACATCATTTTTGCCTGTGTGTTGAGTGGTTTCCTTTGCCGAAAACACAGATGTAGTCACGCAGTATAATTTTTAATTGGAAGAGAATAGAAATATGAATTCATATTAATAGATTTGTTTTATTTTAATTAATTAATAGACTATTTTTTAGAGCAGTTTTAGTACAGTAATATTCAAGGAAAAGTACCGGAAGTTCTCACATGCTCTGGTTCACCCCCTGCACCCACAGTTTCCCTGTTTTTAGTATCTTGCATTGTCCTGGTGTACTTGTTACAATTGATCCAACTTTGATGCATTACTATTCACTGAAGGGTTCACATTATTTACATTAGCGTTCACTCTTCTTGTCGTACATTCTATGGGTTTTGACAAATGGATCCAACACTATGGTATTACACAGAATAATTTCACTGCCCTAAAAATCCCCTGTGCTTCATCTATTGTACATAGATTTTTAAAGGGAGATTTTAGATTTAAGTGATTTTCTCGTCCACGTTCTTCTAGAAAGTAGAAGTTATATTGTGTCCCTTCCCACGCCATGTCCATCCCCTCCCCATTCTAAGAAGCAGGTCAAATTGGTTTCTCACTGACAGCCTCAGAAGAGGTGGCCAGGATATGCTCAGCCCCTTAAGTCCGTATGGCCACAGGGCGGCCCCTGAGGAACTGAGAGGATATTCGCATGTCCTCTGATGTTGTAATGGGAGATAGTCACCCACAGTCCCAGCTCAGGGGCTCCTGGTCGGACTCCACTCAGCTCATCTACATGCTGGTGTCGCTTTTGGTTGAAAGCAACAGAAACCCAGCCCAAACTAACTTAAGCAGCAGAAGAAATTTAAGTACCACGTCATGGACAGGACTTAGAGCTGGTCCTGCACCGGGTAAACTCTCAGTGGTGTCGGGTACTTAGGGATCCATCTCCCAATAGCCCCTTGATCTTGCTGAGGTGATGCTGACTTTTTTCTTTCATGATTTGGGGGGTTTGTCTTAATCTAGGAGAGCTGCATGTCTCTTTAGCCGGGTTTGCCTTGAGGTAGCAAAGTCAGGTTCTCACGTCCCTCCTTCCTTCTGTACCTTTTCAAGTTGAAGGTGCGGTTCCCTTACCTAATCTCTGTTAAATGGCAGCTGCGTTATCTTGCAGGGAATGGCTGGCTCAGTATGCTATCTCCAAGAGCCCTGGTGGCTTTTGACCCAAGGGCCTCATACTTGCCACAGAGATATATTTAACTGTCCCTGTTAAGCTGAATAAGCAGGTCTCCTAAGGAACAGTCCTTCTAAAGCAGCTTTACTGTGGTTTCCCACCGCCTCTCAATCCTCCCAGGCTAGCTCTGCCCACCTTGGCTGAAAACCAATTCCGACAACTCTGGTCATCCTTTCTCCAGTCCCTTCAAGTCACAAAACTGTCACTTGAGTCACTAAGAGGTCAACTTCCACAAAATAGTGGACACATCAGTCTTTCTTTTAATGAGACTTCTCTCCAAGCTGGGGTGAAATCTGTGTCGGGAGGGAAGCAGGGCCACTGGCCTCTGCTGCTTCAAGCAACGACTCACTGCCTCTGCTGCTTGGTGCCCTGTCATCTCCCTCAGTGTTTGCCTCGCTGCCCAGCGCTGCCTCACCAGGAGCAGCCCCCAAGCCTGATGTCTGTAGACTTGGGGCTGGAAGGACTGGCGATGGGCCAACTGAGAGGCACCATGCCCACCCAGCCCCTCTGCCCACTCTGGCTCCCTCCCCTTCCCTTATTCAGGTGTAGGCCAAACTCCACCTCAGTAATAAATGCTGGAGAGGGTGTGGAGAAAAGGGAGCCCTCCTGCACTGTTGGTGGAAATGTAAATTGGTGCAGCCACAATGGAGAACAGTATGGAGGTTCCTTAAAAAACTAAAATTAGGGGACTTCCCTGGTGGTCCAGTGGTGAAGACTCCGTGCTCCCAACGCAGGGGGCCTGGGTTTGATCCCTGGTTGGGGAACTAAAACCCCACATACTGCAACTGAGCCCACGCACCGCAACTAGAGAGCCTGCGCACTGGAACTAGAGAAGCCCACGCACCACAACAAAGACCCAGCACAGCCAAAATAAACAGATTAATTAATTAATTAAAACAAAAACTAGAAATAGAGTTACCATATGATCCAGCAATCCCACTCCTGGATATATACCTGGAAAAGACAAAAACTCTAATTCAAAGATACATGCACCCCAGTGTTCATAGTGGCACTATTTACAATAACCAAGACATGGAAACGACCCAAGTGCCCATCTAACAGATGATTCATTTAAGATATATATATGTGATAGAATATTACTCAGCCATAAAAAAGAATGAAATATTACCATTTACAGCAACATGGATGGACCTAGAGAATATCATACTAAGTGATGACAGAGAAAGACAAATATTATATGATATCACTTATGCGTGGACTCTAAAAGACAATACAAATGAACCTGTATACAAAATAGGAACAGACTCACAGACACAGAAAACAAACTTATGGTTACCAAAGGGGAAAGAGAGTGGGGAGGGTTAAATTAGGAGTATGGGATTAACAGATACAAACTACTATACATAAACTAGATAAGCAACAAGGATTTGCTGTATAGCACAAAGAACTATATTCAATATCTTTTTAAAAATTAATTAATTAATTTTATTTTAGGCTGTGTTAGGTCTTAGTTGCGGCACGCGGGATCCTCTGCTGTGGCACGCACGTTCCTCATTGCGGTGTGTGCGCTTCTCTCTAGTTGTGGCTCGCATGCTCAGTAGTTGTGGTGTGTGGGCTTTGTTGCCCCGTGGCATGTGGGATCTCAGTTCCCCGACCAGGGATTGAATCTGCGTCCCCTGAATTGGAAGGCAGATTCTATTTTTTTAAATTTAATTTATTTATTTTTGGCTGTGTCGGGTCTTTGTTGCTGCGCGCGGGCTTTCCCTAGTTGCGGTGAGCAAGGGGTACTCTTTTGTTGCGGTGCGCGGGCTTCTCATTGCGGTGGCTTCTCTTGTTGCGGAGGGCGGGCTCTAGGTGCGCGGGCTTCAGTAGTTGTGGCTCACGGGCCCTAGAGCACAGGCTCAGTAGTTGTGGCGCACGGGCTTAGTTGCTCCGCGGCATGTGGGATCATCCCGGACCAGGGCTCAAACCCGTGTCCCCTGCATTGGCAGGCGGATTCTTAACCACTGCGCCACCAGGGAAGTCCCTCGATATCTTGTAATAACCTATAATGGAAAATAATTTAAAAATATATATATATGAATCACTTTGCCGTATACTTGAAATTAACACAATATTGTAAATCAGCTATACCTCAAAAAATAAAAATTCACTTACAAGACTATTTGCCTATGGCAGGAATGGGGTAGGGCAGGGTGGGCGGTGGCAAATTGCAAAGGGGGATGTGGATAAAAGGGAATAAACAGATGCTTAAAAACAGAAAAGGGGCCTGGCATTGACTAATGATGATAGAGTGCCATGAACAATAGCATATGATTAACCCAAATTTCTGCACCTGAAGTTTAAAAACAGGGGAAAACAAAAGCAAAGGAGGGAGGAAGGAGGCAAGGAAGGAAGAAAGCTGTCCAGGAAGGGAACAAGGTGGTGTGTGAGCGGGAGCTGCCCAAGAGTGCCCAGTCTCTGGTCCAGAGGGGCCCAGCCCAGATCGGGAAGGAGTCATCTCAGGGGGCTTCTCAGAACCCTCTTCATATTCTTATGAAAATGAGAGATATGTCAAAAGAATGTACAAGGTCCTCACTTCCCAAAAGGATTCCAGAATTTTAAGGCCACTGAACTTGACACCTTTGATTTTGGAATGAATTCAAGTCCAAAGACCCAAACCAAGCCCAGACTTTGCATCCAGCTGGGCATGAATCATCCAACAGATGGTGAGTGCACATTTAGAAATGAGTCTGGTGAGCCCTCGGAGCTACAAAGGCTCTAAGATGAGCCCTGCCAAGCTAAGCTGCCATATCCTCCTTTGGGAGTGGCTGAGGGACTGGGGAATGTGTGGGTTCCGCTCTTTCTGGCTGCTGGGAGAAGATGTGACTCTGCAAATTCGAGTAATATTGCGGGAAGGTGGGTTAATGGCAACTGTCAGAATATTAAAGCAGACACTGGGGTCTACCTCGGCTTTTCTTCCCCTTCCCGCGTCCCTCATAGTCTTCCCAAGCACCCTCTTTTTGTCTCTCTGCTTCTCACCTTTGACCTTCTCGAAGACAGAGGCTGTCACAGGATAGCTCAGTTAACGTCCACAGTATGGCAGCTCCTGATGGATAGCTTTTGGCTCAGCTATTGTTGGCCCATCCAGGCAAATCGTTGAAGCACATGGCTATTTTCTTTTCTTTTTAAAAAATTAATTAATTAATTAATTAATTAATTTATTTATTTTTGGCTGCATTGGGTCTTTGTTGCTGTGCGTGGGCTTTCTCTAGTTGTGGCGAGCGGGGGCCGCTCTTCGTTGCAGTGCGCCGGCTTCTCATTGTGGTGGCTTCTCTTGTTGCGGAGCACGGGCTCTAGGCGCGCAGGCTTCAGTAGTTGTGGCACACGGGCTCAATAGCTGTGGCTCGTGGGCTCTAGAGCGCAGGCTCAGTAATTGCGGCTCATGGGCTTAGTTGCTCCGTGGCATGTGGGATCTTCCTGGACCTGGGCTCGAACCTGTGCCCTCTGCATTGGCAGGGGGATTCTTAACCACTGCGCCACCAGGGAAGCCCACACGTGGCTATTTTCTTATGCATGGATGCCTGGCACTGGGGCTTTGTGGTCTGCTCAGGAGATACATGATAGGTATGATGGGTCTTAATTTACTAAGCATCTCTCTGTATTAGTCTTGTGCCAGATGCTGGGACACCACATAACTAACCTATGTTGCCCAAGCCAAATGCCTCTGGAGCTCCAGTTAGTACGAGATGAACATAAACACTTGTCCCATGGCTCTGCCCCAAGCTGGCCATGTGTCATCGCCTCCTGCCTCTGGCCCGTCTCAGAGGGGAAGGCTCTCAAGTGCACCTACCTCCTAGTCCCCACTTGCAGGCAGAAATTTAGTGGCCAGGCCCTTCTACTCTAACCCCCTCTGGACTGAACCAGACTGTTCCATCTATTGTCTCATATTAGTAAGTGTTCAGGTTTTACTGATCTCCAATAGCCTCCTCTGAGCCCCTAAGGGAAGGAGAAAAGGAGAATAAGACACAGATGATGGAACCAGTGCTGGTGATAATGTTGCCCAACAAAGTCCAGAATAACTTGGCAACCAGTGACCTTCTGACCAGTCTCCCTCGTGGGTACAAGCATGGGGGGGAAAGGCAGACCTTCCCTAGAGGGGCATGGGGCTTGATGAGGCTTTCTAACCCTGCCAACTGTGTCACCCTCCTAAGGACAAAGGATAGGACTTCCAGGACCATGTTAAATCATAGCAGTGAAAATGTCCCCTTTGAATAAGTTTTCAAAGGGATGAGATTTAGAATGTTGAGGAGGGGGCCTTCTGCCCTTTTTTTTTTTTTTTTTTTTTTGGCCACACCACTTGTGGGATTTTAGTTCCCCAGCCAAGGACTGAATCCGGGCCCTCGGCAGGGAGAGATGGAGTCCTAACCACTGGATAAGCCAGGGAATTCCCTTTATTTTGTGACTGTTAGAGGTTACTGCATCCACATCAGCTGTCCTATGCAATCTCTGTCGTTGCCCCCATGCCAATCTTGCATTCTCTTGCATTAGTGAGCAACGTGGATTTCCCTGAATACTTGACAGAGAAGACCGAGCAGGAGGTTTTCACATCACTCGCTCCATAGCAAACTCTTCAGACACTTCCTCTGCCATGTCTCCTTCCCAGGCTCTCATCAGTGGGTCCCCAGGATTCTCTCTGAGCCTCCTCAGGCAGCCCGCAGCAGTGCTCAGCCCCCCAACCCTGCTGCCTTGGTCCTGACTCTCGCTGCATCTCTCTCCATTGCTCGTCTTCCTTCTGTGGGATGGTCTGGCTTCTCTCTGGGCTTCTGACCACAATCCTCTGCTTACCATGGCAATGCTCAGGAAACCCCACCTACTAAGACTGGCCCTTGGACCCACCCCTTAGGCCTTCAGAAAGAAGGCCTCTGATTGGCCAGTCTTTTTCACTTATCCACCTCTTGGAACAATCACTGGGTCCAGGAGGATATACTGCTAAGTTGGGCCCAGCCTGAGTCACATGCCCACCCTGTTGCAGGGATGGGCTCTGTGACTGACAGTACTCCTACCAGGACTACAGGGAGCAGGGTACATTTGCTCCAAAAGAAAGGGGTACCGATTGGCGCACAAAATCAGTAGTTACCCCAGCCCTCAAGGGGCCCCTCGGAAGTGGGAATAGGTTATGGGGGAGGGGGGAAGAATTCCCCTTCTTATTTTGTACAAAAACAAACATTTTTGGTTATTTTAATCCTGCAGTGCCCTCTATGCTGGATTTCTATCACTTGCAATCAAAAGAATCCCGACTGTTACAGAAGCATTGCAGAAAAAGGCATTTATTTTTAATATCCATGTGCTTTGCTAAAACTGTTTAAACTATTTATTTTAAACTATTTTAAGGTTGTTCAAGTTGACCCTTAAACAACACGGGTTTGAACTGCGTGGGTCCACTTATACACAGAATTTTTTTCAATAAGTATGTGCTACAGTACCACATGGTGTGGAACCACGGCTACAGGGCCCACTATGGGACCTGAGCATCCCCGGATTTTGGCATTTGGGGACAGGTCCTGGAACCAACCCGCCACAGATACTGAGGGTTGATGGTACTTGTTTTGAAATTTTGCAGGTTAACTCTTAATTTGACACCCATTTAAAGAGATGCTTTAGGACTTCCCTGGTGGTCCAGTGGTTAAGACTCCACGCTCCCAAAGCAGGGGGCACGGGTTCGATCCCTGGTCGGGGAAATAAGATCCTGCACACCACCAGGTGCGGCCAAAAAAATAAATACATGAAAATAAAGAAATAAATAGATGCTTTCAGTGGTTTATATTTTATCTCTTCCACATAAAACTTTTGAATTACTTATTGGTAAATGTGACTTGTTTAATGAGCAAAGTTAGTGGTTTTTCAGGATGTAGATGGGGCATGACAGCCTGCCAACAGAGAGCCGGAGAATTTCGGTCCTTGTCACTCTGACAAACACGTCCTGGCCTGGTTCCCACAAGGAAACTTCTCATTTCATCTGATGACCTTGCTTCCATAGATTCTTTTTAGCTTCAAGTACTTGTCTGAACAAGCCTGTCTTTTCATAGATGACTAAAAACACTCTATAAAGAGGTACCATTCACAAGAGTTAATAACAGAAAGCACTGTGTCAAAATCCAAGACATGAATATAATTAAAATCACATTGTATTTCCTGTTGGTCGCTGAAGCAGACATTTAGAAAGTCTTATCTTCAATAGGACATTTAGAATGCCTGTCATAGAAAATTATCTTTAAATGATAGCTCAGAAAAGAAATACAAAAAGCTCTCGTGCCATTTATTATTAATGTGATTTATGTTAAGCGTCTCAGTGGAAAGCTGAAAATGTGCCAATAAATTAGTTCAAGAAATGATGCAAAATTAAATATTAATGAAGTGCTCAAACAAGCACCAATTAAACTGCAGTATAAGCTTGTAAATATTTCCATAAGTAATTCCCACTCCATATTCAGGTAGCATTGAAGTTCAAAAAAAAGAATCATCATTAATTTATACAGAAACCTTTTTTTATTAATAAATTTTCCAATTCACAAATTTAAACCTAGCTTCTGGTTTTTAAAAAGGCAATAAACCGTTAATATTTGTGCTTGGATTCATAGATCATGGGTAGTCTTTTTTTTTTTTTTTTTTTTTTTGGCGGTACACGGGCCTCTCACTGTTGTGGCCTCTCCCACTGCGGAGCACGGGCTCCGGACGCGCAGGCTCAGCGGCCACGGCTCACGGACCCAGCCGCTCCGCGGAATGTGGGATCTTCTCGGACCGGGGCACGAACCCGTGTCCCCTGCATCGACAGGCGGACTCTTAACCACTGCGCCACCAGGGAAGCCCCATGGGTAGTCTATGTTGCAAGTGATAGAAAGCCCAACTCAGCTGGCTTAAACAAAAAGGAGAATCTGCCTGCATATGCTTAACTGAAAAGTACAAAGGAATGTCGCTGCAGGCAAGGTTCCATCCAGCAGCTCAAAACATAGCACGAAAAACCTGGTATCTTTCTACCTCTCCTCCCTGCCTTCTGCTGCATCGACCTCTTCCTCCGGGTGATGGATACTGGAGGGCAATACCCTTCTCTCCCCTTCAGGACCAAAGCACTTCATTCCCCCAGCTGTCGGGAGGATTGGTTGTTGATGGCTCACAGCTGAGTCCTTCAGGCATCAGCTCATATTGGTAAATGCTCGGCCTCTATTTATTCCCCTCCAAATACTATCCTCTGTCTCTCCCAAGGGTACATGGCCTCCCAGTGACTGCTTAGTACAGGGGTACAAAGGCCAAGTCCTCTTGCCTAAGTTAGAGACGACTCTGAAGGGTCAACTCAGCTTGAGCTCCCTGTGGGACAAGCTACGGCCTCTGGTACAACTGCATCACAGTTCACCTGCCTCTGCTCCATCCTGCTTCATGTACCTGCTTACCGTTTTTCTGAGACCACCATCTTTCTGAGACCACGCCCTAATAAATTTCTCACATATAAGTCCCCGCCACAGAATCTATTTCCAGGGACCCAGACCTAAGACGGTTGGGGCTAGGAGTGATTTTAGGGAGCAGATTCTAAAAACAGGAGTTTGAAGCTTGAAGTGGAGCACCCTGGCATGCTGAAATGGTGCAACTGGTCAAACTTTCACTGGGGATGTGCTGGGATGGGAGACTGATGGAAGGGAAGGCACTGGTGGAAGCAAGTTCCCTCGTGTTTGAGAGGTTCAAGGGAAGTAGTAATAAAAGGACTGTGGGGCTTCCCTGGTGGCACAGTGGTTGAGAGTCCGCCTGCCGATGCAGGGGACGCGGGTTCGTACCCCGGTCTGGGAAGATCCCACATGCCGCGGAGCAGCTGGGCCCGTGAGCCATGGCCGCTGAGCCTGTGCGTCCGGAGCCTGTGCTCCGCAACGGGAGAGCCCACAACAGTGAGAGGCCCGCGTACCGCAAAAAAAAAAAAAAAAAAAAAAAGGACTGTGGAATCACATGGCTGGGGCTATCAACGCTTGAAGAAAGACAATGAAGGTTTGAGGATGCTTAATCACCAATTTAAGGCAAAGCGTGAAAGTCTCCTTGGCAGCATGTAAAGAGAGACTCTCATCTTCTGCAGCTGGAGGGCAGAAAAAGCTAGGATGAGGACCATTCCTCTTGCCTATGAGAGGAATGGAGCGAAGGAGGTCAAATCCTCAATCAAGTCAAGTCTGCTCTGCCAAGGTCATGCCCTGATACAGAAGGAGCAGGACTCAGACTTGGAAGGGGAACATCTGGGTCAATGCACTCAAAATTCTTGAATTTCCAGATTCCATTGAATCCTCTGGACCTGCAGAAGTGCCCCCTCCTCCCTGTTAAAGGCTAAAGCTCCCTCTTGCTTGAAAGTGATGCAGGATCCTCTGCTTTGTAAGACAGGAGACGTCCGCCTCCTGCCCACAACACAAAGAACTAGAGTTAAGTCACAACAACATCCAGCCCGGGAAGTGTTACAGGAACTTGCCGACAGACACTAGCAAGAGTCAGAGAGCAAATATGGGACTGGATCCTGAGGATGAAGATCAAGGGGGCAGAATATAAAGTTTGATTAGAGAGAATTTATTAATATGGAGCAGTCTCCTATGATACAGGATTTCAGTCCCTGGCAAGAACCCCAGGAGAAGGTGCTAGGATAGCCAGCTCTTGGAAGCCTGTGAACGGCAATGGCCCACACTAAGTGAAGTAAAAAAGCCCAAACTGCCGTGGCCGGTGGTAGAACAAGGGGTCAAACGGCTCAAAGGAGAGGGCATGTAGACAGGGTTATCCTGCGGGGGTCTGCAGACTCCCCAGCTGACTGTGTTCATGCTGGATGTATCCTCCATAGGCCAGGGCTGAGGGTGGGAGATGCTGTTATAGATCGGGGCTCCCTGATAGTAATGGGGATAAAAGGAATCTAGAACAATAGAGGCCAGGCGGTAGTACTTACCTGTCAGAAGTGGCCATGATTCTCATAATGAGCAGCAAGGTCAGAGAGGCAGCCGGAGGCCCTGACTCTCAGAAAGCCATAGAAATGGTTAATAGGACGTGGTATTCCTAGAGGCAAGATAGACGTATAGCCAGAAAGAGCATTGTTTACCTTTTTTTTTTTTTTTAATCAGCCACCCCAATAAAAAGCCATGATCCCTTCTCCAGCTCCCAACTTAAGCTAAGACCTAGAAGCTGCTGAACAAAGAAGGACCCTCATCTCCTGGCAAATGTGCAGAGTAAGGTTCCCCTAGCCCCTCCCCAGGAAGACATTGGGTGATTACTTTAGTGATCATGCACTGGGGAAAGAGGACGACCTGGACCTTTTTTGAGAACTGTTGGACACAAAGTCCAAGTTGACATTGATACCCAGGGATCTGAAGCATCATCATGGCCCCTTGTTGGAGTGGGGACATATGGGGTCAGGTAATAAGTGTGGTCCTCACCCATGGCCAGCTTTACAGTGGGTCCTCCAGGTCCACAGACCCACCTGTAGTCATTTTCCTGGTCTCTTAATCTATAATTGGGACAGGCACAGCTGAGAGTTGGCAGAATCCTCGAATTGGTTCCTTGTCCTGTGGGTTAAGGGCCATGATAATGAGGCAGAAGAAAGGGAAACCTCTCAAACTGCCTCCACCCAGCCAACCAAAGACCGTATCTTACCCTGGGAAGAATGGCAGAGATTAATGCCACCAGGAAAGACCTAAAGGGCGGTCTTCATCATTTCTCCCATTTAGTACCCCAGTCTGACCCCTCTGTCACCTGCCACTGCTGAGTTGTACCTCCCCCTTAGATGGCATCTATAACCACCTTGGGGTGGAGGCTGCGGGGCTTATAACCAGCTGATGGAGGAAGAAAAAGACCAAGTTTTGTTCGTGGATGAGTTGGCTTGTTATGTGGGTGAATGGACCACTGCTGCCCTATAGCTGCAGGCAGGAGTGGCCCTGGAAGAGCAAGGGGGAGAAATCTCAGCTTCGAGGGTAAATCTAGTCGTCCATTTTGTGTACAAACAGAGTGACCTGAAGTAAGAATGTACATGGACTCAAGGGTAGTGGCAAGTGGTCAAGGACCTAGAAGGAGAAACATTGTAAAATTAGGAAAAAAGGAAGTGGGGGGGAAAGACCTGTGGATGGACCCACGGAGGGGGCACAAAGTGTGAAAATTTTGTATCACGTGTTAATGTGATCAGTGAGACCCCCCAACCCCCACCCCAGGGGGTGGGGTGCAGCCAATCCCGCCCAGGCCAGAGGGAGCTCAACAGCAGAAACAGCAGATGTCCACTAGAGTGACAAAGTTATATTTGGAAACCAGTAGCCCAGAAAAATTTCCCTAGATTTGTACTTCTAAGACAGAGTTGAAAGATCCTTTTGTCCAGGTTCTCACCAAAAAGGTAATTAACCAGCCTTCACTGAACACTTTCAAACAGGTTGCTCGTTAACTCTCCGGGTGACCTGCCTCCCTTTAGGACAGTGCAGTGCTCAGCAGTTTCTCCTTCTGTGACAGGTTGGGATTTTCTCCTCCTACCCTCCAAGGAAGGGCATCGTGCCTCCCCATCTTTGGCTCCATGCCAAACTAGGATCTAAAAGAAAGTATTTTGGTAAGAGAAGTGACATACGCTTTGTTAGCAGAACAACCCAGGGAACTTATGCTGCAAGAAATGATCCATTTTAGGACTTCCCTGGTGGCGCAGTGGTTAAGAATCCTCCTGCCAATGCTAGGGGACACGGGTTCGAGCCCTGGTCAGGGAAGATCTCACATGCCGCGGAGCAACTAAGCCCATGCGCCACAGCTAGTGAGCCTGTACTCTAGAGCCTGCAAGCCACAACTACTGAGCCAGCCTGCCACAACTACTGAAGCCCGTGTGCCTAGAGCCTGTGCTCTGCAACAAGAGAAGCCACCACAATGAGAAGCCTGAGCACCGCAACGACGAGTAGCCCCCGCTGTCTGCAACTAGAGAAAGCCTGTGCGCAGCAACGAAGACCCAACACAGCCAAAAATAAGTAGATAAATAAATAAATTTTTTTTAAAAAGAAATGATCCATTTTAACAAGAGAAAGAATTGTTTGACTGGTCAATGTTTCCCTTGGAGGGAAGTAAAACCCTCTCCCTTACACACAAAATACCTCCACTACCATTGAGAGAATAATCAGAAGCAAATGGATGAAATGATCCAGAGACTGGCTGGAGACAGACGGTGGAGGGAGAGGAAGAAAACAAGGAGAAATCAGAGAGGGTGAGATTTCGGATGCCCACAGGATTGGCTTCAATGGAAAAAGGAGTAAATTTTTCTATAACATTCTGGAGGTTCTGACTGCAGAGTTGATTGTCTAATGACGGTTTTACCTTCCCACCCTTTCAAATTTGAAGGGTTATACTTACCTTTAGCTTAAACCAGAATTAATTATTTCCGAGTATAACCCAAACATCTCTTGGTAGAGCCAGATTAAGAGGAAGGCCAGCATGGCAGTTGCCTGGGGTAAACCCTTGGCATTAATAAGAAAAGTGATACCAGTTAACTCAGTTTTCTGTAAGTGATGCCTTACATAAGAGGCAAGAAGTAAATTATCCCCACTCGTGCCAGAGTGGGCAATGCCCTTGGGTGCAAACTTTAAAATACTGTTCATCAGTCTCAAACAGTTTCTATTATTTTTTTCTCTTTTTTTGAATTTTATTTAATTTATTTTTTCATACATCACGTTCCTATTAGTAATCCATTTTATACATATTAGTGTATATATGTCAGTCTCAGTCTCCCAATTCATCCCACTGCCACTAGCACCCCTCCACTGCTTTCCCCCCTTGGTGTCCATACGTTTGCTCTCTACATCTGTGTCTCTATTTCTTCCCTGCAAACTGGTTCATCTGTACCATTTTTCCAGGTTCCACATCTATGCGTTAATATACGATATTTGTTTTTCTCTTTCTGACTTACTTCACTCTGTATGACAGTCTCTAGATCCATCCACGTCTCTACAAATGACCCAATTTCGTTCCTCTTTATGGTTAATATTCCATTGTATATATGTACCACATCTTCTTTATCCATTCATCTGTTGATGGGCATTTAGGTTGCTTCCATGACCCGGCTATTGTAAATACTCCTGCAGTGAACATTGGTGTGCATGTGTCTTTTTGAATTATGGTTTTCTCTGGGTATATGCCCAGTAGGGGGATTGCGGGGTCATGTGGTAATTCTACTCTTAGTTTTTTAAGGAACCTCCATACTGTTCTCCATAGTGGCTGTACCAATTTACATTCCCACCAACAGCGCAAGAGGGTTCCCTTTTCTCCACACCCTCTCCAGCATTTGTGGTTTGTAGATCTGATGATGCCCATTCTAACTGGTGTGAGGTAATACCTCATTGTAGTTTTGATTTTCATTTCTCTAATAATTAGTGACGTTGAGCAGATTTTCATGTGCTTCTTGGCCAACTGTATGTCTTCTTTGGAGAAATGTCTATTTAGGTCTTCTGCCTATTTTTGGATTGGCTTATTTGTTTTTTTATTATTGAGCTTCATGAGCTGTTTATATATTTTGGAGATTAATCCTTTGTCCATTGATTTGTTTGCAAATATTTTCTCCCATTCTGAGGGCTGTCTTTTCGTCTTGTTTGTAGTTTCCTTTGCTTTGCAAAAGCTTTTTAACTTTCATTAGGTCCCATTTGTTTATTTTTGTTTTTATTTCCATTACTCTAGGAGGTGGATCAAAAAAGATCTTGTGGGCTTCCCTGGTGGCGCAGTGGTTGAGAGTCTGCCTGCCGACGCAGGGAACACAGGTTCATGCCCAGGTCCAGGAGGATCCCACGTGCCGCGGAGCGGCTAGGCCCGTGGACCATGGCCGCTGGACCTGCACGTCCGGAGCCTGTGCTCCGCAACGTGAGAGGCCCGCGTACCGCAAAAAAAAAAAAAAAAAAAGATCTTGCTGTGATTTATGTCAAAGAGTGTTCTTCCTGTGTTTTCCTCTAAGAGTTTTATAGTGTCCAGTCTTACATCTAGGTCTCTAATCCATTTTTAGTTTATTTTTGTGTATGGTGTTAGGAAGTGTTCTAATTTCATTCTTTTACATGTAGCTGTCCAGTTTTCCCAGCACCACTTATTGAAGAGACTGTCTTTTCCCCATTGTATATCCTTGCCTCCTTTGTCATAGATTAGTTGACCACAGGTGCGTGGGTTTATCTCTGGGCTTTCTATCCTGTTCCATTGATGTATATTTCTGTTTTTGTGCCAGTACCATATTGTCTTGATTGCTGTAGCTTTGTAGTATAGTCTGAAGTCAGGGAGTCTGACTCTTCCAGCTCCATTTTTTCCCTCAAGGCTGCTTTGGCTATTCGGGGTCTTCTGTGTCTCCATACAAATTTTAAGATTTTTTTGTTCTAGTTCTGTAAAAAATGCCATTGGTAATTTGATAGGGATTGCATTGAATCTGTAGACTGCTTTGGGTAGTATAGTCATTTTCACAATATTGATTCTTCCAATCCAAGAACATGGATTGGAAGAATCCAATCTCTCCATCTATTTGTATCATCTTTAATTTCTTTCATTAGTGTCTTATAGTTTTCTGCATACAGGTCTTTTATCTCCCTAGGTAAGTTTATTCCTAGGTATTTTGTTCTGTCTGTTGCAATGGTAAATGGGAGTGTTTCCTTAATTTCTCTTTCAGATTTTTCATCATTAGCGTATAGGAATGCAAGAGATTTCTGTGCATTAATTTTGTATCCTGCAACTTTACCAAATTCATTGATTAGCTCTAGTAGTTTTCTGGTGGCATCTTTAGGATTCTCTATGTATAGTATCATGTCATCTGCAAACAGTGACAATTTTACTTCTTTTCCAATTTGTATTCCTTTTATTTCTTTTTCTTCTCTGATTGCCTTGGATAGGACTTCCAAAACTATGTTGAATGGCAGTGGTGAGAGTGGACATCCTTGTTTTGTTCCTGATCTTAGAGGAAATGCTTTCAGTCTTTCACCATTGAGAATGATGTGTGCTGTGGGTTTGTCGTATATGGCTTTTATTCTGTTGAGGTAGGTTCCCTCTATGCCCACTTTCTGGAGACTTTTTTATCATAAATGGGTGTTGCATTTTGTCCAAAGCTTTTTCTGCATCTATTGAGATGATCATGTGGTTTTTCTTCTTCAGTTTGTTAATATGGTTTATCACATTGATTGATTTGCGTATATTGAAGAATCCCTGCATCCCTGGGATTAATCCCACTTGATCATGGTGTATGATCCTTTTAATGTGTTGTTGGATTCTGTTTGCTCGTATTTTGTTGAGGATTTTTGCATCTATATTCGTCGGTGATATTGCTCTGTAATTTTCATTTTTTGTAGTATCTTTGTTTGGTTTTCGTATCAGGGTGCTGGTGGCCTCATAGAATGAATTTGGGAGTGTTCCTTCCTCTGCAATTTTTTGGAAGAGTTTGAGAAGGATGGGTGTTAGCTCTTCTCTAAATGTTTGACAGAATTCACCTGTGAAGCCATCTGGTCCTGGACTTTTGTTTGTTGGAAGCTTTTTAATCACAGTTTCAATTTTATTACTTGTGATTCGTCTGTTCATATTTTCTATTTCTTCCTGGTTCAGTCTTGGAATGTTATACCTTTCTAAGAATTTGTCCATTTCTTCTAGGTTGTACATTATATGGGCACAGAGTTGTTTGTAGTAGTCTCTTAGGATGCTTTGTATTTCTGTGGTGTCTGTTGTAACTTCTCCTTTTTCATATCTAATTTTATTGATTTGAGTCCTCTCCCTCTTTTTCTTGATGAGTCTGGTTAATGGTTTATCAATTTGGTTTATCTTCTCAAAGAACCAGCTTCTAGTTTTATTGATTTTTGCTATTGCTTTCTTTGTTTCTATTTCATTTATTTCTGCTCTGATCTTTATGAGTTCTTTCCTTCTGCTAACTTTGGGTTTTGTTTGTTCTTCTTCCTCTAGTTCCTTTAGGTGTAAGGTTAGATTGTTTATTTGAGATTTTCCTTGTTTCTTGAGGTAGGCTTGTATTGCTATAAACTTCCCTCTTAGAACTGCTTTTGCTGCATCCAATAAGTTTTGGATCATTGTGTTTTCATTGTCATTTGTCTCTATTTTTTGATTTCCTCTTTGATTTCTTCAGTGATCTCTTGATTTAGTAACATATTGTTTAGCCTCCATGTGTTTGTGTTTTTTACATTTCTTTCCCTGTAATTGATTTCTAATCTCATAACGTTGTGGTCAGAAGACATACCTGATATGATTTCAATTTTCTTAAATTTACTGAGGCTTGATTTGTGACCCAATATGTGATCTATCCTGGAGAATGTTCCATGTGTACTTATGAAGCAAGTGTAATCTGCTGTTTTTGGATGGAATGTCCTATAAATATCAATTAAATCTATATGGTCTATTGTGTCATTTAAAGCTTGTGCTTCCTTATTGATTTTCTGTTTGGATGATCTGTCCATTGGTGTAAGTGAGGTGTTAAAGTCCCCTGGTATTATTGTGTTACTGTCGATTTCCTCATTTATAGCTGTTAGCAATTGCCTTATATATTGAGGTGCTCCTATGTTGGGTGCATATATATTTATAATTGTTATATCTTCTTCTTGGATTGATCCCTTGATCATTATGTAGTGTCCTTCCTTGTCTCTTGTAGCATTCTTTATTTTAAGGTCTATTTTATCTGATATGAGTATTGCTACTCCAGCTTTCTTTTGATTTCCATTTACATAGAATATTTTTTTCCATCCCCTCACTTTCAGTCTGTATGTGTCCCTAGGTCTGAAGTGAGTCTCTTGTAGACAGCATATACATGGGTCTTGTTTTTGTATCCATTCAGTGAGCCTGTGTCTTTTGGTTGGAGCATTTAATCCGTTCATGTTTAAGGTAATTATCAATATGTATGTTCCTATTACCATTTTCTTAATTGTTATGGGTTGTTTTTGTAGGTCCTTTTCTTCTCTTGTGTTTCCCACTTAGAGAAGTTCCTTTAGCATTTGTTGTAGAGCTGGTTTGGTGGTGCTGAATTCTCTTAGTTTTTGCTTGTCTGTAAAGCTTTTGATTTCTCCATTGAATCTGTATGAGATCCTTGCTGGGTAGAGTAATCTTGGTTGTATGTTCTTCCCTTTCATCACTTTAACTATATCATGCCACTCCCTTCTGGCTTGTAATGTTTCTGCTAAGAAATCAGCTGTTAACCTTATGGGTTCCCTTGTATGTTATTTGTCGTTTTTCCCTTGTTGCATTCAATAATTTTTCCTTGTCTTCAATTTTTGTCAATTTGATTACTATGTGTCTCGGTGTGTTTCTCCTTGGGTTTATCCTGCCAGGGACTCTCTGAGCTTCCTGGACTTGGGTGGCTATTTCCTTTCCCATGTTAGGGAAGTTTTCAACTATAATCTCTTAAAATATTTTCTTGGGTCCTTTCTCTCTCTCTTCTCCTTCTGGGACCCCTATAATGCAAATGTTGTTGCATTTAATGTTGTCCCAGTGGTCTCTTAGGCTGTCTTCATTTCTTTTCATTCTTTTTTCTTTTCTGTCCTGCGACAGTGAATTCCGCCATTCTGTCTTCCAGGTCACTTATCCGTTCTTCTGCCTCAGTTATTCTGCTATTGATTCCTTCTAGTGTATTTTTCATTTCACTTATTGTATTGTTCATCTCTGTTTGTTTGTTCTTTAATTCTTCTAAGTGTTCTTTAATGCTTCTAGGTCTTTGTTAAACATTTCCTGCATCTTCTGGATCTTTGCCTCTATTCTTTTTCTGAGGTTCTGGATCATCTTCACTATCATTATTCTGAATTCTTTTTCTGAAAGGTTGCTTAACTCCACTTCATTTAGTTGTTTTTCTGGGGTTTTATCTTGTTCCTTCATCTGGTACAAAGTCCTCTGCCTTTTCATTTTGTCTATCTTTCTGTGAATCCAGACAGTTTCTATGGAGTATTTCTGCAAACATGTAAATCACAAGATGCAGCCACAGGCATGACACCAACTCAAAACCAGCTGGCAACTCTGATATGCTTCCCTGAAGTCAGCAGCTGCAGTCAGCTGAAATTGTGAAGCCAAATCACAGCAGGGGAAGACTGCTTACCCAGAAGGAGAGATTTATTTTATTGTCTAATATTTAAACAGTTTAATATGCTTCCCAATAAATTGTTTGAATGCTTCAGAAAAGAGCATGTAACAAATACATGCAATAAATCCCTCATTTTAACATAAAGGAATATGTATAAAAGAGCATCTGTTTCTCTCCATCTATAATTAGCAAGTGTTTAGAGGATCCTGGTTTGAAGGGGCATCCACATCTCTCAGTCCCCAGGCTCCTGGCCTCAATAGCCTGTGGGTACAAATGAGGCCACATTATCATTAATGCCCAAACCACAAAAGCTCTTTGCTCTGTCCAGCAGCACCTCAGAGGCTTGGCCACCCCTTCCCCAGAGTCTCTGAATGAGGGGCCTCTCTGTGCGCAAGGACAAGCCTCCCTCTCGGCCTCCTCCGCAGCCAGCCACTGCCCACATGCCTCCTCATTGGGGGCCCAGAACTGCACTGCTTCTGGGGTCTGTGGTGACTGAGGCCTTTCCTGATGCCCTCAGCCAGGTGATCTTTGCTGGGGTCCCCAGAGCCCTCAGGCGATGACAGCTGGAAACCAGGGGATGGAGGAGTGGAGGGAGAATGCCCCCCCTCCAGCTCCACACCATGTCCTGTCACCTGGACTTCAGAGGGGCGGAGAGTGTCCAGAGTCTCCCCACATCCTTCAGATTCTGGCCCTGCACCTGTCTCCACCAGGGTCCCAGACCAGTTCTTCCTGCTGGGCTGGGGCACATGGCCACTCCATTCCTTCTCCTCTCCTCCTCTCTCTCTTCCTCCCTCTCCTGGATTTTCTTGTGTGTGTGTGTGTGTGTGTGTGTGTGTGTGTGTGTGTCTGTGTGTGTGTCTGTGTGTGTGTGTTCCATGAGGGCAGGGATTTTTTTTGCCCGTTTCATCCACCATTGTATCTTTATTGCCCAGAAGAGTACCCAGCAAATAATAGATGCTCAAGAAACTTTGTAGACTGAATGGGAAAAAAGTGAATCCAAGAAACCCTCCTGCCTCCTCCTTCAGCACAAAAGCCCATGCCCCCATGTGTATCCTTTCAGACAGAGCCCACAGGGATATCAGTCCCCCAATTTTACAGCTCAGCTAGGCTCAGCCAGGACATGCACTGCTTGAGGATGTAGGATCATAGCTGTGTTACGAGCATGCACTGGCCTCAGCAGCCTGGGCCCACAAAATGGGCACAAGTCACAGGGGCTCCAGTTCCTGTCCCACTCAACAATAGGAGGTCCATCCTTCCCAAATACTCTGGGGATCCACAGGGGATGTTGAGTGTTTCCTTATGCCATCCTGTGCCCCTCGCCACCTCAGCTGGCCTTCTGCCCCTATTTCTGCTCTGCTCTCTCTATCCACCTACTGCCTGCTCTGTTACAGCCTGTCCCTAGCCTCCCTCAAGCTAACCCTCCTCATGCCTAGCACTGGCAGGGCAGCTGCCCTCAGGTGCATGGCCTGACCTTGGCCACCACTCCTGCCTCATTTCCTCTCTTTGCTCATCAACCTGTAGCCCCTTGAGCCTTCATTCTGTTCCAACCATGAAGCAGGCTCACTCCCGCCGCAGAATTTTGCTCATCCTGGGACACTCACCTTCAGGATCTTTGCTGCCTGGCTGGCTTCTTCTGATCTTTACTGCCTTTCCTAATGTTGCTCCAGGAGACCTTCTCTAAACACACCATCTACAGGAGGCCCCAGCTCCTCACTGGCACCTCAGCCTGTTTTATGGTCCTTATAAGACCTATCACTATCTGAATTGCTCTTGTTCATTCATTTTTGCTTGTGTATCATGTATCTCTCTTCAGTAGACTGTAAGCCCCATGAGAACAAGGGCTTTGTTCCATTCACCACTGTATCCCAACTTTTAGAAATCTGGTGCTCAATTAAAATCCACTGGATGTTAAATGTTGAATATCCTCCCTACTTGGAGTCCAGGTACAACAACCACCAACCCCAGACAGGAGAGGTTTCCCTCCTCCCAGCTTTAGGCCTAACTCTGAGGCTCTGGTATTCTATGATGGGATCTGGCTCTTCCCAGCCTGCCTGATGGTAGAACTGTTGACCTCCTCAGGGGAGACCCCCACAGGGGTGTGGTCTAGCCCTTAGCCCCAGCCAACCCAGGCAGAATTCTCCAACTTCAGGACATTTCCTAGTGATGGTCATTAGGGTTGAAGACTGCTCTGTGAGGGCATTAACAGTCTGGTCAAAGTCAAGCCCTTCCAAATCCAGGCCAGTTTCTTTTCAGTCAGTCAGAGTGAAGACAGGGCCAGGCCTGTGAGCTTCCTCAGAGTGTCGGTGCCCTGATCTGTGGGCGTATGAACCACACACACACACACACACACACACACACACACACACGCACACATACACAAGACAGAGACCATCAAAATCCATTCTGAGAAACTGAGGTTCAGCTCTACGCAAACATGCACCTCATTAACATTTGGAAGCAGACCACCTACTTCATTCTGGGCATGGATTGGTCAGTGACTCACGGGGCCCCCCCTGGAAGGACAAGTGGAAATTTGCTGGTCATCCATGGTCATCCATCCAACTCATATCTCCTCTTGCTGTTTTGCCCAGAACATCAATCAGCCTTGGCACAAAGGTGAATTCAAGTGTCCAAGTCAACTCTTTCTACTTTTCAAAAGGTGACGTTTTCAGGTCTGGCCATCAAGGTTTCACAGGGCCTCCAGGCCTCCACGACACCCCGTTACAGCCCTGCTCTGGGCCTTCCTGTTGTGAAGTGCTGCATCATCTCCTCTGGTGCACAAACCCCGGGGACACTTGATGACCTGGGAATAATGGCTTTAGCTCTTTTAGCCCCTCTGTGATAATTATTAAAATGTTATCAATAAAAGCACAGAAGATGGCTCTCTAAGTGTTTTCACAGTCAGAAATCAAAGGGGAGAAGGAAACCTCTTAAAATCAGAGCAGACCAAGAGTGGATCATGTGCCAACAAATGAATGAGGAATGCAGGCTGGGTGCGGGGGGGCCGGCAGGTGGAGGGAGGACATACAATCACTTCTGCCTGCAGAGGGGAGGGCCCGGGTAGTGTTCACCAGTTACCCAGGCCTGTGTCTCTTCTATCTGATACTATTTTCAGTGTCTTTAATCAACAGGAAATTGTATCACAGTAATTGGGGGAAAAGGGATCCAAAAAGCCTGGAATGTAGAATGAATAGGGAAAAAATGAGTTTCCTTGTTTTCAAGTATTAAGGTAGACACAAGAACTGTGAATAAATGAGCAGAACTTACCTGGAAATTCCTGCAGGAGGGTAGCATACACAGTGCTATCTGGATAACATTCTTGGCCTCCCCTCCCTCCTGTGAACAGAACACCCCTGAAATGGCCATCAGCCCCAGACATTAGCCATCCACACCAAGGGAACTTGACGACTTTCTGCCAGACTGCGCTCTGAGGGGCCAAACAGAAGGCGTCATTGAGAAAAGGCAGCCTGCTACCCCATCCGTTAGGGACCATGGGTTTGGGACAAAGTAAGAGATACTGGCTGCCCCAGGAGTCCCCCCAACCCCTCCACCCCCCATTCAGCAGGCAAGGGCTGGAGGCCAGGGTGACCCAAGGGGATGATGGAGTGAGAGTGCTTCCCTGCAGCCTTCACACCACCCCAAGTGCACGCTGGGTGCCTGGCTGGTCACACCTGGCTCGGCCACCCAGAAGCCCTGAGAAGCAGCTGGTGGTTCTATGAAGCAGAAAAGTATGCCAGCACCCTGCCAGGAATTCACTAAAGCCTTTTATTAACTTATTTGCAGTGGTTATGTCTTCTTGAGAATTTAAAAGCAGTAAGACTCCATTTTTCCCCTTTTCTAAAAATCCATCAATGGAGGAGGCACTGAGTCTCCAGGAGTGGTAGCTCAGCTCCCGCTTTCTCCCACTCCTCTAGAGCTTCTGACGTCTGAAATGATCATTCCCACCGTGTGCCCTGTCAATTTTCCTCCACTCCTTTGATCTGAGCCTGAATGACCCTCTGGAAAAGATTCAGGCA
Source organism: Lipotes vexillifer (assembly GCF_000442215.2). Lineage (NCBI taxonomy): Eukaryota > Metazoa > Chordata > Mammalia > Artiodactyla > Lipotidae > Lipotes > Lipotes vexillifer. Next base: position 729,737 of record NW_006791954.1, on the reverse strand, counting down.
GGAACTCTTCCACATAACGTGATTCATTGTTGGATAGGCAAAAAACATGGTATCCATTTCTTCCCCTCCTGAGTACAAGGTCATTTGAGGAAAAGGTCACAGGAATTAAGCAAGTGGATATGAAACGGTCATGTTTCTCAGTGACAAAGAGGACCGGAGAATGTGGCATTAGCTCCTTAGGCAAACGGGCTCCCCAGTCATTCACATCCAAGCTAGACTTTGCCATCGGGCCCTGACACACTGCTCCCTGTAGGGCCAAGCCAATTATTGCCAGGCAAAGAGCAGCCCAGAAAACACTCTGAGAAGGAGCTGAGCCACATTCACACATCAGATTCCTCTGAGAATGAGTGGCAGACACTGCCGCCCGCCACCTCCTAATATCATCCCACATGGAAAAATGAAACAAAGGAAAGCAAGATTCCACCCTCACAGCCACACTGGGCAGACAGACTTTCCTCTGTAAGGATGAGGCAAAGAAACCTCGTAGGATCTGGGAAGATTCTGCAGCTCAAAAGCTAAATATTCTCCGAAGGTTCTGAGGAAGCTGCCTCCCCTGGGGGGAAAAAAATAAGATTTACTGCAGAGCAGGTTTTTTTCTTTTTTTGCGGTACATGGGCCTCACTGCTGTGGCCTCTCCCGTTGCGGAGCACAGGCTCCGGACCAGACCGGGGCACGAACCCGTGTACCCTGCATCAGCAGGCGGACTCTCAACCACTGCGCCACCAGGGAAGCCCCAGAGCAAGTTTTTTTAAAAACATCTGAATATCTGTTTCAACTTCTCAATAAGATTCCAGAGAATTCTGGAAAAGATCTAGAAAGTAGAAGATATCAGAATAAAGAGGTAGAAATCTGAGAACAGGAAGTACAGAAACCACAATAGCTGGGTTAAAACCCACGATGAAGGCTGTAAGTAGCAGACAAGACACTGGAGAAAATAAAATTAACATGGTCAAGGGTAAAATGGTAAAGAGATGAAAAGGAAAGAGGCAGGCAGTCAGACACAGGAGATATAACCTGGGGGTAATAGGAATTCTGGAGAGAAAAGAATAGATATAGCAAAAGCAGTAATCAAAGACATGGGAAGAGGAAACTTTTCTGATACACAGAAAGAACTCAGTTGAAAATGAGAGTTATGTTCTGAGTCCTGAGGAAAGTTTATGAAAAGAGGACCACATTTAGACATACCATGGTGGAATTCTCAAAGTAAAAAAAGTTAAGAAAATTTCTGGAACACACACACACACACACATACAAACACACCCTTGGAACAGGAAATTTCTGAAGGGGGAGAGAGAGATTTTACTTTTCTTTTCATATCCTTAGCTCTGTTGTTTGTTTGCTTGTTTGTTTTTTAAAACACTATGTCTATTTAAAAATAATTTTTAAAAGAAGTTTAAATTGGGGCGAGGGGTGGTAAATAAGGATCTTATAGACAAATGGGAAGTAAAAACAAAGAGCCTAAATTAAAATGATCTCAGATTTCTCACAACATCCAACATTTCTCAACTTGTTAGAAAAACATTTTATTTTGTTAATATATATAAATATTATATATAATATTTTAACAGGATAAAGGATATAAAATGTTTAAATTTTCTTAGGACATTCATGATGCATGATAATTACCTTTACTACATTCAATGCACTTTAATGTTTTCTATCCTTGTCTATATCATTTTATATATATTTTAAAATGCACTCACAATCTATTAAATGGAGTGGGTTGTGACCTATAGTTTGAAATACACTGATCTAGAAAAACCTAAAGGAAAAGCCATGTTGTCATTCATGACGAAGGCAACAAAAAGACCTTCTCAGGTGTGGAAGTTGTTAAAAAAATAATCCCTTCCGAGTACTCTTCTTGAATAAATCACATACTCTTCTTGAAAATGTATGCTAGGACACAGGAAAAAAATCAGATGCAAAAACTCATAAATGAGAAAAAAAAATCCAACTTGAGGCACCTGCTTAGAGGTTCAGGGAAAAAACTTTCATATATTCTCCAAAACAATGTGAAAATGTGAATCTACCACCTTTTTTGGCAATATCTTTAAAAAATTAAAATGTGCATACTCACCTCAATCTTGGAAATCCAAAAACAAAGACACCAGTATATAAAGATATATGAACTATGATGCTTCTTGCAGCAATATGTGTAGTGGCAAAATAACTAACAATGACTGACGTGTCCAACAACAAGTTAATGGTTTAATAAGTTATGGTGCATCTATGCTAAAGTAACAACCATCATGTTGCTATTTCTAATAAATTAGCTATCATCCCATTTCTGCAAAGCATAGAGGGGGAACTTATTAAAGGGTTTACATCTGCATGTATTTATGTGAGCAGAGAGAAAGATGTGGAAGGAAAAAAGCAAATTGTGAAAGCTGGTTAGTTCTAAAGGGTGGGAGCAGTAAGGAAAGAAAGGGAGATCACTGGCTGCTCTGAAACACTTTTCAACTGACTTGTTGCAGTAAATATGCCTTACTTTGAAATTTTTAATCCAATTAAAAAAATTATCCTCTTGTTAAAGGGCATTAAACTTAATCTAAAACTTAAAGTTATAAGTTTAGTTATATAACTTGAAATTAATACATATGCATTACTCTAAATAATTATTTTTTAATAGTTTCAAATTGAAGAATCAAAAAAGGTATTTTTCCTTCAAAGATATTAGCTATTATAAATAAAAATGATGAGGTTTACAATCTTAGAAAAAATTAAGAAAAAGTGGGACCGGGTGGGGGCAAATTTATTTTCCACAACAGGGAGCAAAAAATACAGTTCTATAAGGACTATGACCGATGACTGTCACATCAAAAACCTCTGAAAACCTTTACGGTAAATAAGAGTAGAATTAATAAAGAATTCTAATTCTTGCTTTCTAAATTATTAAGGATTACAGGCTAAAAAGAAAATTAAGAGCAAAATGTGTTAGGCCTAAAACTAAGGCCCAATATATTTTTTAAATTAATTAATTAATTAAGTTTTTGGCTGCGTTGGGTCTTCATTGCTGGGCGCGGGCTTTCTCTTGTAGCAGCAAGCAGGGGCTACTCTTTGCTGCAGTGTGCGAGCTTCTCATTGCGGTGGCTTCTCTTTATTGTGGAGCACAGCCTCTAGGCTCGCGGGCTCTAGAGCCCAGGCTCAGTAGTTGTGGTGCATGGGCTTTGTTGCTCCGCGGCATGTGGGATCTTCCCGGACCGGGGCACGAACCCGTGTCCCCTGCATCGGCAGGCGGACTGTCAACCGCTGCGCCACCAGAGGAGTTGTAAGGCCCAATATTAAGTGTTGCTTTGATATGTGGTGAAACTGGGAGGGCCTTGAGCGGCCTAACTATAAGTTCTCCTCCCCACCCTCCTCCCTCCAGTAAGGTCCCCTGAGCCGAATGACCCTCCTTATCAAGGGGACCAGGAGAAGGTCCTTGGCTTTCACTTCCCTCTAATCTGCACAATTATTCAAATAAGCCAATAACATCCTCCCATGAAAACCAGGGTTTATCTCACCCTTTTGATACTATAACGCTTGCCTCCCACAGCCCCTGGTTGTTCACTCTGTTTCTGAGTGTAACCCCCCCCCCCCATATGGCCCTGCATAGTGTGCTGCGCCCTCCTCCCCTGGACAGTAAGCATATGTGACTAATAATACTGCCCAGAATTGGGTGTCATGTGTTTAGCCATGAACGCTAATCCTTCCCTCACCAATGGGGTGAACAGGAGGTGATTAAAACAGAAGAAGATATTAAAAAGCAGAAGGCATCAGATAAGTCGACAAAAGCTGCGCCAACCCTGCTACTGCAGAGAGAAACAGAAAATGGAAGATTTTGTCAATTCAACAGAAGGTAGAAAAGGAGGAAAAAAAAGTGGAGAAAAAGGATGATGAGCAGAAAATATAGCATAATAGTACAAGAAAGTCCAAATAAATAATTAATAGCAATAAATGTGAACTGCTTAAACACACTTAGGAAATCACACATTATCATATTGGGTAAAAAAATAAAAATTCTATTGTATGTTATAAATTTTTTCTATCATTCTGGAATAATCTCAGCTATCATATCTTCAATGTTACTTCCCTGACATTTTCTTTATTCTTTTCTTCTGCAAGTCCTATTGGACATATTTCGGGGTCTCTCAAGCTATTCTCCTGCCCTTTGAACTGCTTTCTCTTATTTTTAATCTCTTTATTTCTCCTTGCTGCATTCTGTGTAGATTCTTTAGAACTATCTTCCAATTCACTACTTTTATCTTCAACTATATCCAGTATAAAATTCATCCCATCTTTTGAGATATTTTTAATTTCATGACTATATTTTTATTTCTGAGATTTATAATTGTCGATATTTTGCATCTATATGTTCATTTCATTTTCATCTGCATTGACTCATATTTTCTTGTTCGTCAGATGTTGTCTTCACTTATCCCTTTGAGCATCCTTATTTTCAAATCTTTGCTAGGTTAGTCCAAAAAATAAATTTCATCTGTGAGCTCATATTTCATTTGTTGAGTTGGTTGTCTTTTATGGTATTTGATTTCTTCATTTGCTCATATGCTTTGGGCTTTTGGTTTACAGGCTCATTATGGCTGGGAGTTTTTGATTTTGCTCTTTGTGCTCTGTTTTTCTTTCTTCTTTCTTGTCTGGTGGATTTAGTTTTATGGTCATATCCACAAGATTAGTCCAGAACTGGTCTTTTGATGGCCACTGTGAACTTGTGCTCTTCATTGATTTGGGGGTCTTGCAGACTCAGTCACAGGGTTGACTCACTTCTTGGTTGTGAGGCTGTCATTTCTCTGCTGCCCCCTTAGGCTTACAGTTTTGTCCATAGCTCCTTAGAGCTGGTCAGTTGTCCTTTATTTCAGCCTCCTTTCACAAGTAAGGTGGCCTCACTCCAGTCCCTGGTTTCAGCCAGAGAGTCTGGCTCTGTCCTCTCTTCCATGTGCAACATTTTAGCTCCCACTACCCCACAGGCTTTTGGCTTTGGCCTTACTCAACACCAGTTAGTTTTCCTTCTTGTCTGCTGAGATGTTTATCCTGTTTTTTGCCCTGTTTATGTCTTATTAATGTCTTTTGAAACTTTTTCTCTCATTGTTATAAGTTTGGAGCATACAGAGGGTATGTCAAAACATGAACTTTCCAGCCTTCTCCTTGGAGATGGAGCTTCTACTTACAATGGAAACATACCCACAGATACATCTCGGGGGTGAAAGAGCAGAGCACTGAGACTGCAACCCTGGGAGTCCAAGTAATGGGCATTTTGTCTGGGCTTAGGGGGCTGGGCAGGGATGTGGACCAGACCAGTAAAACCCCATCTGGACAACTTTTATTTACAGACCAGCTTCCTACAGAGACCCCAGGTGGCAGTAAGATGATTTGCAGGAGCAGAATGTTCTACCCAAAGTGCTTTCCTACTCCCCTGCTTGGAGCTGGAAGCCTAACTGACACCTCCTTTGTGAACTGCATGTGTCCACCACAGGCTTTTTAGACAACTCAGAGGACCAAAGAGAAAGATAATACGGCATATGTGCTGTCAGCTGGCTAAATAGAAAAATGAAAGAGTTATGGCTTTTTCATTTTGGAATAATCTATACTGTTGACATGCAATATATACAAAATAATGGAGAAAGAAAAATAACAAAGATATAGTGGAGCATTTAAATTCTTTTCCAGAAAAAGATTCATAAATTTCAATATTGAGCCAAAAAAGAAGCACAAAATTCTGAATAGATCAATAACCGAAAAGAAAAGAAAAAAAAAAAAAAAGTTACTGAAGAAAGCTCCCTAAAGGACTCTTGGTTTCTGTGCTTTTGTTGACAAGACTTTTCTAATGGTTAAGGAACAGCAGTGTCTATTGTTATGTACAACAATTCCTATTGTTGTATAAATTATTTCAAAACACAGAATAAAGAAATAATGCTCCGGGCTTCCCTGGTGGTGCAATGGTTGAGAGTCCGCCTGCCGATGCAGGGGACACGGGTTCGTGCCCCGGTCTGGGAAGATCCCACACGCCGCGGAGCGGCTAGGTCCGTGAGCCATGGCCGCTGAGCCTGCGCGTCCGGAGCCTGTGCTCCGCAACGGGAGAGGCCACGACAGTGAGAGGCCTGCGTACCCCCGCCCCCAAAAAAAGAAATAATGCTCCTCAATTTGTGATGTAAACTCTGATTCTTAAGTCTACAAAAAAAAAAAAAAAAAAAAGTAAAGAAAGCCATAGACCAGGGATTGCAAACTCAAGTGTCTGTAAGCGCCAGAAACTATAAATGGGTGAAGTTGACTCGTGTGTGTGAAATGACTGGGGAAAGTGGGAGCTACAGGAACTGAATAGTGTGCACCTTTTATTCAAGAATTCAAAATCAAATGCTTCAAAATCCTGTGCTGGTCACATAAACAAGTCCCATGAGTCACCAGTTTGCAGCCTCCGGTACAGGTTAATCTCTGTTATAAAATAGATGTAAAAATCCTAAATAAAATACTAGCAAGTTAAATTCAACCTACACTACGATGTTTTAAGAACCTACTAAGACCAAGTTACATTTACTCTAAGGGATGCAAAAACATTTTAATATGTGGAAATTATTTTAAAAATAATCCATAATCTCACATTGGAAAAACCTATATGATCATTTCAATAGATGTCGGAACTTAATACCTGACAAAGGGAGGCCCAGGAATCCAGAGCTGGGTTGGGTGTGAGCTGGCAAAGGATGTCCCAAATGTTGCATGTAGGGGTAAAGCCTGGACCAGGCCCAGCAGACAGACAGCCCAGTGAAGTGTCGATCCAAGGAACTGGACACAGAAGCAGAAATTAGATAAAGGCAAGAAGACAGGGCCTGCAGAGATGCTTGGGAAGCACAGCCTGGGGACTTTACTGCAGGAGCCTCCCTGTCATCTGGTCCTGAGCCAAGTTTGGACTTTAGCTGCTGAAAACACTGGAAACATTTGAAGACATTCAGCATTCACATATCATAATATTTCTCCTAAAACTAAGGTTAGGATAATGTCGTCGCATGAGAAAGGACACATCACAGAAGCAGCCCACTTAAAACTAAAAAATGCTTTCCCGCTCTGATTTTCTGAGGATCCATTTTGTATTTTCAAGACTTCCTACAATAAAAGAAAAAGAAGCAAAATGGAAGTTATAGGGGAACCTGAGGGAAGAGGAGACAGTGGGGAGCAATGAGGCTTGCATTTTATACGGTCAAATCTAAATCAATCAAGGCATGTTATACCTCAATAACCAATTTATTCTATTTTTTTAATTTTTAATTTTTTTTAATTTTTAAATTTTTAAATTTTTGGCTGCATTGGGTCTTCATTGCTGCGCGTGGTCTTTCTCTAGTTGCAGTGAGCGGGTGCTACTCTTTGTTGTGGTGCGCGGGCTTCTCATTGCAGTGGCTTCTCTTGTTGTGGAGCACAGGCTCTAGGCACGCGGGCTTCAGTAGTTGTGGCTTGCGGGCTCTAGAGCGCAGGCTCAGTAGTTGTCGCACACGGGCTTATTTGCTCCGCAGCACGTGGAATCTTCCCAGACCAGGGCTCGAACCCGTGTCTCCTGCATTGACAGGCGGACTCTTAATCACTGCGCCACCAGGGAAGTCCTAATTTTTAATTTTTTGATTTTTTTGGCTGCACCGCAGCTTGTGGAATCTTAGTCCCTGGGCCCCCCGCAGCAAAAGCATGGAGTCCTAACCACTGGACCACCAGGGAATTCCCAATAACCAATTCATTTTAAAAAATAGTAAAAATCTAAGTGGGTACTGATAGAGTGACAGGGAATAAGTACTAAGTCAGGACTCCACACCTCTACCTCGTACCATACACACAGAAAATTTCAGATGGATTACAGACTTAAATGTAAGATGTAAAATAAATATTGTAGGAGAAAATATATGAGACCATATACCTCATCAAGGATCAGGGAGATCTACCTAACCAGAAGAGAAAATGAGAAGACATAAAACAGGAGGAACATAATTGATTCCAAAAAAAGTTTAAAATTTTTAAAAGACCTTAAAAAGTCAAAATGCAGTGATAAATTGAAGAAAACTTTCAATTTCAAAAGGATGAAAAAAGTCTTAAAATTGACAAGAAAAAGACAAATAATGCAATAGCAATAGATAAACTCATAACGATTATGAAGAGGCAATTCTGGGAAAAGAAATCCCAGTCAGGAAACCAACTGAGACACTCCCCAGCAGAAAATCACAAATTAAAAACCAAGGCATTCACTTCTCACCTATCAGATTAGCAGAAATTCAACAGTGATAACAACTGCTGTTGGAAGGGATGCAGGAAAACCATACTCTCACACATTGCTGTCAGAAAATTTGAATTGTGTTTGAAAACACAATCTGGCAATAGCTATTACCATTTAAAATTCCCCTTTCCCCAGTAATCCCATTCCTGGGAAACTCTACCACAGAAATGAACACATTAGTGCATAGGGATAAGTGTAGAACCATGTTATGATAGCCTTGTGGTAGTCACAAAAACTGGAAACCAAGTGAATGCCCATTCAAGAAAGGAGTGGCATATTACGCAGCCATTTAAAAAGAATGGGTTAGACCTGTCCCATCCGTTCTGGGGGAATTTCTACTGTGTTTATGGTCAAGGGAGAAAAGCAAGATACAAAGTGTATGTAAATAAAAAACCCGTGTGTGTGTGTGTGTGTGTGTGTGTGTGAATTGTTACAAAGGTGGAAGGAAGTAAGGAAAGAAGGAAGGTAGGAAGGAAGCCAGACTGTTAACATAGAGGGGAAGGGGAGAGAAATACTTAAAAGTAAGTTTCTATATTTAAAAACCATGTGTGTAATGTGATGCCGTCCATGCAAAATCTATACACATAAAGAGATGGGGAAAGGATCATCACCAAAATATTAATGATGATTATCTCAGGGAGTGGGATTGCAGGTGACTTTTACTTTTTTCCTTATTTTTTCCCTATGTTTTAAATGTTATATAATGAGTATATATTATTTATACAATCAGTGGAAAATCAAGTTATTTTCATTGTTGGGTGCAGGGGAGTATGGGCAGGTAGACAGTCCCTGGGGGACCTGATTTTATGAGCACACAAGATCAATATTTAATTAACATATCAATCGCTGGCATGCCAACTGATGTTTTCCAAAATCTTGAAGTGTAGTTTCTCTTAAGTAGCCAAACTGTCATCTGAAACATTGTTTACAATTCTCCCACTTAACTAATGCTGAAGAATAGAATGATTACAAATACCAAAGGGGCAGGAGATGATTAAAGGAGGTTTTATTTAAGTGCCATCAAATAACTGCATCTCCTGCACTCATCACAGCTTAGGATTTCCTCATTAAGCTTATCTCCGGCCACCTTCCAAACCCTTTTATCATCACTTTCAAGCTTTTTCTTTTCTTTTTTTTTTTTAAAACCATTTTTTTTCCAGACCTCTGTGTAATGATTCTTAAAACCTTCATTATAAATTTCCAACTTTCGCTTTGCTCTTTTTATTGCTTCCATCTCACGGAGCTTGGCTTCACTGCTGGGGATGCACCTGGCTATGCTGGGCACTCCTCTCACTCTTGTCCCCTTCCCTCTCTCAGTAGACCTGCCAGGTTCAGGGGAGGGCTGCAGAGGTTCAGGCCTGGTCTATGGCGGTGCTTGAACACAGCAGCCTCTCCAAAAATGTTAGGATCAGCTCATGGAACAGGAAGTTGGGCTTCCTTTGATCTTTCTTTCGCAACATTTACTGAGCATTGCCGGGTGTCCATTACCGGGCCAAGGATTCGAAGGTGAAGTTATGATTCTGGAGAAAATCACAACCAGATATGCAGACAGTGCTGGGTAAGCACTTAGGAGGATGCCACCGATGGGAAGGGGGAGAGGAGCAGGGGAGCAACTGCTAGGGCTGGGCACAGCGAACGGCACACGCAAAAGTCTGGTGGTTCTCCAAGTGTGTTCCCAGACTAGTAGCATCGGCATTACCTGGGCACTTGTTGAAAATTCTAATTCTCGGGCCCCACTCGTGACCTACCAAGCAGAAACTCTGGGAGTAGGGACCAGCAATCTGTTTTATCAAGTCCTGCGGGTGATTCTGACATACCCTAGAGTTCGGTAACCACGGCTCTAGTTGAGGTCTGAGGATGCCTAGGATACGAGGGAGAAGAGAGAGGAACCAAGGCTTTGTGAAGGGCCTCAGATGCCAGTCAAAGGAGTTAGACTTTGCCCCGTAGGTAAGGCCTCCATGTTTTTTAAGCAGGGCTTGTGGCACTTAGACAATCTCTCCCAACTCGGCGTTTCTGGGAGCTCTAGCATTCTCTGATTGCACGAGGGCGGAGAGCCAGCTGATTTCTGCGGGGCTGAGTCCCCCACCCCCACCCCCGACCCCAGGCGGCGAGCCAGAGAGAGGTCGGCTGCAGACCTCTCTGCCCCCTGGTTCCATGGGCTTGCCGTCCAGGAGGAGGTGAGCACACGCAGAAGCTGGGGCACTGACCAAGACGGGGAAGGGACAACCCGGGAACCGGACCCGGCGCGAAAGGCCAGCAACGCTCCCGACGCGCTGCGCAGCGGGAACCAACAGCTCTGTAGGCCCAGGCTCCGCCCCTGGCCCACCGGGCGCGGCGTTTCGGGCCTGCGGGCCCCGCCCCCCGCCCCGCCCCGGCGCGCGCCAGGCTCTCCTCCCTTGGGGGAAGCCGTCTCTGCCCGCGCCCGTGCGCGCGCCCGCGGCCGGGTTGCAGGGCTGGGCGCGCGCCCCTCGTCCCGGGAAGAAAGATGGTGGCGAGCGTGCGGGTGCAGAAGCTTGTGCGGCGCTACAAGCTGGCGATTGCCACGGCGCTGGCCATTCTGCTGCTGCAGGGCCTGGTGGTGTGGAGCTTCAGCGTCCTGGAGGACGACGAGCCGGGCGAGGTGCTCCGACGGCCGGGCGGGCAGGCGGGCAGGCCGGGCGCGGGGGCGCGCGGGGTCCTGGCGGGGATGCGGGCGGCCCCGGCCGGGGAAGTGGGGCACTGGCCGTTTGCGTGTCGCGCGCGGGCGGCCGCCTGGCTCGGGGCCTCGGACCCCTGTGTCCCGGTTCACAGGCGGGCCCGGGGGCCTACGTGCGGGGGCTGTGCGCGACCCGGAGGACCGGGCCGCGGGCCGGCAGGGGCCCGGGGCGGGAGGAGGAGGTCGTGGTGGGGTGGTCTGCACCCCGGGGAGCAGTGAAGGTCAGGCGCGGGTGCGGGGGGAGCGGGGCCGGGAGGCGGCGCTGGGCCCGAGCCTGCTCGGAGGTGGGGAACCCCAGGCCAAACTTTCTGAAGTTGGGAGGGGGCGGGAGTGTGCGCGCCGTGGGCGGAGGACTGGGGCCGAGGGACCCCGAGCAACCGCGCCCAGCCCGCCCGTCAGGGGCAGCAGCCAGTGAGGAAGTGGAGCCTGGGGGTGGAACTCAGTGTGGCAGCTGAGGAGAGGGACAGTGACCCCGAGGGAGAGAACTCGAGTGTGCCTGAGACGTGGCTTCCTCAGCCAAGGGTCTGAGGAACCTGCATGGGTCTTCAGGAGAGGATGGCAGGGGAATTGAGCTGCTGAGGGGGCCCTAGGACATTAGGGAATTGGGGACTCGCCCCCTCTGACTCTAAGGGAATGGGGACAGCAGCAGCTGGTTTAGCAGAACCCCAGGCCCTGGAGCAGGGGCAAACCCCATCTTGCTTATTCCCCGGGTCCTTGCTCTGAGGGTCTCACTCACTGTTGGCTGATGTGGTTTCAGCTGGAGGCCCAGACATGCCTTCCCCAGTGTGGTCAGGAGGGTCCAGTGGTTTCTGAGACCATCCTGGGAGGTTGGAGAGGATAGGCCAAACCCTGGCCCTTCGCTGTGGGCCAGATGACAGGGCTTCCCTGCCCCCACCCCTTGGTTCTCGTGCCTCTAGGGCTCTGAGTCAGACACTCTGCTTGCCCCGTCCTCTTGGGCCTCTCCACCTGGCAGGGCGAAGGCCAAGGGAGCCCTGATGTCCTCTTCCCCTTCCTGCATGTGGGCAGTCTGGAAGGCCTGGTGTGGAGACTGGGAGAATTGCTGCTTTCGCCTTTTTTTGGGGGGAGAACCAAGAGACTAGGATGGTGACGGGAGCTGGGACAGAGTCACATGAGACCATAACTCCAAAAGGAGCTGAGGTTGGGGTTGGGGGAGGCTGGCTCTGTGGCATCCGAAGGGCGTGAGCTTGTTCTTTGTGGTCCAGTAAGTAGCAGGAAGGGGAAGAGAGTGTATGAAGATTTTTTGGGCAGATGAGACATTCTAAGATGGAAAGGGCTGCCAAGGAGTTAGGGACCCTCTGACCCTGGAATATGTGAGCAGAGGCCAGTGAGCACTCTGGCGAGGGGCATGGCAAAGCATCAGAGGCTTCCCAGAGACAAATCTCTGGATGGGATGAGAGATTGTCCAGGCCTCAAGGTCCCTGCTGCCCTGCCTCCAGCCTGGGGTGGAAAACTGGTGCAGCAGAGTGCTTGGGATCCTGCCTCCCCACCTCCTCCTCCAGCTTCCTAGCAGAACCTGATAGGGGAATCCCTGGACTAGAATGGGAAAAAGATCCTTGATGACCTAAAGGCTGTGTAGTCCAAGCAGCCCTTGGGGCTTGGACCCCTTCAGCAGCCACCTCAGTTGGACCATGCCACTTCACCGTCCTGTGTCCTCTTCCAGCACTGCTACTGGTAAGTGGTGTGACCAACTGGCAAATCGCCTCACCTCTTTTGCATCCTCATCAGTTTCCGCGCCCCAAGGATGGGGGCAATGATAGCACCTCTGTCGTTGGGTGATGCCTGTGAAGTATTTGATGATTATTTGCTAAATCATCAGTAAATAACTCTTGTTATTATTTCAATACTGCACAGTGGTAACAGGGATTCATTCATTCATTCAGTCAGTCAGTCATTCAACAAATATTTATTAAGTCCTCCTTCATACCAGGCACTGTGCTAATACTGGGGATACAGAAATAAATATAACAGACGAGGTCTCAGCCCTCGTGGGCAGACAGGGAGAGGCTGACAGTGAAAAGGAAACTCAGTAACAAGAGGGCTGGTTTAGATAGGTGGTTGGGGAAGGCTTCTGCAGGAATTGGCCTGTGAGTTGAAAGACCCAGCCTGGGGAAGAGGTAGGCAGAGTTCAGGCAGAAGGCCCTGAGGAGAATGGGCTTAGCTGGGCGCCTTCAAGGAATGGAAAGGAGGGTGTGGTGCGATCCCTGGAACAAGGTTCAAGAGTTAGTCCAGGGCACATCCTAGAGCCCGCAGTGAGCGGCTGGGGTTTTATTCTAAGTGGCTCTAAACTAAAGGGGTCTAAGCAGCGATGGGTGAGATGTGCATTTAAGAGGCACACTCTGCCCATCTGTGTGGGCTAGACTGGAGACCAGAGATGGCCATTAACATCCAAAGAGCCATTTTATGGTTTTCAAAGCTTTTACAAACATTGTCTCGCCGCTTACTTTATGTACACATTTAGTTTTATTGTAACAAAGCAACTTGTACACTTTTTAAAAAAATTAATTTATTTATTTTCGGCTGTGTTGGGTCTTCGTTTCTGTGCGAGGGCTTTCTCTAGTTGCAGCAAGCGGGGGCCACTCTTCATCGCGGTGTGCGGCCCTCTCACTATCGCGGCCTCTCTTGTTGCGGACCACAGGCTCCAGACGCGCAGGCTCAGTAGTTGTGGCTCACGGGCGCAGTTGCTCCGCGGCATGTGGGATCTTCCCAGACCAGGGCTCGAACCCGTGTCCCCTGCATTCGCAGGCAGATTCTCAACCACTGCGCCGCCAGGGAAGCCCGCAACTTGTACACTTTTAACGTTTAAAACTGAGCATCATCTTTCCTTTCCAGTGAAACAAAAAGAAAAATTTAAAAATAAACAGGAACAAAATTACAATAGAGAATGTCAATTGCAAATAAGATCCTACAGGTTCTGCTGATTCTCCCATCCAGTGGCAGGGCTCAAGTCATCATTAGGAGAGAATTTTATTTTTCAAGTGTCATCTTAAACTGCAAGGATGTCCGTTAAACATCACAATTAAACGTGCCAAAGGAGAAGCCATGCTGTCAAAATGCCCACTTAACGCACCCAAACATCTCAGACCCATTCTTTGCTGACATTCTATAACCCCATTTTTTAAAGTTTTTTTTTTTCTTTTTTTAAACAAGAGAAAGTAGACAGATACATGCTGGTAAATGCTAACTGTCCAAATTAACATAGAGACACAGTGTAATCTCTGAGCCCAATATACAGAGAAAGGAGGAAAAAAGCTAGAATTCTATGCACTACTACACAGGGGCCTAGCACCCTCCAGCTTCCAGCAGAGCTAAGGGAGCAGAAGGTTTTTCTTTTTTCCCACAGAGCATGGTGGTGTTGATTCCATAAAGTTTTTGTTGAGACAGGAAGGGATAAAAATGAATTTGGAACAGAAAGGGGTAGAGATTCTTTTCCCACCGAATTCTGCTCAAGGTATTTCCCCCCAAAATAAGTTGTGAGCCATGGTATAAAGGAGAAAAGAGACCTCAGAAACAGGGCAACTGAGCACAAGAGGAGAAGGAGAAAGAAAAAAAAAAAAGACTGCAACTTGCTCCCAGGGACTGGAGAAAATTTAAAAAGGAAGGGCCGGCATCCACCAGTGTTCCACGAGTCGTCTTCTCCTTCATCTTCCTCTCCTCCCTCCCCCTCATCATCATCGTCATCATCATCATCATCAGCAGCAGCAGCAGCAGCAGCAGCAGCAGCAGCAGCAGCAGCAGCAGCAGCAGCATCATCATCATCATCATCATCATCATCATCTCCTTCCCCTTCCTCGTCATCCGTGTCCGGAGCCAAGTAGTACTGTAATGGATTTGGCCAAGTATCATCTTTGATGACCTCTCCTAACTCATCTGCACCTTTCCGGATTTCCATTTGATTTCAGTGGACTTTGAAGATGGATCACCACTCTCGTTCAGATGCAATTCTTTGGAGAGAACTTTATTTTCAAAGAAAGGGTTTTCATCAAAATAAAAACCTATTCTGTAACCTGATTTAATATCTTCAAATTCTGTCACTTCGACTCTTGTCAAATAATGCAGCGCCTCTTCATCCTCCTCCCCGAGCAGTGCAGACACTTGTGGGTGGTTGACAAATGTTGTTACCCCCAAATTTGGGATTTTGGCGATCAATTCCGACCTCTTCTGAAAAAATGGTTGGCGGAGTTTGTTATATTTCTGTTCTACGTCCAAAATCTCCTCACTGGCTTGTTCGTTACGTCTATTTCATTTGGTACGTCATCAATATGTTCAGTTGCTTCTTGCTGTTCTCTTTGGAGGGGAGGCGGCGGCGGCGGCGGGCGGGCAGACGGCTCTGCTCCCTCACTCACACTCCGCGCTCCAGCTCGCAGCTCCGTCCCTCACCGCTTACTTTAAACGCTCTGTGAAGTCCAAGGTGGTGGGGTGTGGGATAAGCATTGCTGTATTCTCTGTCTCCATGGCCCAGAGCAGGATTCCAAGGAGAAGCTGCAGAGTCAGGGAATGTCAGAGGACTTTGAATTCCTCCTCAGTGGGGAGAGGGGGCCTCGGAGGCCAGACTGCCTCCAGGCAGGTGTCTCAGGGCCAGTCCCCATCCTCAGTAATTAGAGGGGACTCTGACCTCAGGGGCGACTGGGGGCAGCTCCTCTAGGGGCACAGATATGGGCCCTGCTGCTGCACATATAAACATTCTTGGGGTGTTTATATGTGGCGGGGGCTGGCTGCCCACCAGGAGCCCCCCTCCCAGTTCTCACTGCGGCCTTCTGGTCTCCCAGCCCCCTCTGGGATTGTCCTTCTCAGGGTCAGCCAGCTCCCTGCTGCAGTGCAGGGCGCCAACATGCCCGTCTCCTCCCACATCCCATCCCCCACCACAGCGAGCCTGGCCCTGTGCCCTGTCGCCCTGACCAGCTTCCTCACTCGCTGATACCGACTTGCATCTTGAGAGCCCACAGCTCCTCTGCCATCTCCACCCACCTAAGCTCGAGAATGTCTTCCTCTGCCCGCTGTGTGGCCAGGTCCGACATCACCAGGTTGATGTATGCTCAGTTCAGCGGGGCTGCAGCCACCCTTCCTGAGGGCTTTCCAGTCCAGGGTGCCCTCCCCAATGTGGGTAACAGATTGGGATCTGCTGCCTACCCCCCACCTGCCCTCCCCTTTGCAGATATCTCTTCTCAGGTGGAGATAGACATCCCTGGCTCTCACTGGGCACCTCCCAAGGGGGCTGGTTGGGTGCCAGGCACAGAAGGCTGGGGTGCTATGGTAGGGGTGGGGCCCTGGCCCTAAGGCACTTGCCGTGCTCTGACAGAGGAGGAGAGGGAGGTCCTAGGGAGGGGAGGGACAGGGAAAACCCAAACCGATGGTCCAAAGTGTCTGAAGGCCTTTGCTTCTCTCCTAAGTTCACGTTTGACTCTTTCCTATTCTCCTTCCATTAATAATAATAGTAAGGATGACAGCATTTACTGAATGCTGAGCCTATGCCAAGAGCTTTTCATTCATTCACTCATTCATAAATGCATTCATTCAACAAATATTTATTGAGGGAATTCCCTGGTGGTCCAGTGGTTAGGACTCTGCACTTCCAGTGCTGAGGGCACGGGTTTGATCCCTGGTAGGGGAGCTAGGATCCCACAAGCTGCACGGCGCGGCCAAAAATTTTTTCAAAAGAAAATATACATATATATATATATATATATCGTGTCTCCCATTGCCAGACATTCTTCTGGGCTCTAGGAATACATCTGAACAAAACAACAAAAAGCTTTGTCCTCATGGACATTACATTCTTATAAGGGGAGAGACATGGAATAACACAATATACATTTATACATATAAATACATTATAGGATGAGAGAAGGTAATAAGTGCTATGGGAGAAACAAAGTGAAGGCTGAGGGAGAGCTGGAGGTTTTTTGTTTTTTTTTGCGGTACGCGGGCCTCTCACTGCTGTGGCCTCTCCCGTTGCGGAGCACAGGCTCCGGACGCGCAGGCTCAGCCGCCATGGCTCACGGGCCCAGCCGCTCCGTGGCATGTGGGTTCCTCCCGGACCGGGGCACAAACCCGTGTCCCCTTCATCAGCAGGCGGACTCTCAACCACTGCGCCACCAGGGAAGCCCAAGAGAGCTGGAGTTTTAAATACTGTGGACAGGGTGGCCTTCCTGAGAAGATGCCACCTGAGCAAGGAATTGGAGGCAGGGGCTGTGGGGACATCTAGGGGAGAGCATTCCGGCACAGGGGACAGTGAATGCCAGGCGGGACGGAGGGACGCTGAGAAGGCCATCAGGGCTGGAGGACAGTGAGCATGAGAGGGTGGTGGGTGAGGTCAGGAAGGGTGGAGCAGAGGTGGGGGAGCCAGACACAGCTCGCATAGCCTTTGTAGGTTCACGGGCTTTGTCAGAGGGGGAACCATGGGTGGTTTCACGCAGAGGAGTGGGGACACGGGACCGGTTTTAAAGGAAACACTGGCTGCTGTGATGAGAGTGGACTATGGGAAACCAGAGTAAGAGCAGGGGGCTTCCAGGCAGGGGTGGTAATGATGGAGGCAGTGAGAAGCGGTCAAATTCTGGATATACTTTGAAGGGAGCCCCAAGAGGAGGTAATGATGATGGAGTGTGAGGGAAACAAGAGTCGAAGTGACGCCCCTAAGTTTTCGGCCTGAGAGACTTGACGGATGGAGAGGTCATTAACTGATACGGGGAAGACTGAAGGAGGAGGCTACTGGGGCAAGATCAGAAGTTCGCTTTTGGATTTGTGGGTTGACAGGTCTATCAAGCTCCCGAGGGAGGCATCAAGGAGGCCGACAGTTAGACATTTGAAGGTTCAAGGGAGCGCTGCAGAGCAGAGAGAGAAATCTGGGAGTGGATGGAGTTAGGAGACTGAATGAGGTCACCTGGGGACCTAGGACAAGGCAAGGCCCCAGGGTGGCCTTGGGAGATAAGGAAGGGTCGGCCAAGAAGACTGATAAGGAGTGGCCACGGAGGCCACACCAGGGAAACACCAGGAGGGCATCCTGGAAGCAGAGGGAGTGGGGTGCTTCAGAGGCTGTGGTCCAGTGAGTCATGCTGCTTGCTGGAAGGCCAGGCCAGAAGAGGACTTGAACAGAGAGTGTTGAGAGAGGAAGGGGACAGCTGGTGGCGCCACCTTTCTAGCTGCACTATCTCATGCTCTATCTCATTGGACACTCACGCTTCCATCCTGTATTTTAAGGCTGAGGGAACCTGCTCAGAGAAGGTAGGTAACTGTGGGGAGTGGCAGAGCTGGGCAGGGAGCTCTGGTGACTTCACAGTAGTCACACAGTGCCTTTCACTCCTCCATCCTTTCCGTGTTTCATCCACCTGACACCAACCAGACATCCTATGTGCCAGCTACTCCGCCGGGCACTGGGGTAATGGGGCTGAAATGACAGCCTCTCCCCAAGGAGTTGGTTGGGTAGAACGTCCCACCCTGGGGCAGACGGGATGGCTTCACACAAGGAGACTCAGGGCTGGATCTTGGAAGGATGGATGGGATTTGGTCAGGCAGGGAAGTTGGGGGGGGGGTGCGTCACAAAAGGGGGACAGGGAGAGCTGGGAAGAGGGTGGGTATACACACTTTCGAGTGTGACCGGACCATTAGGGAAGTGCCTGGGTTTGAGAAGAGGCTGTAGGAGCCAGGAAGCAGGGGTGGAGATATTGAGGCGCAGCATTCAGCTTTCCCTTCGAGAGAGACCCTGCCACAAGGAGCAGTGAGTTGCCAGCCTGCAGCTGCAGGTGCCTCAGGCTCTGCTTCAGCCGTCCGGCCATGGCCAGGCACCTCCTGGGCCGCCCCCAGCAGTGGTACCGTGGCTCCCATCTCTAGGCTGTCTTTGCCCTGGAGCTTCCCACTAGGTGGTCGAGGCCCTCTCCAAGCCGAGCTGTCGTCTGAAGCTCTTCCTTCCCCCTCTTTGCACAGGTGTCAGGCCGGCTTGGCTATCTGAAGGCTCTCCCTGCTGCTTCCTGCTCCTGCTTCCTCATCTTCCAGAGTGTGACCCCCCCACCCCCCAGTGAATCCCTTGCACCCTGACTCTCTCTTGGTCTCTGCTTCCCAGAGAACCTGACCAGTAATGGGGTCTCAGATTTCACCTCTGTCCTCCCCACCAGGCAAGACCCCTTTGCTCTGTTGTGGCCTCAGCACTCCCACGCGGAAATATTGTAGTCAGTAGAATGCTTTCCTTCTGAAGAGCACCGTCTCTTCCTAGTCTGGCCCGGGTGGGAGTGCTAGGTGGACACTCTTGTCTGCAGGGTCTTTGCATGTTTCTCTTATGATATATGTGGATATTCGTTTTCATAGTTGCTGAAAAAGAAAGTGGTATCTGAATCCAAAGCACAAAAGAGATTCAGTGCCCTGTGCTCTGTGTGATCGTGGGGACGTGGGTGCGACGGTACCTTCAGGGAGGGCGACATTTCCTCCGCTGGCTGGTCAGGGAGGCCTCTCAGCAGACGTGCTCTTTGTGCAGAGTCCTCGGGCAAACAGTACTTTTCTGGATCAAGGGTGGCAGGGGCTTCCAGGCCTGAGGCCCAGCAGGAAGCTGAGGGAGCTGGAGGGGAGTGACTGTCCCAGTGACCTGTGTCCGCCGATCTTTTACAGAAAGGAAGGCAGAAGAAGCCACGGCCGCTAGACCCCGGTGAGGGCTCCAAGGACACAGACAGTTCAGCTGGGCGGCGGGGCGGCGCGGGCAGAAAGCATGGGCGCTGGCGGGGCCGTGCTGAGAGCCCCGGCATGCCCGTGGCCAAGGTGGTACGGGCAGTAACCAGCCGGCACAGAACCAGCCGGCGGATGCCCCCCACCCCGCCCCCAGAGGCCCCAGGCCGCCAGAACCTGAGTGGGGCAGCGGCCGGGGAGGCGCTGGCTGGGGCGGCTGGCTTCCCGCATGGAGACACAGGGAGTGTGGAGGGCGCCCCCCCGCCCACAGACAACACCTTCACGCCCAAGTGCGAGATCGTGGGCAAGGATGCTCTGTCTGCACTGGCCCGGGCCAGCTCCAAGCAGTGCCAACAGGAGATTGCCAACGTGGTGTGCCTGCACCAGGCCGGGAGCCTCATGCCCAAGGCTGTGCCCCGGCACTGCCAGCGGGCTGGTAAGAGACAGGCACGGGCAGAGAGGTGGCAGCCCGGGAGGGGGCACGGCAGGGATCCTCACCTCCATCTCTCAGGGATGAAAGCTCAGAGGGGCTCCCCTTGCTGCCCAAATTGGGTGATGAGTGCACTAAGTGCAGAGGTGGAGCTGGGGCCTAGGAGCAGTGGGCTCTAAGTGCAGGGTTCCTCCTTTGGAAGGCAGGCAGCCCCCTCTTCCCGTCTTGTCTCCACCCTGTGACCTGGGGCCAGACCTCACCGATGCCCCTGTTCTCTACTCTCAGGGAAGATGAGCCCCGGCACCCAGTGGGGCGACGTTCGGGCCCAGCAGCCGGCGGACGGCGCCCCGGTACGAATCGCCTACATGCTGGTGGTCCACGGCCGCGCCGTCCGCCAGCTGAGGCGCCTCGTCAAGGCTGTCTACCACGAGCAGCACTTCTTCTATATCCACGTGGACAAGGTACCCACTGTGGCCGGGGAGGCCAAGGGCATCTGCGTAAGTAGAGCAGACACTCACGAGGTCATAGACGGACAGTGTCTCTGGCCTGCTCGGGTGGCCCAGAGGTAGGGGAACAGGGAATGGGGGAGCAGCCAGCACCAGGTGACATGGCTGCTTCAGAGCTGGAGCCCTGGCCCGTGCTCTCTCCATTCTGCGACACTTGTACTCTGCTCTGGGGCGGGGAGGAGTGAGAAGGCTGTTATGCTGGGGGTCCATCTCCCACTGCTGAGTTTCCACCGCCACCTCCCCACTTCCCACAGCGCTCCAACTACCTGCACCGAGAGGTGGTAGAGCTGGCCCGGCAGTATGATAACGTGCGGGTGACGCCCTGGCGCATGGTCACCATCTGGGGCGGGGCCAGCCTGCTGAGGATGTATCTGCGGAGCATGCAGGACCTGCTGGAGGCGCCCGACTGGGCCTGGGACTTCTTCATCAACCTCAGTGCCACTGACTACCCGACCAGGTGTGGGGTGGTGCTATGAGCCCTACAGATGGGAGGGGGGCACGTCGTGGCACTCGGGGTGCAAGGGTCCTGATGGACTCCTTCCCTCCCGCAAGCCTCATTCTGGGATCTGCATAGCTCAGACATGGTCCCTTGGCCCCAGCAGTGTTTTAGGGGAGGAGCTGGTGAAAGATGATGTGAGGATCGAGGGTGACAAGAGGTGGGGAGGAGGAGGAGCCAGAGGTCTGTACTGGGGGTCATGGGTCAGACAGCAAGGGGTGGAAGAAGGACGGGGTGGTCTTCCTCAGGGGCCTCAGATGCCCACCACCCCGGAGCGTCAACCTAGAGTAGGTCACTTGGTCAGGACGACTCTCAGTGAGAAAGGAGGGGGCCAAGGAGTGACTGAGCCACTCTCACACACGCTCCCCACATCCCATTTCCTCTCCAGGACCAACGAGGAGCTGGTAGCTTTCCTGTCCAAGAACCGGGACAAGAATTTCCTCAAGTCGCATGGCCGGGACAACTCCAGGTGAGGGGCCGGGGGAGGAGGTCCTGGTCCTGGGGTCTTGGCACAAGCCCTCCCACACGGGGGGGCTCTGCGGCCCCAGCCTTGGGTTGTAAAACCTCCAAACCAATCACAGATTAAGGAGCGCTAGTTCCTGGAAGGATGAGAGCCTGGACCCCACCCTGCAAAACCCTCAGCCGCGGGCCCATCTGCCTCCCACAGGTTCATCAAGAAACAGGGCCTGGACCGGCTCTTCCATGAGTGCGATTCGCACATGTGGCGTCTGGGCGAGCGGCAGATCCCGGCGGGCATCGTGGTGGATGGCGGCTCTGACTGGTTCGTGCTAACGCGCAGCTTTGTGGAGTATGTGGTGCACACGGACGACCCACTCGTGGCCCAGCTACGTCAGTTCTACACGTACACGCTGCTCCCAGCCGAGGTGGGTGGCCGGGCCCGCGCCCAGGCTAAGAGGGTGCGCTGTGGGTGCCCCGCTCACCCTCCGCCCTGCCCTGTCACCCGCAGTCCTTCTTCCACACGGTGCTGGAGAACAGCCCAGCCTGCGAGAGCCTCGTGGACAACAACCTGCGGGTCACCAACTGGAACCGCAAGCTGGGCTGCAAATGCCAGTACAAGCACATCGTGGACTGGTGCGGCTGCTCCCCCAACGACTTCAAGCCGCAGGACTTCCTACGGCTGCAGGTGCTTCCCTATGACCCCTAATCTCTGCCCCTTGATAGGGCCTCACCCCAGCTTTCGCCAGGTGCTCTCCAGTCAGAAATGATCCAAGGTGGTCCAACCAGAGAACCTGGGGGCCCCTCGCTGGGAGCAGCCCTCAGGGGTCGGGGGCTACACTGGCAGCAGGAAAGGCCCTGGGAGGCTGGTCTCCAGGCAGTGCCGGGAAGGGCGCCGCCCCTGCTGTGCTCTCTGGGACCTCCAGACCCCTTCACCCTCCTTGCCTCTCTCGCTCCAGCAAGTCTCCAGACCCACCTTCTTCGCCCGGAAGTTTGAGTCGACTGTGAACCAGGAGGTGCTGGAAATCCTGGACTTCCACCTATATGGCAGCTACCCCCCTGGCACTCCAGCCCTCAAGGCCTACTGGGAGAACACCTATGACGTGGCCGATGGCCCCAGTGGGCTCAGTGATGTCATGCTCACTGCTTACACCGCTTTCGCCCGCCTCAGCCTGCGCCACGCCGCCACCGCTGCGTCCCCACTGGCCAACCCACTCTGCAGGTGAGACCTCCTTCTGACGTTTTGCAGACCCCCAGTGTGTAGTGCCCTACGAGGAGGCCAATCAGAAAGAGACAGCCCCTGCCGCCAGGGAGCCCCCAGTCTGAGGCAGGGAAAAATGCAAACAAAACAAAGGCGGCAAAAGCCAGGCACATGGGATCTGTGGGTATGAGATCTGGGGCAAAGAAAGCACCTGGGGACGGGACACCCCAGAGCCCCCTCCCTGGGACTCCAGGCCAAGCCAGGTGTGCTGATGGCATCTCCCTTTCTCCCTGCTGGAACCTTCTTAGGTTTGAGCCCAGGGGCTTGCCGTCCAGCGTGCACCTGTATTTCTATGACGACCATTTCCAGGGCTACTTGGTGACGCAGACGGTGCAGCCCTCAGCCCAGGGGCCGGCAGAGACGCTTGAGATGTGGCTGATGCCCCAGGGGTCGCTGAAGCTGTTGGGGCGCAGTGACCAGGCCAGCCGGCTCCAGAGTTTGGAGGTGGGACAGGTCCTCCCCTTGCTTTCTCCTGTCCCCCAGCAAGACTCGGGGTAGTGGGGAGAGAGGGACAGACACTAGGGGAGGGCTAAGGACTGGGTTAGGCCTTTCAGAAATGGATTCACGGGTCTTCTTTCCCAGTGATGGCAGCCTTGGGATGCACAGAGGACATGCAGTCAGCAGGGAGGGGCTTTGGTTCCACTACAATGCAAGCCCAGTCTTCTAAACTCCAGGGATTTTCTGCTAAAGGGACTTGGACATTCCAGTCGGGCCAGAAGATTAGGCTTTTGTGTGTCTCCTTAGCGTGGGGGTGGTCTCTGGGCAGGGCTTCGAGCCTCATCTCTGCCTTACTGCCCCCAGAACTTCAGAGCAGGTCAGAACAGGAGCCTAGAATGAATCTGAGCTTAGTAAAGAAATCCTAGTCTGAGCCCATCGTTTTGCAGATAGGGAAACTGGACCAGAAAGAGACAGTGGCTGGCCTGAGGTCACACAGGAATTAGAGGTAGCAGCAGGTAGAGAGGACTTTACCCCGGCTCCTGCCCAGCTGCTTCCTTTCCTGCAGGTTGGCACCGAGTGGGACCCCAAAGAGCGTCTTTTCCGGAATTTTGGGGGGTTGCTGGGGCCGCTGGACGAGCCTGTGGCCATGCAGCGCTGGGCCCGAGGCCCCAACCTCACAGCCACTGTGGTGTGGATCGATCCCACCTATGTGGTGGCTACATCTTACGACATCGTGGTAGACGCGGAAACCGAGGTCACGCAGTACAAGCCCCCACTGAGCCGGCCCCTGCGGCCAGGGGCCTGGACTGTTCGACTGCTTCAGTTCTGGGAACCCCTGGGTGAGACCCGCTTCCTCGTGCTGCCCTTGACCTTCAACCGCAAACTACCTCTCAGGAAAGGTAAGGATCTAGTTCCCAAATGATGCCCAGGAGCCAGGCCAAATAGGATTTGCCAGACAGGTGACCCCAAGAAGCTGACCATCAGAGTAGGGGAAGGGGACATGTTGTGGCCTTGATCATTCATCCGTAAGCATCCCAGGGCCTTGCACTATGGTATGGTGCTTCGGAGGCAGACTTGGCTCTAGAACACAGTTCTGACATTTTAATTGGGCTTTTATCCTTGGCAAATTACTTGGCCTTCCTGAGCCTCAGTCTTATTACATGTAAAGTAAGAGTAATACAACTGTTAGAGACCTCCTGGGTGCATGGAACACAGATCCACTCAAACTAGCTCCAGTGGAAAGGGGGAAATTATTGGGAAAATGCAGGGCTCTCCCCCACGGAACCTAGGAAACGACTCAGGTCCCACTGGGACCCAGAGGTGCTTTCTGTCTCTCTGGGGCCACCTTGTCCCTCATCCTGTGCTCTGTGTATCAGCCTCAGGCTCTGGTTTCTCAGTATATTGATACATGGCCTCTCAGTGCAGCAGAGACTGACCAGGGCCTCTTGGTCTACAAGTTCCACATCCTTAGGACAGCAAATCTGATTGGCCATCCTCCCAGTCCATTGGTAGCCAGGTGGGCAGGGTCACATGGCCCTCCACCCACTTGGCTAAGGATAAGAGAGCAGACTCTGAACACAGGCATAGGCTGCAGGTTCCCTCAAGGGGGCCCTAATACAAGTAACTACCCCCTGGGAGATATTAGGAATGAATATGTGGGTAAAAGTGGCTGGTATACAGTAGGCGCTCAATAAGTAGGTAGATGTTTCCTTCTTCCAGCCACATCCTATCACAGAGAAGGTGGGTCAGAGCAGAGGTAACCCGGAGGAGGACGGGGTGCTGGGGTGGGGCAGCGGCTGAGGCGGATCAGAACAGGCAGGCTGCGCCCTTGTTCTCCTAGGACTCATAGCCTGATGGAGGAGACGGGGCAGGGGAGGCAAGCTTGACAGCAGGAGGGCATTGGAGCTAAGCCTTGAAGGAGCTGGATTTTAATAGACAGAGAAGGGTATTCTAAACTGAGGGAACAAAGTTAGCAGGTGTCTGGTGCGTGAGGGGAACAGAGGGTGGAGGGGAGTAGGATGCCAGGGGGTGGTGGGAAGGAAGGCTGGCAAAGTAAGCAGGGCGCCACAGCAGGAGGGCCTGAGTACTAGGCTTCTGAGGGCTCTGGGAACCACTAGAGGTGGTTGAGAAGGGGCATGGGTGACACAAACCAGACCATTACCAGAAAGTAACCTTACTTTCTAAGGTGCCTTGAACCCACTGTTTTATTTAACCCTCAAGTCAGGAATTCAGGGATTACTGTCTTGATTTTCTAAAACTAAGTTTTACAGGCACAGAAAATTCTGTGGATTAGCCCAAAGTCACTCAGCAAGATGCAACTCAGTGGTAGAGGTGGGACAGGAACTGGGGTGCCCAGACCCGACTCCCAGGGTCTGGCCTTCATGGAATCATTTGGGCGGGGCATGCTTACTCCTGCTGTATACCCCCAGACGATGCCAGCTGGCTGCACGCTGGGCCACCCCACAACGAGTATATGGAGCAGAGTTTCCAGGGACTCAGCGGCATCCTGAACCTGCCTCAGCCAGAGCCCGCAGAGGAGGCTGCCCGGCTGCATGCGGAGCTCACGGGCCCTGCGCTGGAGGCCTGGACAGATGGGGAACTAGGTGGCTTCTGGTCTGTGGCCGGACTGTGTGCCATGGGCCCCTCTACCTGTTCCTCCCTGGAGCTCTGCAGACTGACCAGCTGGAGCTCTCTGTTCCCCGACCCCAAATCAGAGCTGGGGCCTGTCAAAGCAGATGGACGACTCAGGTAGCAGGGGCCAGCGCCTCCGGAGGACCCGGGGAATTGCACCTTACAGACAATGGAGGGATGTCCCCTTCATATGCAAGAACCAGAGGCCCAGGCAGTAGACCCGTGTCAGCCATCAAGAACTGTAGACAGCAGGGAAGGTGGGCTTAGTATTTACCACCGCAAATGGCTCTGCTGGGGACCAGGATGCTGGCAGGAACATGGGGTGAAGGGCTCCAGCTTCCACAGCCCACTCTTCCTCACCTTCCCCTCTAATTTTTTTTTTTTTTTTTTTTTTGAGAAAAAATTGCCCGGGGAATTGCACCTTACAGACAATGGAGGGATGTCCCCTTCATATGCAAGAACCAGAGGCCCAGGCAGTAGACCCGTGTCAGCCATCAAGAACTGTAGACAGCAGGGAAGGTGGGCTTAGTATTTACCACCGCAAATGGCTCTGCTGGGGACCAGGATGCTGGCAGGAACATGGGGTGAAGGGCTCCAGCTTCCACAGCCCACTCTTCCTCACCTTCCCCTCTAATTTTTTTTTTTTTTTTTTTTTTTAAGAAAAATGGGTAGTGGGGGGATGAACTGGAAACAAAAGATGTGCAATAGGGCTCAGAGCAGCCCCAGGAAGTGGGCCATGGCTCTGGGGAGCAGGGGCCTGACGAGCCCATCTGCTGCTGCTCTGGAGGAGGCTGGGCCGGCCTCACTCTCCAGGGCCTCATCCCCCAGCCTTGGCCTGTGCTGCTAACTGCTGAGGCTCTGCAGGGGTCCAAGTGCTATGCCAGGCTCTGAGGCCTGGAGAACAGGTGATTTAGGGGAGCACTGCAGAGCTGGAATCTAATGGGTCAGCCTCTCCTCTTATAGCCAGGGGACCATAGAAGAGGGGGTGGGGTTGGCTCTAGGGCTTTCCAGCATCCCCTGCCCCTTGATGGGAAAGCAGGGCACCAGGGCCTACTGAGACCATTGCGGAGTCTCCCAGGTACCCAGAACTGCAAGCAGGGCCTGGGGCGAGCCCTCATGAGCAGCATGGGAAGAAGACCCTGCCAGGGCTCTCAGAAGAACCTGGAGTAGCATTGTGCCTGAAGCTCAGTGTGAAGTCTGAAATATGCAACAGAAGAAATCTCTCTCTCTCTCTCTCAACTGAGCTTCTGTGTTTTTCCTCCTGGGTGTCAGAGAGCCATCACTGTTGGGCCCTCTTCTCCTAAAAGTCTTAGCTGGTACTTTGGCAGAAGGTGGAGGTCTCATTCCCCCAGCGTGGGAACAGTTTAAAATTCATCAAAGAGCTAGAAGGGACACAAGAACCCATCTAATCCAGATCCCTCTTTTTCTGAGGGGTAAACAGGCCCAGAGAGGCTCAGAGACTTCCTCATTGTCACCCAGTGGGCCAGCAGGAGACAGTTCTTCAGAGTCCTGACACGGCACTTCCTCCCTTGCTGCCAGGCCAAGGCAGAGGCTTGCTTCTCCGTCTTTGGAGTCACCAGGGCCCATCCCAGAAGCCCTCACTGTTTCCTGCCCAGTTCTGAGTTACGGGGCAGCCCCAAGAACGGAGGCAGTCCCAGCCAGGGCCTGGTAGTTACTATTGCCCCATTTACGAACAGGAGCAGTGGCGGCACGGGTTCCTAGCCGCTGCCTTAGGACCTGGGAGGGCCACGTTGGAAAGGTTTGTCTAGCCTCCCTCCATTTCTCAAGCCCTTTCTCCCCTCCCACTTTTCCGCTGTTGTCAGCCATGGCTCAGTATCAGTCCTTCACACCTTACATAATGTGGGAGCAAAGGTGAAGGTTTCTTAGACCTTTAAAATCACCCTATCAGCCAGTCACGCTGACCCGGTCAGCTCAGCTTGGGAAACAAAGGGCTCAGTTCCAGCCCAGGCTGCCATGTGTCAAGTTTTTCAAGTTGCCAGGAGAGGGCACCCGTGACCACCAGTGGCAGCGTTTGGGTTTCGGTTTGTTCAGCCACTGTGCTGACCTTGCGTGGGGTATCTCATTTAATCCTCACAGCCCTTTGAGGCAGGCAATTTTATTATTTTCCTTTAGCACACCAGGAAACTGAAATGATGAACCCAAAGCCAAAGCTGTTAGTTGGTGGCTGCAGCCTTCAGGTGGAGGCAGGAGGACTCCACGCCACTCTGTCACTACATTCTCCTGCTCTCCTAAGGCAGGTAACGAGGAAGGAGCTAACGGCAAGCACTCCAAGGAAATACTGTTTGGGTTCAAGGGCTGAGATGGTTGCTTTTTTCTGGCTCCTATTTTATAGAACATCTGAAGTTCTAATCTGGTTCTCCAAAAGTTTTTTGTTTTTACATCAGCCTTTAGATCGATTTAAAAAAATTAATAACTGTGTTTAGCATATCAGGCACCGGCAGTAAATATCAGAGCATTTAGACTCCGCTGACTAAGGATTCACAGACCAGCCAGCAGGTTTAACCCAGGCTGTGGCTATGCAGTTGTTGTTGGGCTAGCACAACTGTTTCCAAGGTCTTATTTTTGGAACTTAGGTGGGACATGCCCTCTGTTTCAGCCCCTGCCACTCCCATCCTGTTACACCAGGTCCCAGTCACCTGCTGTGACCATTTTGAGCTTAGCCCAGTGGATGGGGATCCAGACTGAGGGCTCTGAGTTAATTGCCCTGAGGTGGCAACCCAACACTGGTGTGGGTTCAGAGGTCCCTCAGGCAATTCTAATTTGCAGGCTGGCAGGAAAACTATGAAGTCCAGCCCCAGCCCCAGCCCCACTGCTCTGGCCGGTCTGTCTTGGCCCCATGAGTCAGAAGCAATGTGGGACGAGGAGTAGGCTTCATGACTCCATCCTCTCCCCTGTCCAGGTCACTGAGGCAAGTGTGAGTGCAGCTACTCGGACTGAATTCCTGGCCAACAGTGTCCCCCACCCTCACCTTTCTGTAGGGTTAGCTCAACCCAGAGGCTTGAGCTTTTTGAGGCTTTGAAATCCTCCCCTGGCTGGGCCCCTGGGGTCAAAATCGGAATAACAGCCAGGCGGAAGTGGGGTGGGGGCGTGGGGCCTGGGCCCCCAGAGCTGCCCAAGAATTCCTTTGGAGGGAGGGGAAGAGCCTGGGGAGAGAGGCTTTTGTATTTTGTGCCTGGTTTCCAGGACAACCACGGACACCTCAGTTCCCTTAGAGGTGGGACCAAAGACCAGAGGACAGTTGGCATTTGGAGCCCTGTCACCTGAGCTGATGGGAAGTGGCGGGGGAGGGGGGGTGCAGAGTAGGGCTGGGAGGGGATCGGGGCTGAGAGGTGCAGAGATCTGGGCGAGGTGGAGCTCTCCTGGCTGTCTTCTGGGTTTAGCAGAAGCCTAGCCTGTTCCCGCCAACCCCTTCTCCTGCAGGTTGTTGAGGGACCCTCGTGGCTGCCAGGCCTGCAGAGTGGAGTGCCATCTGTGGGACACTAGGTCCTGGCATGATACTGACCAGGACAAGCAGGGGCAGAAGCTGAGAATCTGGAGAGCTGCTCACAGATACCATGGCTCTGAATGAAGCTGCTCCTCTGGGCCAGGGATCCTGGGTTGAGGGTTGGCCCTGTGGGGATGGTGGGGGGGGCCGGCAGGGGGGGGGCCATCCTGTGGCTGTCTTCAAGGGCATTTAAGGCCAGTGCCCTTTCTTGGCACCGCTCTGCCACAGCTGTTCCCTGTGCAGAGATCACTGTGGAGGACAGCCTCCTAGACATAGTTGTGGCCACTGGTGAGTACCCATTGCTGTCCCAAGTTCAGAGTTGGGGCAGATGCACACACGGCCTCTCACCAGAGGCCAGAAGTCCAGCTTCTTCATCTATAGGGTCACCTAAAGCAAGCCACTTGGGGAGAATGCTGTGTTTGGCTAGTATATGAATCCTGAGGTCCCTTCCCTGCCGTGTTCGGCCGGCAGGGGGGGGGGCCATCCTGTGGCTGTCTTCAAGGTCATTTAAGGCCAGTGCCCTTTCTTGGCACCGCTCTGCCACAGCTGTTCCCTGTGCAGAGATCACTGTGGAGGACAGCCTCCTAGACATAGTTGTGGCCACTGGTGAGTACCCATTGCTGTCCCAAGTTCAGAGTTGGGGCAGATGCACACACGGCCTCTCACCAGAGGCCAGAAGTCCAGCTTCTTCATCTATAGGGTCACCTAAAGCAAGCCACTTGGGGAGAATGCTGTGTTTGGCTAGTATATGAATCCTGAGGTCCCTTCCCTGCCGTGTTCTATGATGCTACAGTCTACGATAGCGGAAGAGAGTCGGCACCAGGAGTTTGACTTCCGACTCGAGCCCTCCCTCTCCTGCCTCCTCAGATCCAGGTTCTAAGGGTGTCTGCCCCGCCACAAGCTCCTCCTCCCTGAGTCTGTCCCTCTGTAAACTCCCTTACACACATCACTCCTTCCCTGGGCTGAAGGAAGATAGGATATAGCTGCTCCGTCCTCCCTCACAAATCTCTGCCACAAGGAATTGATGCAGCAGCAAAAAGGGAGCTGCCTGCCCCTGTTCCCCCTGCATGTCAAGCTGATACTAGTCCCAGCCAGG
>NW_006791954.1:685865-699278 GCF_000442215.2 Lipotes vexillifer | reverse complement strand
TCCTGCTCAACTTCCGGAGTGGAATTTCAATCCGGGGAGGTGAGACGGGTCCGCGCCTGCCAGGCCCAGGCCGAACCTCTGACGCCGGGCGCCTCTGGCGGGGAGGAGAGCTGCATGCTGGTCTTTATCAAGGCCCTCCTGCAGTGCGGCCGTACCAGCGAAGCCCCAGGGTTGCCAGTCCTCTGCTCTCTGCTCAGTATGGACGGGGCCTTGGATGTACTCTGTGGACCCGCATCTTCCAGTCTGGGTTCCCTCTGGACCAAGGCAGTGTGGAAAGGGTTAGCAACATCCTGGCCAGCCTACTCTCTGGCCACTGTGAAACAGGACCCAGTGCTGGGAGCTGCTGGTGAAGACAGTGGTCTTCCCAGCTCCCCAAGCAAGGCCCACAGGCTCCTAGCTCCCAGGGGAAAGCCCAGAGCAAACTTCTGTGGGTGGTGACTACCATACTGTCAGTCCTCTTCCCAGGGACGGGGCACCACATGGGATGCTGGGTACAAAAAGCAAAAGAAATCTTCAGACCTGCAGCCTCCCTAGGCTCCAACCCTAACTCTGAGCACCAGAGGATGGAGAGGTGGGGACAGAAGGTGTTCTTTGACTCTCCCACAAGGGTCATCAGAGCTGGCTGCCAGATTGTGAAAGAATGAGCTAGTGGCCAGAAAGGGGTGGAATTTCTTTATACCCGAGTGCATTTAGAAATGCTAAGGGTCTGGGCTTTGTGCCTTGGACTGGCGGAGGGAGAGAACAAGATGGGGAGAAGACATGGCGACAAGAAAGGGTTTGGGTTCTGCTGTCTTGCTCGCTGACCCTAAACCCTGAGCTTCACTGAGTCATCCTTCATGATCCCCAGGACTGCCCCTCTCCCTGCTTCAGCACCATGGGATGCCCCACCGAGGTCCAGGCAGTGGAAAGGTGCTGAGAGTCCCAGGGGATGCAGGCGAGGGAGGACCGTGGCGGGGAGAGGTGTGTGCCAGGGCCTAGTGTGGCTAGGGGAAGAAGGCGAGGAAGCCTAGAGAGACTCCTTGGAGAGAAGCGTGTGTGTTACCCTGATCTTAGGCTCATCCTGGTGGAAAGGGTCCAGATGGAAGCTGGAGAACAGCTGCGCTAGCCTGCCTGGCTCTTAGTCACAGGGCCATTCCCAGGGGGGTGAGGTATTGTGTGGGGCTATGCAGCAGCTACCAGCTATCCCTATGGGAGCCAGCTTGCCTGCCCAGCTATCAAAGTGTTCAAAAGAAGGACCGGCGGCAGCAGATGCACCAGCTGATTACACAGTGTTTCTGGCTCTGGGCCTGCAGAGAGGTAGGTGAATGTTCAGCCCTCCCAGCCTTGAGTGGGAGAACTGAGTTTTTTACCTTATTACTCTTTTTTTTTTACTGTATGTAAATGCCTAATCAGAGCCTCTGGGACAAGGAAAGGACCACGGATGGCGAGGCCCAGGATTTGACTAGAGGCCTCACTTCACCTCTTTGGGTAGAAGAAAGGATGGCAGACCCCAGTCCAGGGAAGCGATTTAGGCTGGGCAGAAGAGCTTCCATGCAACCAACAGCTCTAAGATTCAACTTGTCTCCAGGAAGGACCATCACTGGGGGAGAGGAGACACAGAAAGCAAAGTCCAAAGAAAGAACATGTGTGTGGTGTGTGTGTGGGGTGCGTGTGGTGTGTGTGTGTGAATGGGTAATGTCTTTGCTCTACCTCCCCCAGCTGCCATGCCCTAAGGTCACTGCCTGCACTACTACCCAACCATGGCTCTGCTCACCCACCCCAGGAAGCAGCCACCTGCCTGCTCAGGGAAACACTATAGGAGGGAACACGGTCTTCCATCTTGCCCCTTCCCACTTCTCCAGGGGACTGGCGGGGGCTGGCGGGGACAGTGCTGAGCCTATGGAGATGCTTCCAACAATCTCCCCGAGCTGGGCCTTGGTACAAGACCCTACGGGAAGGAAGCCAAAGTGAACCTCAACAAACCCTGGGCCACCTTTGCAGGAGGTGGGAAATCTGGGGTCACGCCCTGAGAATCAAGGTGACAAATTCAAGGCAGACCTCCAGAATTAGACTTCTCTGCCCTCAACCCCTGGAGCTCCTGCCTTCAGGGCAAAGAAGAGTGCTTGGGAGGAAGGCACTAACTCTGCAAGCCCTCTCTGGGGCTGCAGCCAGCATCGCCCACCTCCAACAGCCAGGACGTCTGTCCACCCCTGCTGAGACTTCCTTCCTCACCCTTGCACTCGAAGCCAAGCTTCTAAAGGTCTTGGGTTGACAGTGAAGGCCTGCCCCCAGCCCACTCTAGGCCCAGACTGAGTACTCCTAAAGCCAGATTCTTTGCTGCAGTTTACAGTTTGAGATAAACTAAGAATCAGGAAAGAATGAGAGCTAGGTGTCTCTCTGGGTAACAGGAGGAAGCCCATCTGTCACCCATTCTGCCTCATCACTGGAAGGACCCTGGTATTCCAGGCCAGATGGGGCCTCTGCTCTGGACCCACAGAGGCAGGAAGGGGTCTGCCACATGGCCATTTCTGGGGCTGCCGCCCCAGCTCCCTCTGAATATGGCTCCAGGAGAGGAACATGACCACGCTGGCTTCCTCTGTTGGCCCCCTGGTCGCCCCCCGCCCACTCTTCCCCAGCGACTTCTGTGGGATCCAGGAGGGGAAGGCGCAGGAACACCCTCAAGCACAAGCACTCCTCTTCCTTACCCTTCGGGGGATGGTGCTAAAGGGATCCCCTCCTCAAAATGAAGTCCCCTCTTCTCATTTCCTCACTGACAGGCCTCTTTCCTGCTTTGAGGCTCCCCCTTGTGTGCACTTGAGAACATGGGTAACAGATCAGTAAGCCACTCCATCCAGGTTTGTCCCCAAATAGCAGAGACTCACGACTCCAGCTAACTTTATTTTTGGCCCCAGGTCAGGTCTCCCAAAGGGCTTCCCAGCCAGTCACTTCACAGTCTCCTGCAGTCACCACCAAGCAGACTTCTTCCTTGGGAGGCCTTGTCATCACTCCAACCCTTGATGATGTCTGGTACCACCCTCTCCTGTCACCTGGGCTCCAGTCTCTGTCCAAAGGCCTCAACCAGGAGATCAAAGCATAGCTACCAGTTTGAAGGTGCCCTCAGGCTTGGCAGGAACCACGTGGACAAAAGTCTTGTAGAGCACAGCCCCCTCGGGCAGCCTGGTGACCAGATCCACAGCCTCCGAGTTGCTGGGACTGGGCACGTAGACCTCCTTAGTGTAGCGGACTATCCCCTCCTCCAGAGCATACAGGCACTTCCTCTTCCCCAGCCCCACCTGCAACACACAAACCTGGTCAGCTGCACAGTCAGGGGGCCCATCCCAGGGCTCTAGGATAGACTCTTCACAAGGATTCAGGCCCTGGGGCCAAAGGGGAGGATTCAGAAAGCTCCATCTCAGGTTCCCTTTCCCACTGCTTGGTAATTACTCCATCACAAAGGTGGGAAAAGAAAACTCCAACAGCCAATCCTGGTGGTTACTCAGGGCTGATACCTGGACCCCTATCTGTGCAGCTGGCCAGAAGCCACGCTGGATAGATGCCCAAACCAGGCCCAGGAAAATGTCTCTAATCACTGCTCCTGGGAGTTTGCTTCACTGGGGCTTAACACAACACTAGTCTGATATACATTTTCATCTATATGGTGATCTATAAAGTTTAGGCTCAAAGCTATACGGATAATGCATACACTAATTAAACAAAATGATATCAGCTAATACTTATGTCACGCTTACTGTGTGTAAGCACGGTTCCAAGCCCTATTATATACA
Organism: Lipotes vexillifer; assembly: GCF_000442215.2. Taxonomy (NCBI): domain Eukaryota; kingdom Metazoa; phylum Chordata; class Mammalia; order Artiodactyla; family Lipotidae; genus Lipotes; species Lipotes vexillifer. The sequence goes on along the minus strand of NW_006791954.1, from coordinate 695,514 downwards.
TTAACTCACTTGATTCTCACCTTGTGAAGTAGGTACTATCGCTAACCCTGATGTTCAGGTGAGAAATATGAGCAAAGAGATTAAATAAACTGTGTATTATGTATTTCTTTTCTTTTTTTTTTTTTTTAACTATACGTATCATAGCTTTTTTCTTTTAGAACTTGAGATTGCACGTGTGGCAATTTTTACCCAGCATTATTCCGTATCTCTGGGATTGAAAGAACAGAGACTAGTTCAAATCCCAGCACCACTACTTACTATTGTGTGATCTGGGCAAGTTAAATTACCTCACTGTATCTCACTTTTTTCATCTGCAAAATGGAGATAAATATTAACTATTTCACAGGGTCACCTTGAGGATTAAATGAGTTAATAATCAGAAAGAGCTTAGAATACTGCCCAGGTCACAACATATTAGGTTTTATTATTGTTGTCATTATTTTATTAAGTCTGAAGAATTAACACAGCCACATACTGAATGTCTCGAGTTCTAAAAAAAATAAAGCTACTACACATACAATCAATTCACATACAAATTAGCATTTCTGAAATAATTATAGGTTACTATCAGTCTTTCTGTGCCTACTAAAATTGCCAAAAAAGAGGTAAGAAGGCAGGAGGAAATTGATTACAGAGGAAACTAAACTAATATTTTAAATAATGTAAAGAATATAGTACAGATCTGTGTTAAAGAACTTTCCTACCTCAGCCAGTAATACCAACTTGCTGAAACTGAAATCCCTGCCTGGTATGGACCTAATTTCTGGCCCACAAACTGAATTCTATTTTATTAAATTCAAGTTATCTTTCAGCCACCTAATAATAACTTTAATCAAAGGAGGAATTCTTAAAAATAAAAAATAAATTGAAATTAGTTTCCCAAGATTAAAAAGATATCTTAAATCACTAGAAATATCCTCTCCCAAGAACTGGGGCTTAGAAAGGAGACCCCAGAGAACCAAGCTAATGCTATTACCAAAGCAAAAAAGTTATTTGGGAGTCAAGCAGACCTGGTTCAAATCCCAGCTCTGTCACTACCCACCGCCCCCTTCTAAGTTTCTGGCATCCTACCTGTAAAACAGAGATGACACCTACCTACCCTAGGGATGGGGGTAAGGATGAAATGAGATAATGCAGGCCCAGGAATCAGCATGACACTTGGCATTTGGTAAGCACCCAATAATTGCAACTGTTATAATTACTATGCTCAGGAGCATGGAGAGGTGAAGAAAAAACGGGGGAGGGGGGGACAGAGCAACTCACATGGGCACCTGGGTGCCAGCGGAAGTGGCGCTGAGTCGCAAGGATGTTGCCAGCATGAACATAGTGACCTAGAAGAGAAGTCCATATGTGTGTGCTACCTTTGGGCCCCCACGATGAGGCAACACAGCGAACTGCGAAGAAACCATGGCAGCCCTCGCTTTCCTGGCCCAAATGCTACATACCAACTTCTAAGCCTGCCCCTGAATAAGACCAACTCCCAGTCTGACACAAGGAGCCCCCTGTCTCCCACCCGGCAGCCTCCTCTGCAGTCGCATGGCCAAGGTTCCCACCTATCTGCTCTTCCTCAGCCCCTCCACCCCGCCTCAGGTCTTATCTGTTTCTTTAATTTGGAACTAAATGTTCTGGTGAGCAAAATGGAGAGTACAGGACAGGGCACTTGTGTGGTTTGCCCGCTCTTCAAAGGAACGCCAGGACAGCAGGGTAGGGTGCTAAGTGGAAAGTGGAAGCCAGGTCACACCCTTACCCTCCATTTTCTTGATGCCAAAGCGTTTGCCTGGTGACTTTCCACCAAGGTTCTTAGAGCTGCCGCCTGTCTTTTTGGATGCGTATCTGACGGCAAGAGCTGTAGCCTGAGGGGGGCTCAGCAGGGCGGTAACTGCAGAGAGAACAGAAATGTTGTTCAAACAGAGCGGCTCCCCATCAGACTCTTTCTCTGCCTCAATGGGTCATTTGCTAAGCTGAGAGGTGGCAGGGGGCAGTGTCAAGGGAGGTGAGGAAGATGTGTGAGCTGAACTTGACTTTGTGGGTTTTCGGGGAGTGTCTGAGGTCCTTGGCCTTCCCCCACGACAGGGGATAAGTCATTCTTGTATTGTCCATGGTGTAAGCACTACATGAGCTGTCTGTGTGTGGCCTAGGGTTCAGGGGAGGGAGTGAAATATTATTGGAAAAAAAATAAACACCATGTGCCCTTGGTCCTGACACGTCCAGTCCTATTGAAGAGTAACAAAACCACAGAAACAGAAGCCAGCAAGAGGACACCACAGAGCTGCCTGTTTCAGCCTCACTCACCATTATGCCCTCAAGGCTCAATGCACTGTGGAGGGGCCAGACCACAGAGCCCAGCAACAGGACACCCAGAGAGAGGCTCCTGCTTTGACCTCACCCCCCACTTTCTTAGCCATCACCCATCCACTGCACATCAGATACTTGTAAACAAAAAGGGCAGCCTCTGTGAGGGTGACTCCCACAGGCTCCTGTCCATTTCAGAAGGCTGGACCCTTTCTTTGTTCGGCAAGTCCATCAAGCACAGGTCCAACCAAGAAGACTGACACCCTGCCCTTGTTAATCTGACCTCTCCATACTCATTCCAAAGTGCTCAATGGTATTTATTTTAAAAAGGAAAGTGAACTAAAATTCATAATGACCAGGATGGAAGCCCTGTGCTATATGACAAGCCCAGGAATGGCAGTCCCAGCATTCAGGTCTCCAGATACAGCTATGGTTAATCAGGGTCACGCCAGAGTCTTTAGAGAAGGCTTGTGGGTACTGGAGTCTATAAGTTCAGGGTTCCTAAAACCTAGGTTTCTGAAGTTTTAATGAGAACAGAGACTACCTGGGGCAAAGGACCTGAGATGAGGACTTACAGAGACAACATGTTAAATGGCCAGCACCAGGATCTACCTACCTTTAAACACCTATTCATTTATTCACTCAATTTCAGGAACTGGTCTTTGCTTTACCTAACTTACCTCACTCACGAATCTTTGCCCTCCTCCTCAAAGTAAATGATGCTACCACTGACACAGCTGCTCAGGCAGAAATCAAAGAGTCACTGCAGATTCCTTCCCTTTGCTGATCTCACATATCCAGTTCACCAGCAAGCTCTGTGGATCCTATTTCCAAAACGGATTTCAAATCCACCCATTTCCCTCCAGGTTCACTGACACTAACACCCCGACTAAATCATCTCTCCTCAGGGCTACTGTTAACTGCTTCCCGTCTGGTTTCCTCATTTCCACTCCTACTCCCTTTAAATTCACATAAGAGCAATAGTTTGCTTCTCAAAATGGAAAATTGGGTCGAGTCATTCTCTTGCCCCTCACTCTCTTACAAAGCCAGGCCTCCTGTCATCCTTTAGGTCTTAACTTACATGTTACTGCCTCAGAGGGCTTCCCTGACCACCCAACCTAAAAAGAAGACACCAACACATTTTCCCCTTTCTGTCACAGTAGTTGCAACAATTCACAACTATTTTATTTACGTGCTTATGTACTGGCTTATCTATTAGAAGTAACCGTCCTGGGGGTAGAGACTATGTCTTCATCTTCTCTGCTGAGATCCTCAACACCTACCACAGTATATGGCACAAAGACCTCAATCTGCTGAATGAAAAGATTAACTTTTTGAGCGCCTATGTGCCAAAAGCAGTAACCCATTTTTGTAGATAATGGGATCCAAACAAACCTAGACAGGGGAAGCGGAGAACTGTCACCCACCCCTAGGGAAGCTGTATTTGCACGCCTGGCAGGGAAAGGTCACGTGCTCCGCGCCCTAGCTGTCACACGACCAGTGACTACCGCCCCTCAAACCTCGTGGGCCCCGCACACTCCCCCCAGTCCCCTCCCGCCCCCAGGGTCATCCGTGGGGAACGACCTCCAGGCCCCCAGATCCCTGCAAGGTCTCCACTCCGCCTCCACCCCTCGCCCGGTGACTGCCACGGCGGCCGTTTACCAGCTGTCCGCGTCCTCTGCGACAGCACAGCTAACGCCATGTTGGCCTTACACTCGCTTCCGGTCTGAGAAATCTGCTTCCGCTACCGGAGATCTATTTCCGGGTCCTGCGTGGCGGATGAAAGAGTGACGCGAGAAGTTGCTGGTGAGCGCTGCCGGGCGGGCGGACGGGTTAGGGCCTATTTCCTGAGCTCAGCTCCGCAGAGGCTCGGTGGCCGGGGCGTCCAGCGCTTCTGCCGCGGTGCGTGGGCGAGCCGCCCGCCCTGCTGTCGGCGGGAGAGGCTTGGAGCCCGCTCAGCAGGGGCCAGCTTGTCCGACCCCCGCGTTTTGCCAGAATCTACCGAGGCCCGACAGGGCTGAGGTCTCTCCCTAGTCGTTCAGCTTACCTTACTGAGCGCTTCCTGCGTGCCAGATACTGTACTAAGCTCTGTAGATGCATGCTTTTTATTTTTTTTAAACTTCTTACAATCTTGTAAAGTAGGTAATGTTATTATCCCTATTTTACTAAAAAAGAAAGCGAGGCCCAGAGAGGTTGCCTGGCTCATCTCGGGTCACACCTACAGTGTTAAGTGAATATTTGTTCAAAGAATGACTCTTGTGCACGACCCAGCAACTGGCAGTCCTAGGTCTGTCTGCAAGAGAATTGAAAACATCCCCACAAAAACTAGGACATGAATGTTCATGGCAGCATTATTCATTCAAAATGGCCAAAAATGGGATCAAACAATGTCCACCAAGTGATGAATGGACAAACAAAATGTGGCATATCTATACAGTGAGGTGTTATTCAATCATAAAAAGCAATGAAATACTGATACATGCTACAACATAAATGAACCTTGAAAATATTATGCTAAGAAGCCAGTCACAAAAGTTCACATACTCAGCTAAAATAGAGTGACTCTTGGTATCTCCATTTTACATGCAGAGATCAGCAAAGAGGTTGTGTCGAGTCTTGTTCGTACCTCATTAACATTTTTTAATAGTAACCTCCACTTTGTTTATACCTCACCTTGACCTAGAAAGGATTTGAGAAGGTTTCCTGTTAGACTACAGACATAGCTATTCTGAGTTCCAGATTGACCGTGTTGGGACCATATCCTCTTTCTCTGTGTATCATTTATTTCCTTAAAGCTTGGCCATAGAACACATCAAGTGGACTGAATTCAGTGCTACAGTCTGTGTCTCATCTCTCTTTTCTTTTTAGGGAATTAATCTGATAGCACATATTGATGGCTGTAGAGAAGTCATCACTCTCACTGGATTCCAGTGAGAGTGAGTCTGAGGAGTTGCCAATATTTGCCTTTCTGAAGAAGGAACCGTCTTCAACAAAGAGGAGGCAGCCTCAGAAGGAGAAGATTGTAGTGGTTGACACCTCAGATTCTGAGGCCTCCTGTCCTCCATCACCAAAATTGAGAGATCCACCACCTGTTCCAGAGACAGCTGAAACTGTCACACAAACAGAGCCAGTCAGGGTGCTAAGCAGTGGAAGTGAGGATGAGGAAGAATTTGCTCCCTTGGCTGAGAGACTTACTTGTAAGTTTTTGACCCACAAGCAGCTGAGCCCTGAGGACTCCAGCTCCCCAGTTAAAAGGGTTTTAGATCATCAAAATAATGAAGGAGCATCACGTGACTGGCAAAACCAGCCCTTTACAAAGATCCGTGATATTCCTCTCTGTGACACCTCAGAGAGGTGTGCGTCGAATAACAAGGACCCTATGGTAGACAGTCTATGCCATCAGCTGCCAGCCTACCAAACTACCTGCTCTGTGCAGAGCAACAGCGTGACAGTTACTAAAACAAATGCTGAGGTACCCCCACCTCAGAAGAGAACCAAGCATAATAAGAAGGTCCAGAGGAGAGGCTCACAGGGATGCCAGCAGCGGCGACAAGCAGGCCAAAAGGAAAGCACCGAGAGGCAACAGGAAAGGAAGAAGGCAGCCCTGGTTAACAGGCTGAAAGCTCAGAGGCCAGAGGAATGCTTAAAGCATATCGTTGTGCTGCTGGATCCAGGTCCTGCAGGCATCTTTCTTTACCTCATGCTGGGTGAACTGCTTTCTGGGCCCCACTGACAGCCCCTTTCCCATCTGTTGCAGTGCTCTTACAGATGGAAGGTGGGGGCCAGCTCCTCGGAGCACTACAGTCCATGGAGTGCTGCTGTGTGATTGAGGCGCCGGCCGTGCCTTGCAGCATCACGTGGAGGAGAAGGGCTGGGTCCACTGAGGTAAAGGGTTTTCTGGCTGCTGTCTCTCCTCCACAGAGTTACAGGATAAATATGCTTTTACTCTAAAGGATATATTATCAGTCAGGGCTCCAGCAGGAAAGCAGATAGCACACTCAGCTGAGTATAATTTGAGGAGGATTTAATAAAGGGGCTGTTTTCCAAGTTGTGGGCAGGGTGCAAGGAAGCTACAAGGGACAGCGCAGTACCTCAGGACAATAACAGCTTTAACTTGGTTTCTCCACCTCGGGTACGGCTGCCATTTTGCATTGGTTAATTCCCTGTTCTGCTGGGCTGTCCTGTGCCTTGTAGGATGTTTAGCATCTACCTGGTAGCTGCCAACAGTACCTGTCGCAGTTGTGACAGTTGAAAATGTCTCCAGATACTGCCAAACGCCCCTTGGAGGGTTGGGGGGGAATCGCCCGTTTCTGTCGCAGTCATCCTATAAGGAAGAAATTCTTATCCCCACATCACAGGTGGGGAAACTGAGGCCCTGAGAAGTTGAAAGCCTTGTTAAGGATCACAGCTGAGTAGTGGCTGGGGGGTGGGAGGGAGTAGAACCCAGAGCTCCTCCCACCTGTGCTTTGCAATATTATGGGTCTTGGCTTTTGCTTATAGGGACCTAATCAGAAAGCTCCGCACAAGCCCTGCTCACGGCTACTCTGTAATACTGTACTGCTGTAGGATTGTGGACCGTGACGCGGCCTTGGCTTTGTTTGATTATGCCCTAGTATGGCGAAGAAGAGGTGCCCTCACAGACTGAAGTTTCCTTGGTGATTCTTATCTTTGTCACACAAAACCTATGTGTAAGGGCCACTCAGCTTAGCATCTACCCTCAAAGCCCGAGTTACTTATTTGTTCCAAACCCTTTGGAAGAGTTTCCTTCACTCCATTCCCCTATTCAGAATGCATAGAAATATTGGCAGTTACTTCTCAGTCTGTTTCAACTCACTAATGCTCCTTTCTTACTCTCTGCCTCAGAGGTGCAGTGCACTGAGGCTGAACAGTTGAGGACTGGGAAGGACAGGATTATGGGTTACTGTTTCTTGCCACCATGACTTCATTCCAGAAGAAAAATGATAATGCAAAGTGGACTAGGCTGGGCTTCCCTGGTGGCGCAGTGGTTGGGAGTCCGCCTGCCGATGCAGGGGACCACGGGTTCGTGCCCCGGTCCGGGAAGATCCCATATGCCGTGGAGCGGCTGGGCCCGTGAGCCATGGCCGCTGAGCCTGCGCGTCCGGAGCCTGTGCTCCGCAACGGGAGAGGCCACAGCAGTGAGAGGCCCCCGTACCCCAAAAAAAAAAAAAAAAAAAAAAAAAGGTGGACTAGGCTGATGGGGATGAAGTCATTCACCCAGAAGGCCTGGGTCTCTCTCGCAGGTGCTAAGCACCTGCTGACCTGCCTCCCTCTGCCGGGTTCCGTGCCCTTTGACAGGATGGAGAGGAGGACTGGGTGGAGGAGCCGATGGTTCTGGTGCTGCTCCTGGCAGAGGCATTTGTGTCCATGATCTACAACTTCAAGCAGGTGGGCACAGCCAGAGGGGTAGGCGCTGAGGCTGGGGCGGAGGGCTGACTGCAGGGAGCAGGCATGCGTGCATTTCTGCCCCTTCACGCAGGGGAGTCTGGGCAGCACCAAGGAAGGGAAGGCAACGCTTCGGAGCTTTGTAACTGACGTCGCAGCGAGGACCGCTGGGAAAGCTCTGTCACTGGTGATTATGGATCTGGAGAAATGCTTCAGGTTTGATTTGTCCTCAAGGCTTAGCACCAAAAGGGGCAGCTCTAGGCCAGCGGCGGTGAAGTTACTCATCCCAGGTCTGGGTCCCTCTGCAGAACAGCATATCCCTCCTAGCCCTGTGGGACTCTCTGGTTCAGTCTTCTCACACCTCTTCTGCCCGAGCTCGGCCTGGAGCTGCCACTCTTTGATTTCCTTCCCTGCTCCAGTGCTCCGGATCCTCCAAGGAGAAGGAAACAGGGCGTGGCAAATGGAGAACAGGCCAAGGAGAAGGAGAAGCAGAGACAACCGGAGGCCAACACAGCGGCTGTGGTGACCAGGGCAGACGTGGAAGAGGTGAGAACTTCTGTTGCCTGAGTCTTCGTGGCTGCCCACTCTCATGTAACCCGATTCACCACGATAAAGAGTAAAATGCCTGCTGGACACTACTTTCTACCTCGGCACTAAGTAGGAGAGAAGGGGCCAAACGGGGAGCCAAGGGGCTGGGGTGCAGCTTCAGTGAACAGTGAGAGGAGAACAGTTTCAAACTAACCTCTGCATACCCTTCCAGTCCATCTGCTTTGGGGTTTCTAGGCATTGGTAGATCTGCAGCTACACACAGAAGCCCAGGCTCGAATTGTGCAGAGCTGGAAAGAGCTGGCCGACTTGGCGTGCACATTCACAAAGGCTGTGGCTGAGGCGCCCTTCAAGTGAGTGCCCCTGTCAAGTCCTGGCTCGGTTGCTTGGGCTTGTCTTTTACAGTGATTCTGGTACCCAAAGATGATGTCCCTTTCCCCTAAACTCTGCTGCTATCCTGTTGTCGCTCAAGTTTGAGGCAGAAGGAGTTGACCTAACCCTGGGAATTCTTGGAAAGAGCCCCCAAGCTCAGTCCCTTTAAAATGTTCTTCTGTAGCTTATGTGTAAGTTTGTGTTCTGCAGGTTGGTACTGGGTTATCAGTGGGCCAACTTACCAGAATTCATTGCAGGTCAGGTCACAATGAAACAAGCCCTTGTAAAACAATTTTTTAGCCTACTTAGCTCAAGGGCTGTTCATAGTCAGAATTTAAAATCAGTGATTCCTCAGAGACAATCCAGTCCAAGTCCCTCATTTTATACCTGAGGGAACTGAGGCCTAAAGGGACCGACTTGTCAAAGTTCCTAGCGAATCAGAAGAACCAGAACTAGACTCCAAATTGCCTGATACCCAGTGCTCTGTGCTAACCCCCATGCACACTTCCTCCCCAATCAAGACACCCCAATCTCAATGCAAGCAAGAGTCTCGTACTTTTCTGGTAACTTCTTTTTTGATGAAAAGGAACAGATGTCGTTTTTATGGGAATCGGCAACTAGCACTGCTAGGGGACAGAAGGAGCATTCAAATTGGCCAGGTAGAACATCATTCCCACCACTTCCGATGTCAGTGGAGGGTTTTTAAGTTCCTAGTTAAGGGGACAGGTGCAGCACAGTAACACGACTTGCAGCTCAACTGTACTGTTTGCAGGAAGCTCCGAGATCAAGCAAGTTTCTCCTTCTGCCTGGAGAGTGACTGGGCTGGAGGGGCAAAGGTGGACCGCTCTGGCAGGGGGCTTGCAGTGGTCTGGAGGAGACAGATTCAGCAGCTGAACCGAGTCAGCCTGGAAATGGCCAGTGCCGTTGTGGACGCCTACCCCTCCCCACAGCTCCTGATCCAGGTATGCCGTTCCAGGGGTCACTGCCCAGTGCACTGTGGCCTTAGTGGACTCCCAGTTTCCATGGACAGCACTGG
>NW_006791954.1:644722-685855 GCF_000442215.2 Lipotes vexillifer | reverse complement strand
GGAATGCCTTGTAAGTCAACAGTGTGGGTCTGAGGTCAGAGTCAGCACTGACCAGGGAGGGAGGACGGTTCTCATCCCCCAACCTAAGCTTCCCATCCCTTATTCACAGATGAGGAATGCCCATGGGTGGTATGGTATTAACAGGTCATTTACCACTTTCAGGCTTATAAGCGGTGTTTTTCTGAGCAAGAATGCCAGAATTTGCTTGCAGACATACAGGTGCGCCGTGGGGAAGGTGTGACAGCCACCTCCCGCCGTCTTGGACAAGAGCTCTCCAGGCGTATCTACCTTCAGATGACAGCTTTGCAGCCAGATCTCTCTTTAGACAGTGCAGACTGATGCCAGCCCTCAGGGACAGGGATGAAAAGCTGATTTCCACCCCAGCCCCCCAACCTCAGAGCATGACTACAGTGCAGGGATTAGAAACACCTCCTGCAGCACAGCCTGGGTCCTGCCCACAACAGACCTTCCTGGGTGTCGCTGTTTGTGATAGGGTCCTTACCTGTCAACATGGGGCAGAGGCTGAGGTGCTCACATCTGCCTTCCTCTCCCAGCAAGTCAACTGCCACGTACAAACCACCCCGACCCCTGCCCCAGCCAGCCCTCAAAATACAAAGGAACAAAGACAGACCACTCAGACATGTATTTAATAATTGTAAAAATCCAAAAGAACCTCAGTGTCAAATCTTGAGGTCACAAGTGAACTGCGCTCGGCAGGCTGCTTGACAAGGCTGGATGTGCTCCCGCCTTCCTCCCATCCACGGAAGCTGCCTCAAGCAGCCAAGGAACCAGGGGAGGTCTGATCACTATGCTGACTTCTGTATTCTCTTAATCTCATTTTATGTACTATGTGTTTAGTTTCAATAAAGCATTTGTACCAATGGCTCTGGAGCTTGGAGGAAGACTAAAGGAATGTGTAGTGATTCTGAGTAAGGTGTGGGCCTACGCAGCAGAGCTCTCTCTGAGGGAGAAAAGAACAAGTCTTTTCTTCCACTGTCAGGACGGTCACAAGTGTCAGTCTTATCCATGGGCCACTAGTGCCGAAAAGATGGACCCCACTCTGTCTCTGGACATGACAGGTTCTTGCTCCCCCTGGGGAGAGGCAAGGAACTTTCAATCGGGAGTCTTCTGTGAATGAGCACCGTGATGGCCATTTCTGATCCCTTCATCCAACTGTTGTGAAAGGAGGCAAAGGAGGCCATAGAGCAAGAAAATGCTGAGTCTGGCAGACAAGAGAATGGACAGTTCTGCCCTTATTCATGCAAGTCGTTAATGTACCACTTTTAAACTCCATGATGCTACTTATTTCCCTTCATTGTGTAGTTATAATCTAGAATCAATTCTAAACCTCAGTCTCTAATGAAGCTTTAGTTTTCAGGTTGCCTATGAGGTATTTAGTCACACCGATTATGTAAGAGAGCTGTCACAGACCATGTGGCTTTGCAAGGGTCCACCACCTTGTTTATTGGCAATCAGGGCATTAATGCTCTCAAATTGACACAAGGAGCCTGGACCATCCCCATTTTATAGAAGCCACATAAATTGCCACAGGACTCTACAAGAGCTGCCCAAGACCCTCATGGCTATGAGATTTCTATTTGTGGGTCATGAATCTGTTTCCCATGAAAGATTCTATACTCCAGCCAAGAGACAATTCTGGTGTAAGTTTTGTTCTCTCAGTACACTATAAAGGAGGCAAAATGATGGAAAGAAAGGATACCAGGGTGGGAATCCAGTTCTGCCTCAAACCAGCTAAGAGACCATAGGCAAGTCATGGAAGGCCTCAGTTTCCCTGTCTACAAGTGTTACATTGGACTGGATGGTCTGGAAGTCCTGTCACAGCCTGAGATTTTGTATGACTGTTAAAATATCTGAATGTCTGAGGTCCTTAAAAAATAGGTATGCCCCTCCCCCGCAACTTAGACTAGATTTGCTGAGTGTGGTGTTCCCCTAGTCCCCAATAAACACACTGCCTCCTGATCTGCCCTGGCTCCCCAGGGAGGAATGAAAGAAAGGGTTTGTGACACACAAAAGTATAAATGTAGTGACAGCTGACCTTTAGTAGAAATGAGTCTTGCCTTTACACAGCTTTGTATAACAACTAGAAAAGGCTATGTTTTTTCCTCTCCCTACCCCAAGCCTATTTTAAGCATGCAGGTAACTGGCCCCACCTCCTATTTCTCCTTATTCCACCAGGGAACCCTGACTAAGGAACAAAGAAGTCTTACAAAGGGGAGGTCTCAAGTACCAAACGGCAGCCATGTGATGATGGCAGGTAGGTCTGACACTAAAAAGAGGTTGTGTCCAACAGAACCCAATTCCATAGGAATCCAAGCTCCAAGGCTGGGAGGCAGCAGGTGTGGAGGACAAGCTCACTGCTGAGAATCGGTCTGCAGGACCCACCGGAGGATGTCGTGGCTGCGCAGGCCCCGGAGCGCGCTGTCGTAGATGGTGTTCACGCTGGTGCAGAGGGGCTGCTGCTGCAGCTCCGTCACCCGACAGGCGACCAGCCCGCCAGCCACACACAGCAGCAGCAGCAGCAGCAGCAGCCTCAGCACAGCCCAGGAGCGAGTGTGTTTCCGGGGTGGTGGCTTCCGGGGCCGAGAGCCGGACTTAGATTCTGGAGGGACAAAATCACAGTAGGCAAAAAGTCCAGTCAGTTTAAGGACGCACACTCTGCAGTCGATGCTAGTCTCCGTGCACGTCCACTTACACCCCTCTGCTCTGATGAAAACTCCCCCGGCCCTGAGGAGAACACATTTTCTAGACCATCTGAGCTCTTAAAAACTTTGCTATGCAGAGATTGAAACATGAACTCTTTCTCCCTTGGATCTCAGGGAGTAGATTCAAAACTGGATCTCATTCTGGATGTTTCACTAGCACACAGTCCCCAGGGTCCTAAGTTCTCCATAACATGCTGATGATCAGGGCCCCTTAGGACCAAGGGGAGGGGCTCATCAGGAGGCATCAAGCGTGGGTAGAGTGCTGCCCATTTGGGGAAACAGGTTCAAAATTTATGAATACTGTTAATGTTTTTATTATAAAAAGAAAGCCTGGAAGAAAGTATACCATATTGGTAACAGTGATTACTGCTGGGAACAGGGGATTACAGGTGATTGCCATTTTCCCATATATATAAAGAAATTGTCTGCAGTGAATATAATTATTGAAGAAAAAAATGGTTTTGAGATTTTTAGGCAAATTTTTAAAAAACCTGACTGAACACCCACATTCCAAGAACTACATGATCCTGTCATAGGTTTTTCTCACTTAATCCTATCACTAATCTGTAAGGAGGTATGATCCTCATTTACATAAGGGAACAGAAAGGTGGTGAGGTTGGGCGGCTTGCTCAAGGCTAGCAGGGGCAAGCAGCAGGCCTCCCTCCCCACAGAGCTTCCCTGCTCAGGTTCCTCTCCCTCAGGTGTCCCTTTTGGCCCAGAGGATATACGGTCCTCCCTTATACATGGAGTCACATTGCTACACAAATCCAACGGGACATATTCAGGCAAAACACTAACGTGTTTTATATACGACATGGCTCCCCGAATGCAGGCCAAGTGATTCCCCTGGTGTTCACCAAACAGTGATCGGGTCCAACTGGGAAAGAAAATCACAGGCAGTGCTGGCACCACTGAGACGCCACCACACACTCAAAAGCTCAGTCCACTTCCTGGATGACGTCAGGGACTTTTAAGAGTAATGTGACCATATGCAATCTTCACTTTTCTGGGTGATTTTACAATCTAACCCTTACAGAAAGTGCAACTCCCTGTTCTGGAAACGTTCTAAGCTACATCTGACCCAAATACCTGCACATAAGCATGTGACACTGGGGAGACAAACCATTCGGGGCAGTAGGAGGGTCCCCATTCGCTGTAAGTGGACCCTCTGAGTTACTCCCAGGCCTTAGAGTATGCTGTACCTGACGAGGTCTGCAAGCTTGTTCACTCGCTCGCTCACTCACTCACTCAGCCATGCCTGGAAACCTAAGCCATCTCCCCACCACACCCCTCCTGGAACCCTGCAACTGAGAGAAAAACCTACTCGGGGCCTGATTTGTTTCCTTCTTAGGTTTCTTCTCCTGCTCCCGCTTGGCTGCTTTGAGGGCGTCATACTCCTTTCTCCGGCGCTCCTTCTCTTCCGCCTTCTCCCGCTTCCGCAGTTCCCGCTCCTGAGCCTCCTTAGCTCGCTGCTTGGCCTCCCACTTCTTCTCGGCCTCTATGAGAAAGTATACCCAAAAGTGGCTTCTCTCCCACAAACCTCCAGTGTGCCTTCTCAAGTGATTAATATGGATTCAGGCTCCCTTCCCTTATGCTGTGGATCACATAAGATACATTAAAAAGCAACAGCTGTCTTTCTGCTCTCTGGGAAGTAAGCCCTCCCTAAAATACAATAAGCTGCTCTCAGGGTTTGCTCAGTGGATTCTTATTCAGGGTTTCCTAGCCATAAGCAGCAGAGATTAGGGTGATGTAACAAGGCGGGGGCATAAGGAAGGCATGGGTGATGAGTCTGGTGCTGCTTTAGAATTAGGTACTAATTCAGAAGACACAGCCACTGACAGCCTTGCACAACTCAACTATGAGGAGAGGAAACAAGGGAGGTGTTGATTGTATGAGAGTCCCCTCTTCCCAAGCTTCGGAAAGGAATGTGGCATGGGGAGGGCAGGAAGAAAAAGGGAGCGCTCAGGTTCAAGGTTAGAGAAGATGGAAATGTTTTCCTGAAAAAACAAGACTAGTTTGTCAGAGGGTATCTAGACTTCAACTCAGGAGTCTATGTAACATTCCGATTTATTCCACAGCTCAAGTATGTTTACATACAGCACCCACCTTACAAATTACCGGTTTCTAAAAATGCATTCCCAAATTATTTGGAAGACTGAAGCACATTTTTCCAAAGCCAGAATGCCACAGATGGCGGTTAAATGTCCTTTTAGGGCTCAAAAGCCTATTTGAACTATCATGTAGCTGAATAGTACTATTCTTATCACTGTAGCTTTCCACTGCTTTTCTACATACAAACAAGCTCCAAGTTCCAGCTGAGCACCAAGAATGCCAAGAACACACTCTGCCCAGCCTCAAGAGAACATGTGCCATCCAGAGGCGAAAGCAGCAGTGGTCACAGTAAACATGGGCAGCACAGCGGCCATGCGTGTACAAGGAATGGTCACAACTCAGGGGTTCCAATCTCAGGGGCCGCCTGTAATCAGTACTACCCATGTCCCTCTAACCACGGGAGTCCTCCAGCAAGCGGGCTCAGAAGTCAGCCGGCTCATCAACAGAGCACCTACTGTGTGCCGGGCCTTGCTCCAAGCGCTCGGATACAGCAGTGAAGAAAAGTCAAGCTCTAGTGCCTAAGTCATCTGCTTTCTACAGAAGGAGACAAACAAGTGAACAAATAGGGAAAAAAGATAGTGGTATGTGCCATAAAGGAAATAACTGAGGATGTGACAGAGAGTGGCAGGTGGGTTGGCTCTTCTCGTTTGAGTGGTTCTGAAATGGTTAAGGTTAACCTAGGGCAACAGATGAGGACCACATGAAGCCAGTAGGCAGCCAGTAGGCAGCCACGTAAAGACCTGAGGGAAAAGGAAACCAACAAAGCCCTTAAGATGAGACTGTTCTTGGTGTGTTCAAGCAACAACAGAGGATCGTGTGGCTGACGGTAACTGCACTCTCTCACTGGTGTGTGGAACGAGGCCGGAGAAGCAAGCAGGCCTGGGTCATGGCGGACCTTGTTGGCCATGTTACTGAGTTTGAATTTCATTCTAAGTTCAGTTGGAAGCCATGAGAGGGTTTTAAGCAAATAGTGGCAGAAGTGATTTGTGTTTTGAAAAGATCTCCCTGGCTGCTGTGTGGAGGGGGCACAAGTATGGAGCCAGGAAATGGTGCTAGGAGGTACTGTGGCAGTCCACCGGCTGGAGGCTTGACTGCAGTGGTGGCACTGGAGTTGCCACTGCTGATAGACTAGACATGGGAGTAACAGAAGAAAGCAATCACAGACATCTTCCCAATTTCAGGCTTGAATAACTAAAGGGATGGTGATTTCCCATTACGGGGGGACACCGCAAGGTGCTGAAGGGGATCTGGTTAGGCATGTTTAATTTGAGATACTTATTAACCCTCCAAGCAGACAGAAAGATAAGCAGTTGACTATGACTGTGGGGCTCAGTGGAGAAGCCAGGACTGGAGAGATGCTGCCATCTACCACCACGCTGTTCCCCACTGCTCTGCACGGCTCCTATCCTGGATCCTAGCTCCTCAAGCATGAGGCGGGTGGCCACCTACCTCGATCTATTTCCAGCCGCCGCTGCCTCTCTCGCTCCTGATCCACCTGCACAGCCTTCATGTGCTGTAACACCTGCAAAGGGAGAGGAGGGTGCTGAACTACTCAACGCAGTTGTCTTCACTGCAGGGAGTCTCAAAAGAGACTGTTCTTTTCAGGAGCCCTGATCACCAGAGGCCCTGGAAGCTGTGCAGAGCTAATGAAGTTAACCTTATCCTGTGTCCTCACTGCACCAACCTTAGCCAGAGAAGAACCATATAAGCCCAGTTCACTAAAGCTGTCAGGAAAGAAGTCTGTGAAAACACAATGCCAGCTGGAACCTAAAAAGTCCTGCCATTTACAATCGCTTCATGTAATTCTCCCAGCAACTTTTGTGTTAAACAGGGACAGCACTTCCTCTAAGACACTTTCCTGACCTCTTTTGGCTGCCTCAGGCTCCCCTCCTCCCACTCGTGGGAGTTTTCTTATCCATCTCAATCCTAGACTGTAAGCTCCCAAAGGGTTAGGGACTACTGTCCTTAGCTCTGCAGGTGAGCACAGCATTTAGCTAGTTATAGCACTCAATACAGGTGTGATGAGCAACTGACCGGATGCCCATTGTAAAAATAAGGAAGAAAACCCAGGCTCTGATGTCACATGGCTAGAAAGTAGCACAGCTGAGAGTGCAGGTCTCCTGAGTTCCTAGGCCAGAGCTTGTCCCTCTTACGTATAGTGCACAGAGGCAGGAGAGCTGTAAGAGAAAGGCATTTTATGAGCTCAATGAACACTGTTGCTTGACTGCATTAATAAGAGAAGAAAACCTCAAGTATTCTAAATGAAGACAGTAAATTGTCTTAATTTTCTGTTTCGCTACTGCACTAGACAATCTGCAGGACAGACATGTATTCAAATGTAATTATTTTACTTCATGGAAACTTTAGACATGCCCACATCTATCATAAGAGGGACACAGGAGCAGGTCTGCAAAAGCCACTCCCTCCAAGAGCCTGGCTTAAAGCCACAGGGAACCCTGTCCCGAGTAACCCAGGACCCGCACCAGCTGGTACCTCTCCAAAGGAGTCAAGCTTACTAAAAAATGGCCGCTCAACAAGGGGCTGCAGGATCTGGAGGAAGGTCAAGCATGATGTGGAGAGGGGGCCCAAGTTCAAAGTCCCTGTCTCACCCTGAACTCTGAATTTTATATAAGCACCAACCATTCAGTTGGCTTTAGGGGGTAAAAACTGGCTAAATAAAGAACCTGGATATTTACGAGCCGCCCCTTTTAGCTTGGCTACAATACATCAGGAGTTAGTTATCTGACAACACAGCCCAGTCAGAGATGGGAGAGGCTCTTCTAGAGCCTCTGGAGGACTGCTTTTGTCTGCCTATCCCAGTCCACAGCAGGTAGTAAGCACCTGGAGATTACTGTTGAACTAACAAATTATTTTTAAAAGGTGCTTTACTGTGTGCCAAGCTGATTAGTTACTATGCACCCACAAGGTCAGAACTGACCAGACCTAAACTAACTCCTGGGGACAAGTGACCTCCTTCTGACTGGCCCACGCCACTCCTGTACGTGCCTAAAGGTGTGCGCAGGAGACAGCTCTGGGCAGCGGTGCCGGAGCATGGCTTCTCATCACATCCCCAACGCACCATGCTCCCCGGAGCTTTGTCTGGAAAGTATCTGTGAATACTAAAGACCTTTACACTCAACAAAAGTTATTTTTGTAGGTCAAAAACTGGAATATCAGCAACTTTGGTTTAATATAGTATTAGTTGAATGAATAAATGGATAAATGAAAGGTGTTGCATACTGAGGGTTTCTCGGGTCAGAGATACAGAAGTAATACCTACTTCCCAGGTTTATGAGGGTTATGAGATGAAACATGCAAAGCATGCACAACAGAGGAAGAGCAGTCAATGGTAGCTATGGTTAGTCTTCAGAACAGACAACATTCTTAAAGCACCAAGTTTTCAGAACAGGATTCACTGATCACTTGTACTGTTCCCAGCGGAGGGCAAACTGTTGCCTTGGCTTCTTGGATGCACTGATGCTGTGCTTGGTTTCTTGTAACAATGGGTGACACAGATGATGAGACTATCTAAGAAGCCCTGAGCTAATGATAAGAAAAGAAAGGCCATTGCTCCCGAGATTCACAGAGACCCATCAGACACACATTTCGCTTACATTAATCTAGCGTTTAAAGTTAACTCTTTTGTGTTCACAACGCCCCCTAAACATAGCCAAGTAAGTCATCTGGTGCTCAGCTGAAGCAGCAGCAATCTGTTCTAAAGCTGGAGGGAAAAAATGACTATAGCTAGAGTTTTTGAGAGATGCGTACAGTGCTGTTCTTAAGAAACAATGCAAAGCACCTTTGAGGTTATTGGCAATATTTGCCTTCCAGGCTGCCAGTTAGTTCCTTCCTCCTATGTCAGATGACTCAACTGAAATCAAATGCCAGATGTGCCCAGGATGTGTCTGTTTACAGATATAAACTTACAAATACTAACAACACCTTTATTATCAAAATTCAATAACTGTGACTCAGAAAGGCTACAGTGCCTAACCCTCTTGTTCCATATAAACAACCGTCAACAGTGCAGTGCTGGATCATGCAAGGCCCTGACTCCTAGGAACAGAAGTACTGCAGTAGAGCAGAAGACAGTATTGTTCTACTGCTTGTAAAGAGAGAAACAAAGGTGCCTTTGCCTGACAGGTTCAGAGTAGACATTTTCAGAGACCTTCATGCTTTAAAAGACACAGCGATTTGGGGCTTCCCTGGTGGCGCAGTGGTTGAGAATCTGCCTGCCAATGCAGGGTACACGGGTTCAAGCCCTGGTCTGGGAGGATCCCACATGCCGTGGAGCAACTAGGCCCGTGAGCCACAACTACTGAGCCTGCGCGTCTGGAGCCTGTGCTCCGCAACAAGAGAGGCCGCAATAGTGAGAGGCCTGCGCACCGCGATGAAGAGTGGCCCCCGCTCGCCACAACTAGAGAAAGCCCTCGCACAGAAACGAAGACCCAACACGGCAAAACTAAATTAATTAATTAATAAACTCCTACCCCCAACATCTTCTTTAAAAAGAAAAAAAGACACAGCTATGGGTGCCCTGGGAGGGGAAAACAAGAGGCGACAGAGGCAAGTCCCAGGGGAATGTGTGAAGGAGCCACTGGGGAGCCTCGTGCTTACCTTGTTGGCACACTGCTTACACTGCTTCTCATCCAAGCAATCCCCTGCCACCTTGGCCAGGACAGGATCCAGGGGGTTATCCTTCAGGTCCAGCCACTTCAGACTCTAAACAGATGGGGCAGAGAGTCTGGTAAGCCCGAGTTCACATAAAGAGCCCCTCAAAGTGGAACAAAACGAGCAAGAAGAAAGCCCTTCTCCGTTCCGGCCGCAGGGAAAGCCGTCTGAGGCTGTGACAACAAGGTGGTGTTCCTGTCGGCCTCTCTCACAGCCACACTCCCTCAGTCCCCGAGCCCTCTGCCACACCTGGCCATGAAACATTGGGTCATGAATTGTTACCTTGAGCTGAGCAAAGCTGACAGGCAGGGTGACCAGCCTATTGTTGAGGAGGTCCAGGTGCTGGAGGTTGACCAGGCGGCCAAAGTCTGCTGGCAGCTGCCGCAGTTTGTTCTTACTCAGGTCCAGCTTCACCAGGTGTGTGAGGCCACAGAAATCCGACTAGGACCCAAAGAGAGAACACCTTGGCCTTGGGCTCACACACTTTGATGTAACAGTCCAGGAGGCCCCAAGTCAGAGGCACCTAGGCGCAAATCCTGACTCTACCTTTTACTAGCTGCTCCAGCTCGAATGAAAATGGAGATAGCAGGCATAGCTCCTGGTGGTGAGCCATGAGCCATGTGTGCAAAAGGGCTTAGCCCTTTTTAGTGGTAGCCTGCCTGCAGGCCTATCCTGAAATTATGCCTTATGACACAACTCCCCCAGACAGGAAGGAGAAGCATCAGGGCTCGAGAAGGAATCATGCTTGCTTGCCAGTCTTACCGGTAGAGCAGTCAGTTTATTGCAGGACAGATCCAGTATGGTGGCCTTTGGGAGGGCAGCCTAGAAAAGGGAATGAGAACAAAATGTCAGATCAACACATGGAACAATTCAGTGACATCTGCTAATGAAGGATTTTCCACAGAAAGTTCCCATGATTAGAAAAGGCCTTTAACATGGACATATATACACTACCAAATGTAAAACAGATAGCTAGTGGGGAGCAGCCGCATAGCACAGGGAGATCAGCTCGGTGCTTTGTGCCCACCTAGAGGGGTGGGACAGGAAAGGTGGGAGGGAGATGCAAGAGGGAGGAGATATGGGGATATATGTATATGTACAGCTGATTCACTTTGTTATAAAGCAGAAACTAACACACCATTGTAAAGCAATTATACTCCAATAAAGATGTTAAAAAAATGTTTTTCAACAAAGGAAAAAAAAAAAAGGCCTTAAAAAAAAAATAGCACTGAAGTATAATGTTCTTGGAGACACGAAAGGAAA
Source organism: Lipotes vexillifer (assembly GCF_000442215.2). NCBI lineage: Eukaryota > Metazoa > Chordata > Mammalia > Artiodactyla > Lipotidae > Lipotes > Lipotes vexillifer. Next base: position 675,086 of record NW_006791954.1, on the reverse strand, counting down.
AATGAGCCAGTCAACCACGACCTAGAGAAGAATGCAGAGTAGGGATTTGGCTGGGGAACATCCAAGGAAAAAAAACAGATTCTTCTTAGAAATTCTCCATAGCACTTTTAATATTCTCTCTAGCACTGCTCCTTATTAGGTTTCAGGACAGGGACTGTGTCTAATATAGCTTTGTGATTTCCATATTCTCCAGTTAGGGTCTTCCAGGCACTCAATATACCCGTTTGCTGATTCGTAACTGAATGAATGAGTAAATGAGTGAATGCAGAGTGAAATCAAGGCCCTCACAACCCAGCTCTGTTTTCCCATGGGGTTTGGGATGGAAAGGCTCAGCAAAACTGACCCTTCTGTTCTCCCAGGGGCAATGCTGCACCAACCGAATGCCTGGAGTAAAAGGTTTCGGACAGCAGTTCTAGGGCCAGGCTGAAACATGGGGCGGAGATGAAGGCAAATATTCAGTTAAGGACACTGGGCCAACGTGGACTTCCCAAATGTCAAAGTCCCAAGCATGAAGTTTGACCACCTAAAGAAGTTTGAGATATCATAGTGGGAAGCACACCGTGGTAATAGTTACATGCATCAACATTTGCTACCTGCCAAGTAATTTACATTACAATCTTATTTAATCCTCCCAACAACCCTATGTGATGGGAATAATTATCACCATTTTATACATGAGGAAATCTAGACTTAAAAGATAACTAAGCTTGCCAATGGCACTCAGCTATTAAGCAATGAAGCTGATATATGAACTGCGAATCCCATTCTAACCTCCATACTACACAGCCAAGGCAGAGGGAAGACTGGGCCAAGTGCCAAACGCAAATATAATTCGTTAAAGGCAGTGAGGAAAGTGCAGGTCATCCAAAGGGAGGATACTGTGGGGGATGCGGGTGGGGAACCAGGTGGGCAAAGCAGGGATGTACCATCTAACTCCACTTTGGCAACAAACTAGTCTTGTAATGTCCCTGGGGCCTCAGGCTTGTTTCCCCGGTTGGGGGTACGGGAGTAGGCGGGTGGAGGGGTGGGCCACGATGGTGCGGATTCCCACCAGTTTCAGAGTTGGGAAGATACTTTGCCAACCAAGCAGTGAGATGTCACATTCTTCAAGGAAGCATGCCTCAGGGCTGGGGCAGCCAGCTGGGATTTCTGGCTTCCAAGAAAAGCCAGGTCTGGGCCACACCCAGGTCTAACCGGAGGCCTACTTGGACCAAGTCATTCATTCATCTGTTCATTCATTCTCCGAATACATCCAGCAATCGCGCTCTGAGGGCTCCTACTTTGGGTCGGGCAAGGAGCTGAGCGCTATGAAAGCCCCTGAAATGGGGGTGGGGGTGGGGGTGGAGATTCACTCCTGACCCGTAAAAAGCCCATAGCCAGACAAGCAGCTCCTTCCCATCTTCTGGAACTGTGCCAAAGTGACACGTGTACATCCCAGGAAGAAAACTGGGGCCGGACGCGGCCTCCCCCGGGGAGTTAGTCCCACTCCCCCCACCTCATTTTAAGCCATGGAGACTGAGGCATGCGAAAGAAGGCGACCAACGCAGGGGCCAGCGCCAGTCGCGGGTGGGCGCCTGGGCCTCGCGGGACTGTACTGACCAACTCCTTGACCGGGACCTCATTCAGGTCGCTGAGGCTCAGATCCAGCTCGTGGCCGTCCAGCTTGTCGCGGAGGTTCCCGCCCTTGCTACCGGCCTTGGTCATGGTGACGCCGGCTGAACGAGTCCCGGCTCCGACGGGCAAGAGAAGGGCTGCGAAGCCGCTCGTCGGCTCAGCGGACTCGCACCCAACCTACAAAGCCTGCGTCCCCGGCCGCCGCAGGTGCGAGACCGCCGCCGTTCGTCCGCCCGTCAGCCGCCCTCTGAGCCCTGCGCCCCGTTCCCACCGGTGCAGCCACGACGACGACTACTTCCGTGTCCACGTCACCTTCCGCGGCCACTGAGACGGGCTGGGCCAGAGCGGCCTGAGCGTGTGCGGGAGCGCCCTCTGTCGCCCGCCACCGCCGGGAGCGTGAGGTTCCGGCTCCGAGTTCAGTCGCCGGCCGAGCAGCTGTGTTCCCTGGTGCTGGGAGGGCACGCCCGCGGGCAGTCGTCTCTGGCAGCGCCAGGAGGCGAAGAGACTGGGGACCAGAAGACCTGGGCTCCATCCAAAACTGACCTCATCAGATCTCCCCCATCCCCCTGGATTAGCAGCCGAAACTGGGTGTCCTTCAAAATTTCTCTCTGTCCTCTAACAATCCCCAGACCATCATGATCCGGAAAACTTTGCCTCTCTCTCTCATCTCCTCCTCACTGCCCCAAGCCCTGGTCCAGGCGACCATCAGCTTGAGCCTGGATTACTATTCTGAGTCTCTCTCCCTTCCATCCACCTCCACCCAGCTGCCCAGATGATCTTTCTAAAAATCTAGCCAAGTTTCTCCTCTGCTTAAAACCCTTCAAATAGCTACCTGTAGGATATGGACCACTCTCTTTTCTACACTGAGCCCTGCGTGCTCCTGCAGCCTCCTGACCAGCCCCTGCCTGGGTTGCTGTGGAGGCTTCCCGTAGGTGGCCTCCAAACCTTTCCCTCTCCTGAAACGGCCCTGCCTTCTCCACCCACCTTCTCCACCCACCTTCTCTGCCTAGCTAATTCCTAGTCCTTCAGGAAAACTTCCCTGAGGTTTATGAATCCTTAAGCAATCACCATGCTTCATCTATGGATACAGGAGAAACACGCATAACAATGATACCTGGCTGATAGAGTTTGGGGAGGATGGAAGGAGTAAAACACATGAAGAGCTTACAGCAGTGTCTGGCACTTAGTAAGTACCCAATAAATACTAACTGTCACTTATAATCCACCTTGTGTTATACTTACCTTTATGTCTCTTTCCTCCATTCTACGTTGTGATGGCAGAGATTTCGTTTTCGTATCCCCAGAATCTGATGCAGGGTAGTTGCTCATTCAGGGGTCTGTTGAATGAATGAATGAGGCACTTTACCCACTCCAAGCTTGAGTTTGCTTATCTTTGAAATGGGGATATTAAAACTTCTCTCAGAGGGGAATTATGAAGACCAAAAGAAGTCGGTGCCATGGCCTACTCATTTAACAAATCATTGTGTGCCCCCCTCCCCATCCCCAGCAAGGCACTGTGCTCTAGGCTTCTGGGAAATAGACAAGAACAATTGGGTAACAATACATTAGCACTTGGCAATCTCTAAAGCCCTTGAGCATCCCTTTTTTTTTTTTTAACATCTTTATTGGAGTATAATTGCTTTACAATGGTGTGTTAGTTTCTGCTTTACAACAAAGTGAATCAGCTATACATATACACCAGTCTTATTTTGATAATATATTGATACATGAAGAAACTATGAAGCACATTTTTTTGTTCTCTCTCTTTTATGAAGGAAGAAACTCAGGGAGGAGGAGTAAACTTGACCTCAGTCACACAGCTGGTTGAGCGGAAGACCCAAATTTTTTATTCCAAATCCTGTTTCTTTTCACTACACCCTATTTCCCTACCCCCACCCCAGGAACCTACACACATAATTATTATAGAAGGTAGAAAGAATAAGGGTCCTAACACATACAGAGAAAATCTGCGTGTGAATGTGCAGGGCTGTGCGGGTGTACATTTGAGTGTGATAACACCAGACTAACATGTAAGAGCGTCCTGTGTACCTAGGACTGTGACTTATGTATATTATTTCTTTTAACTCATAACAGCCAGATATAAAAGGCAGATATTATTTCAGTTTTAGAAGGGAAGTAATTAAGGCTCAGAGAAGTCAACTATTTCTCTCTTTAAGGACAGTCACAGCAAGTGAGTGTATTTGGAAGAAGGTGGGTCATACCCAGCGTGGCAGGGAGGAGCCTGGGGAGAAGGAAAAAATCAGAAAAGGCTCCATGGAGGAAGTGGCATTTAAGTTGGGCTTTGAAGAATGGGTCAGATGGGGCTTCCCTGGTGGCGCAGTGGTTGGGAGTCTGCCTGCCGGTGCAGGGGACACGGGTTTGAGCCCTGGTCTGGGAGGATCCCACATGCCGCGGAGCGACTGGGCCTGTGAGCCACAGCTGCTGAGCCTGCACGTCTGGAGCCTGTGCTCTGCAGTGAGAGGCCGCGATAGTGAGAGGCCCGCGCACCGCGGTGAAGAGTGGCCCCCGCTTGCCGCAACTGGAGAAAGCCCTCGCACAGAAACGAAGACCCAACACAGTCAAAAATTAATAAATAAATAAATTTAAAGAAAGAAAACAAGAATGGGTCAGATTCAGACAGGCAGAGATGCAGCCCAGGGAAGCAGGGCAGCAGAGTGAGGAATTGACAGCAGCTCTTCACTTTGAGAAAGATTTTTTCACTCCCTGAGGCTGGAAAACCACAGCTTCATGAGAAAGTGAAGCCTGTTATCTGTTGACAGCTCTTTCCTCAGGAACCATAGACTAGCCCTGCGCTGCAGCTCCTCAAACGAAGTGCCACCTTGTGTCAGGATATTGAGGTTGTTTGAGCAGCTGCCAAAGAGAACACAGATAGCATAGCCCTTGAGAAGACAAAGCTCAGGACCAGGACAGGAGGCAGCAGCTCCCTGGAAAAACCTTGGGCATCAGGCCAGCGCCGCCACTGCTAGGTCCAGTGCGATCCTGGCAAGTTGATCCAGCACTCCAAGCTTCTGTTTCGCCTTCTGTCGAATGGGGATAATAAAATGGGAAAGTGTGTCAAGGACCCACAGAGAGATACATGCGGGAAAGAGCTGAATGGCACCATGCAGTGACGTCAACCTTTCTGAGGGCAGTTGGCCCCTTTCATGCTTCAACCCACATCCAGAGGTAGACTGAAAAAAAGTCAGACTCAGAGAGCCCTTGAAAAAGGCCCCAAAGAGTTTTTTAAGGCACATGATCTCTGTATATATAGCTTACTTATTTACATACATTTGCTTTAAATACTTCCACATGTAGAGAGATAAACCATGTTCCTATAAATGAGTCCGTCCCAAAGTAAACTTCAAATTTAAAGTAATTGCAATTAGAAATCCCAAAAAGATTTTTATTTTTTATTTATTTATTTATTTTTTTTTGCGGTACGCGGGCCTCTCACTGTTGTGGCCTCTCCCATTGCAGAGCACAGGCTCCGGACGCACAGGCGCAGCGGCCATGGCTCACGGGCCCAGCCACTCCGCGGCATGTGGGATCCTCCCGGACCGGGGCACGAACCCGTGTCCCCTGCATCGGCAGGCGGACTCTCAACCACTGCACCACCAGGGAAGCCCCCAAAAAGATTTTTGTTTTGTTTTGTTTTGTTTTCAGAACTAGGTAAAAGTGATCTTAAAATGCGTATAAGATGGAAAAAATCTAATTCATATGGGAGGGTAAGTGTATGAGAATTGCCAAGAAATTAAAAAAATAGCCATGAGGGTCCTGTCCAACCAGATATTTGATTTTATAAGAAAACTCAAAACAGTATAGCATTGTCATGGGCAGTTATCAATGGCACAACATAGAGAGTGTGGAAACATACAAACTTACAGGAGTCCTTAATATATGATTAACATTGTATTTAAAGTCAAATCCATCAAAAGGGGAGTAGTTGAACAAATTAGAATGTATTTACACAATGGAACCTCACTGTGGAACATTATGCAGCCATTAAAGAGAATTCATAGAACTACATGTATTGACCTGGAAAAAAAATGTTTGTTGTATATGCTCAAGCAAAAAATGCAAGTCACTGAGTAAGATGCATGGCATGATCTCATTTTTTAAAAATTTAAAATTTTGACCTTATTTCAGACTTAAAGAAAAGTTGCAAGGATAGAAGGAAGAATTCCTGGATACCCTTCACCCAAATTTCCCAACTGTTAACATTTTACTACAGAAATATATACATATTTCTGAACTATTTAAGAGTATGTTGCAGACATGATATCCCTTCATCCATAAATACAACAGTGTGTCTCTCCCAAGTACAACTCTTATATAACCGCAGGATAGTTATAAAAACCAACAAGTTAATACTGATCAATATTATTGTCAATCTATGGACCTTATTCAGATTTCATAAATTTTCCAGGATGATTTCATTTTTTGGAAAAAATACATAAAGGGAGAGGTGAAGAAACATTTACATATGTCTACATGTGTATAAGAGCTTGGGAAAGGTATGGAATACCCACACTTTTAATCTTGCTTACCTTGAACATCGGTTACAAGGCACATGTATTATAATTTTGTAATAAATTATAATGTAGAAAAGTTTAATATAAATAAATAAACAATGAATGAATGAATAAATAAAATCATCGTAGGTTGGAGATAACTTGAGATCAAGTCCTGGTTCTGCCAACTTTGGACACATCACAGAATCTCTCCAATCCTGGATTTCCTCAATCATAAATTTCCACCTATAGAGAAAGCTATATTTTGAATAAGGATTAAATGGGAAAAAAGACACAACGTTCTCAGTCCCTAGAAGGCACTTAAAAAAATAATTCCTGTAAAACCAATCAACCCTTGTATGTTTCCACCTCCTCCTCTTTGTTCATGCCATTCAGCTTAGAATGCCCTTTCCTCCCTCTCCACTGTCACCATCCTTTTCATCCTTCAAGGCACAGTCTAGATGCCAGCTCCTCCAGAAATACTTGCCTGATCACCCTGACCAAAAGTGAGCTCTTTCCGCTGATGCCCTATGGCTACCCTATGCCCTGGTTGCATTAGAATTGTTGGCAGGGATAACAATGGTTGAACCCCAGGGAGTTTGCTGGGGAGCTCAAGAGAAAGGCTTTCCTTGCTAATCAAAGGCTGCTATGCTTCTCTGCTGATTCTGTCTGTGTGTGATGCCTGAAACTGCCATGGTGAGACCATCAGGGAAGAAGACATTGTCTGTATGCTGAAAGTGGCAGAGTGGCAAGATGGATTAGCTTAGGTCATGGTACCAGCATCTGGAAGCATCCTGACATACTGCCTAGGCCTTGAAAGGCCTCACTTATTGGTCATAGGGTTTGAATACCACCAAATGGAGATTCTTTTTCTATTTATACCTCCAACAAATATATAGTAGGCATTCTAAGAATATAACTTGTTTGAGTCATTCATTTGACTCAAATCTCCCAAAATATATTGAGTACCTACCACATACCACCTTCCAGCTAAGGGCATGCTGGAAATAAAATCCGTAATCATCATACACTTTGCCTGCCTCTCTCATAAGGCCCCGCCTTGCCTCCCACTACTCCCAAAAAAGCACTCCCATAACAATACTAGTTACTTCCAGAAAGTATATGCTCCCTGCCTTCACGTACACTTTCTCCACACTCCCATTTATATACTCTCCCCCTATAAACATCCCATTGGCCGTCCACAGTTTCCCCTCCCAATCCTATCTGGGGTGGGCTGCATAATGGCTCCCAAAGTTAGCCATGTCATAATCCCTGGAACCTGTGAATATGTTACCTTATATGGCAAAAGGGACTTTTCAGATGTAACCAAGTTAAAGATCTTGCTGTGGAGAGATTTTTTAGGATTAACCATGTGGGCCCTAAATGTAATCACAAGTGTCCTTATAAGAAAGGCAGAGGGAGATTGGACATAGAAGAGGAGGAGGCAATGTGACCAAGGAGGCAGAGATGCGTGTGATGCCTGGAGCCACCAGAAGCTGGAAGCAACAAGGAACAATTCTCTCCAGAGCCTCTGGAAAGCACTAGCCCTGCAAACACCTTGATTTTATTCCCATAAGTCTCAGTTCAGACTTCTGGCCTCCAGAGCTGTAAGAGAATACATTTCTGTTGTTTTAAACCATTAAACTTGTGTAATTTATTATAGCAGTGTTAGGAAACTAATACACTACTCACTCAGCTCAGACCTCTAAGAGACCTTCGGTGACACACCTGGGGTAGGTGCCTGTCCCCTGTCTCCCTTCTCCCATGGCACTGGCCACACCACATGCCACCATCAGTCTCAGGGTTGGTGTTCTCTACTAGACAGTGAGCTCCCTGAGAGCAGACACCTGTCTTATTTTTTAAATTTTATTTATTTATTCATTTATTTAATTTTTGGCTGCATTGGGTCTTCACTGCTGCACGCGGGCTTTCTAGTTGCAGTGAACAGGGGCTACTCTTTGTTGCGGGGTGCAGGCTTCTCATTGTGGTGGCTTCTCTTGTTGCAGAGCACAGGCTCTAGGCGCACAGGCTTCAGTAGTTGTGGCACATGGGCTTCAGTAGTTGTGGCTCCCGGGCTCTAGAGCGCAGGCTCAGTAGTTGTGGTGCATGTGTTTAGTTGCTCCGCGGCATGTGGGATCTTCCCGGACCAGGGCTCGAACCCGTGTCCCCTGCATTGGCAGGCGGATTCTTAACCACTGCGCCACCAGGGAAGCCCCACCTGTCTTATTCATATCTGCAGCCTGAGAGCCCAGCCTTGTGCCTGGTACCTAGTGGGCACTCAGGGAATGTCTGTTGAACCAATGATTGAGGAAAGGAAGATAAATTAGATTTGGTCTGATAACACTGGGTCTTATTCAAGTCTTGACAGGTGACTTTAGCTCTTGACTTTGACCGTAGAAAAGTTTAAAATTACATCGTCTAAAGAAAGATTTTTGTACTACACTCGTTATGAAAGCAAGGCTTTCACAACTTTTGGCAGCTGCTGGGATTGCAGTTTCTTTAGTTTTTTCAATTTTGAGTTGTCAGCAAGAAAATACTGATTGTTTAAGATCATGACTGTCTGTGTCTGCCATCATTAGTTGTGATCAAATAAGTTTACTTTACACAGCAGTTCAGAATGAGTTCCTTATTTTCACTTTCACCTTGAAACTCAGAAACATCGTTTTTAGAACAATTTTTATCAGCCCTGTTTTTTTGTTTGTTTTGTTTTGTTTTTGATACTGGCTACTGGATCTGATTGATAGAGTATAGGCATCATGTGTCAAGTCACTGTCATCTCTTCTTTCAAAATTAAAACTCCCTCCCTCATCCTCCTTTTTCTTCTTTATGTGGCTGCCAGCAGTGTCTTTTTTCCCACCTTTCCTTCATGACTACTGCATCTCTTATTAGACAGCTCCCTTCTCAGACTTACAGTGAAGAAATTTCTTTGAAAGAGACATTTTTCATATACTACTTGGAAACAGTCATTTACAACAGAGAGCTTTGAAAAATTACACCAGAGAAAAGAACTTTGCTCAGGGTCATTGAGAGGAAAGTCAGCAGAGCTGGATTCTTCCCAGAGCTGACTCCGAGGCCGATTGCAGGCCTATGTAACCCCTTGGCACTCATTGAAAACCTCATGAAACATGCTAGTCTCTGTAAATGATCAATGCCACTAGTCAGGATGCCTCCCTTGGGCTGTTAATAAAAAAATGTATTAAGAGAAAACATGTACACCGTCTTAGGAAAATAAAACAAGAAAAAGGCTTTTTAACAAAAAGTACATTCACATTGTTTGTAACCATCACCACCACCCATCTCCAGAACTTTTCCATCTTCCCAAACTAAAATCCTGTACCCTACAACAAGAAGTCCCTATTCCCCCTCCCTGCAGCCCCTGGCAACCATCATTCTACTTCCTGTCTCTATGAATTTGACTACTGTAGATTCCACATATAAGTGAAATCATATAGTATTTGTCCTTATCATACTTAGCATACCTTAAATGTTGCTACAAGGTTGACCCTTGTAGCATAAGTCAGAATTTCCTTCCTTCATAAGGCTGAATAATATTCTGCTGTATACACCACATCTTGATTGACATTGATGTACAAACGTCTACTCAAGTCCTTACTTTCAATTCTTTTGGGTGCATACCCAGAAGTGGAATTGTTGGATCATGTGGTAGTTGTTCTTAATTTTTTTAAGAACTGCCATCCTGTTTTCCACAGCCGCTGCACCATTTTACATTCCCCCCAGCAACGCACAAGGGTTCCAATTTCCCCACATCTTCACCAACACTTGTTGTTCTCTGTTTTTTTGATAGTAGCCATTCTAAAGCATGTGAGGCAGGAACTTATTGTGGTTTTGATCTGTATTTCCCTGATGACCAGTGATGTTGAGCACCTTTTCATGTGTCTGTGGGCCACTCATACATCTTCTTTGGAGAAATGTCTATTCAAGTCCAAAGGGAATCCTTTCCAAGCCCAGCCCGGCGGGATGGCTCCTGCAAAGTGCAGCGAGAAGACGAAGGGCCGGCCAGCCATCAATGAGGTGGTGACCAGAGTATACACTATCAGTGTTCACAAGCGCATCCCTGGAGTGGGTTTCAAGAAGCGTGCCCCTCAGGAACTCAAAGAAATCTGGAAATTTGCCATGAAGGAGATGGGCACTCCAGATGTACGCATTGACACTAGGCTCAACAAAACTGTCTGGGCCAAAGGAATAAGGAATGTCCCATACCGTATCCGTGTGTGGTTGTCCAGAAAACAATAATGATGGAGATTCACCAAACAAGCTCTATACGTTGGTTACCAATTTACCTGCCACCACTTTCAAAAATCTGCAGACAATTAATGTGGATGAGAACTAACTGCTGATTGTCAAATAAAGTTATAGAAATGCCAGAAGAAAAAAAAAGTCCAAAGGGAACCATCCGAATTACTTTAACTGTTTCTGTTTTATTTTCTGTTATTTACCTCTAAACAATATACTTATTCAGACATTTCTTGATGTTCTGTTTAAAAGGTAAGGATTCGCACTCCCATCTTTCCTCCTTATGTCCTTCTAATATAGTTTTATTGCTATTTTTGTATGTACACTGGTTGCTTTGTAACTTTAAATGACACATTCCTTTATTTCATGCTCCATCATCAATAAACAGGATCTCTTGACACCTCAATTTGTAAGGTAAGAGTATCTGCCTCCACTCTCATCTCCTGTCCCTTACCTCTCAACACTACTGTCAAGTGTGACTTTCAAGTTTTGTAGCATTTACATTCTGTTCCCTAACTTCAGTTAAGTCTTCTGGACTTTTTCATAGGTTGATGCTAAGAAGTTTTTAAAAAATCAATAAATTATGTTTACAGTATGAGACCGGTTTTGAAGCACAGGAAGGGGAGGAATTTGGCAAAGGGGAAGGCCTAAGGGCTTTCTCAGGGTAGCCAAAGGCATGAGCAAAATCACAGGGGCCATAAATCGTGCAAGTCGTGTGCAGCACAAGCAGATATGCTCGGATCAGGCAGGAAGCGCCTTGGGGAGCTATGAGGAACTGAGTTGGTTGATGGATGAGGGAGGAAAGTTGGAGGGCATGGATGGCCAATGTGCCCAGCTACCTACTCCCTCAAAGTGACCCAAGAATTCTGGTCACCATGATCTGCTACCCGGACTCAGGAACTCTCACATCAGGCATTTCCATTTTTCTTTCCCCCAGCCCTCCTCACCTTCCTTGAAACCAGTGCCTACCACAGCTCTCAAGGCTTTGCAGAAATGAAAAGTAATTCCCCCAAAAAAAAAAAAAAAAAAAAAAAAAAAAAAGTTTGCAATACCTAACGCAGAGGAAGGTCTCAGAGTGTACACACAGGAGGAAAAAAAGGATGGAAAAAGAAACTAACCATCACTGAAAACTGGTCGAGTACCAGTTCTGTGCTACTGTACTCAGTGATTACCCCAGCCCTCTGTGTGAGGCTAGTATTATTCCCATTTTAAAGATGACTGAGGCTGGAAAGGCCCCGTGACTTGCCCAAAGCCACAAACTGAGTCTTGGCTTGTGTTCACTGAGCCCACCTTGACCTTGGACAAGTAGCTGACCCGCTTTGGGTCTCAATTTCTTTATCCATAAAAACAGAGACTCATTCTAAGGCATGCCTGTTCCTTGCAGGTTGATTGTGAGGGCAGAGATAACGTCCTTGAAGAGCCTGGCATGAAGAGCCTGGCATGGGGGAGATATCTTCAAGATATCTTGAAACTGGTGTCTGTGATTCCACGACATCTATGTCTGGGAAGTCAGGAAAGCCCAGTGTGTGGAAAGCTGAGTCTGGAGCAAAGTTCAGGGAGGGACTCATCCCACCCTTCCCCCTCCAGGATCCTCAAACTAGCAAGGAAAGTGCAAGGGCCTGCAAGCTCAGTATCCACTCCTCACTTCACAGGCACAGAGAGGAAAAATGACTTACCCAGGGTCACCCAGCAAGCTAGTAGCAGAGTCTGCCAAGCAGGGCTTGGTACCCAGACTTGGGATACTCCCTAGTGCCCCACATTCCCTGGGCTGGGCTATCAGAGTCTGTGAGCTAGTCTATGAGGAAGGCAGGCCCTTGCAAGCCCATCCCCACACAACTGAGTGTGGGGACCCTCCCCAGGAGCCAGGGTTTCAGAGGGATCGAGGGATCGAGGTCACTCTCAGGCTCATTGAAGAGGAGCGGCGTTGTCTCCTTCTCACAACCACGGTTGAACCAAAATTCCCAGATAAAGGCGAAGATCTTCTCAGGCCAAGCCCCGCCCTCAGCCACCCCTTCTTCCTGGCCCAGTGTGTATCAGTGCCTCTGGGTCAGGAGGGGAGGCCACCCTGCCAGAGTCTTTCCAGTATTGCTCTCCCCCTTCTCCTCTGGAAGGAGGGCCACAGCTACACCGAGACACTACGGACCTGGCACACGTGCCACACTGCTGTCCAGTGCCTCTTTTCCTAGCTAGGTCCAGAGATGGGCAGTCACCTTCTCTCCATCCTGCAACCACACTTGGGCCTCAGGGGATCACAGGGAGGGTCTGGAGAGAGGTTTACTTTTCATTCACTCCTCAGCCTCAGGAATTGTGCCTGCGGCGCGGAGGTGGGGGTGGTGGGCAGGTTCCAACGCCTGAGGCCACCTTGGGGTGCACTGCAGGTCAAGGCAGAAGTCCGGGGGAGGGATGGGAGGCTGACGCTTGGGACGTGGGGGTCCCCTCCATTTGTTAATGGAGTCCCTTCTGAAGCTGACGTCTGTCCTCAGCCAGTACTCGGGACGCAGCGGTATCAGCCGCGCCACGCTTTGTCCCAGCTGCCTCCCCTCCCCCGCGGGCTCTCTGCTTCAGCCGGCATGGCTGGGGGCGCTTCGCGCGGGCATCCTTGGCCTCTGGCCGGCAACCCGCGTGGGGGCGGGGGCAACACGTGACCCGCGCGCCAACACCGCTCGGGGGATGGCCGCGTCTGGCGTCGCCGCGCCGCGCCGCTGGCTCCCCCTCTACGAAATCAACACGCTCTTGCGCCCCCAAACCCAAGCCCCTGGTGGTTGGGAAGGGAGCCCTGCCTTGGGCTGCGGGCCGGGGACGTCGGATCCAGAAGGAAACCAGGGCCATTTTAAGAGGGTGGGAGGCGGAGGGCGGCGGGTCCAGGGGAAGGTGACCCGCGCGCTTTCTCTTCCTCCAAGCCTCGCAGGCCTCGCCTCGCCTCGCCTCGCCCCGCCCCGCCCCGCCCCGCCCCGCCCCGCCCCGCCCGGCCGGCACCTAGTCTTCCGCAACCCATAGGCAGAGGCGATCCTCCCGCCTCCCCGCCCGCTCCGCGCTCGCCCCGCCTCAGCGCACTAAAAGTTTCCTCGGGTCCGGACGCGGGCGTCGCGAGCCTTGGCTGTCTACGTCGGGATGCTGCGCGTCGGGAGGCTGTGCGCCCGGAGCCCGGGGGTGCTGGGGGCCCGGGTCGGCCTCTCCCGGGTTTGGCAGGAAGTGGGGTTGTGGGGCGTCCGTCCCCTCAGGTACGCGGCCTGGGAGGAGAGGGACGGGCCCCGTCCCCCGGAGGGGATCTTGGGGGTCCTGCGGAACCTCGCTGGGGGCCGATCGCGCTCGGGCTGGGAGGCCCGCGGCTGCCCCACCTCCGGGCGGCACACGCGGGAGAGTAGGTACCCCGCACCTGGCACCTAGGCAACAGGAAATGCTGGCCTGGCCCACGCAGACTGGGGCTGCGGCTGGTGGCTGGCAGGGACCGTGCACTGACTCTGGGCTCTGGTCTGGGACTTTAGGTTCGTCCATTCGCGGGCACACTGATGGCCAGAAGTGGGAGCCTTTAGCAGTCTGTCCCAAGGGGGAAGGGCAGGGGCAAGGCCTGTACTCTGTCCCCAGGACACTGCCTCTGAGCTGGACCCCTTGCAGGGATAAACTTGGGGCTCTTCCACCCGGTGTTGTCCACCCTAGGCCACTAAGCTCAGCAGTCTCCCCTCTCCTCAAACACCGCTTGGCTCCTTGCTACTTACCGGGCCTGTTTTCTTCTGTCCTCAGTGCAGAGGGTGGGATGGGGGCTGGCAGGTGGAGGATGTGTTTCCAAGTAGTTTTGCTGCCTCTACAGCAACAGAGTAAGTAATGTTACCTCCCTGTAAGATAACAGATGTGAAAGTGTGTTGATTAAGCAGAGCTGGGCTCCCACTGATGTTATCAGTGGTGGCTTTTATCTTCAGCACCCAGCAGGGGGAGGCCTGGGCACCACTGAGCCTGCCCTGCCAGCCAGCTAGGCCAGGTACTAGGTCTGGGGTCAGGACACAGTTTTGGATGCCAGGTGGAGTGTAGGTCTGGGCATGGAAAAGTGACAAGAGTTCTCTGAGAGAACTGCTTGGTTAAAAAAAAAAAACGAATGAAGTCGGAGGGAGATGCAAACTCCTCCTCTTTGGCTAGAACTCCCAGATCACAACGTTTTGAACTTGCTGGTTTCTGAAGATAGAAAGCATGCAGTGCTTTCAGATCACTAGGCTTAATTTTCTGGGAAAACCCAGTGGCTCAGGGCAGGTCAGCAGATGGGATTCTGATGAAGAAAACGGTTCTCACCATTTCCCCACCAGGGAAGTCCCCTGACCTTTGACTTTTTATGTGTAAACAAAGCAGGTCTCTTACATGCTACAGGCCTACAATTGCAGAGTTAGGGGCACCAGGCCTCAGAGAAATTCTGACTCTGTCAGGGGGAGATCCATGTGTCCAGAGGAAAGATTTCCTGAGCATTTGGCCTAATTCCCTCCCATTCCCGCCACTCCCTTGTGCTTGAGACCTTACCTACTGACTATGATGGTTTGACCTGATTTTGCGCCTACTTTGTCCTTAAGAAGCCCTCAAGAGTCTCAAGCATTCAACAGATGTTCCTGAGAACGTACGTCACGTCAAGCACAGGGCGGGTATTGTGGTTATGAAAGCCAGAGAACGCAGTCCTCGGGGAACTTGTAGTCTAGTGAGGGAGAAGATAAGTCAAGACGATCGCTATTCAGTGTTCTAGGTGCCATTAGCGGAAAGCTCCTGGACTTCTGTCCTCTGCTCTTTCTGACCTGGTCACATACAGCCTGCTTTCTTGCTGACAAACACCCCATGCCTGTTACCTATCAGATCCCCAGTTCTGTCTGTTAAGAAAAAGCAAGAACTTTGAAGCCAGACTGCTTTGGGTTATAGCCCTCCACCTACCTGCTGCGTGACCTTGAGTATGTTACCTAACCGTGGAGTTTGTCACTAATGCTACCTACATGCTGGATTGACAAAGGCTTGCTCTTCTCAGCCTTTGCTTTGGGGCAGAGTTGGTACCTGAGAACCTCCAAATGGGGTCTGGGTAGGAATTTCAAGTGATTTGAAGGTAGGAGAGGATTCCCTCCTCAGTGGCCTCTTGATTGCACCTGGTTCTCTTCTGGCCAGTTACCAAGATGTCAGCCTCTGCCCAGCCCTAAATCTAGCCCCTGGATCTTCTGGACATTCCCCTATCCATCAAAGTCAGGGTTGTCCACAGCCTTTTTCCCCAGAAGGAAAGAAGCTGCCCATTGCTCTACAGACCTCCTGAACCACCAACCCCTTCCCCTTGTCCACACAGCCCCATACCCAGGGAAGGCAGATAGTCTAGTTTGGAGCTTCAGGGAGCCTAGGAGGGCAGAATCCAATGCTGATTCCTGATGAAGCTCCAATAAGCAGGCTTCCTTCAGACCTCTAACACTGGCCTGGGGCTGCCAGTGAGGCAGCTGCACCCAGGGTGTTGGGAACAGTCAGAGCTGGGAAAGACAGAGAGAGCCGTGGCTCAAGCCTCTCAGAATCAGGTGTGACCCTCAGAGCGGGGGCTCCAGTGAGTCAGTGCTGATGGTTGGTGCAAGGGCATGGGTGGGCTTCATGGACCACCCTCCAGAGGGATGGCTATAATCCGGTGGGACCAGTACTGGAAACTATAAAATGATGTCCCTATATGAGGGGATTATATTAAGCTAGGAAGTGTTTTGGGTAGAAATCACAATAGAAAAATAGACCCTTCCCATAATCTACCAAAGATGATTAACAAGGGATTTGGTAATGATGTCCTTACTCACTACTCCAGTCTAAATGTAATAATAGAAAATAAACTATAAATTTGGACATTGTAATCAGTGACTGGTACACATTGGTTTTAGTTACCTCTCCTGCCTTGCACACAGTAGGTATGCAATCTACTGTAGAGGGTGCAGTGGGGGATACAAGGATGCATGAACTTCCAGTGGCTTCTTTGCCAGAAAGGGATCTGCAGGGGAGGATTATAGACCCAGTGATTCAAGGCAGTAAGGATGCTATACCAGGAGAGTGTCAATCAAAGCAGGGAAGAATCTGATAGGTGGGAATGGGATTAGGTAAGACTTCCTAAAGAGGCTGGAATTTGAGCCTGATCCCTCCAATGATAGGTCTGTGGTTTGAAGGATGAAGGCTGTATACTTCTATTGATATAAACTCTTGCTTGTGCTTGAACTCTTCTGAACCCTGCATATGAAGCCCTCCTAACATCTCCCACATTATTTATTTATTCAGTCTACAGACAAAGACTTTGGAGCCAGACAGATCTAAGTTCAAAAGAACCACTTTCTAGCTGGTAGCTTTGGCACTAAGTTAAACTTGAGACTTTTGTTATGTGTAAATAGTGTTGTCTTGAGAGTGAGAGTTAAATGAGGTCGCGTAAGAAAATTCTTACCCACAGCCTGGTGCTAATGATTTATGAGACAGGAAGTACTTATGTAACAATGGCTTTGCACATTCCTACAATGACCCCAAGACCCACAGTTTAGAGCCTTGTCTGGAGAGTAGGAGGAAGACCGTTCTGGCAGAGGCAACTGCTTAAACCAAGCTGGGGCTGCTCTGGTTGTGTTGACAGACCCATCCGTGATTACGCTGAGTGTTGGGATAAAGGACTGCTTTTCTTCCCCCCCCTGATCAAACCAAAGTACAGGATGTAATTTCATCTCTTAAAGGGGCCTTGCTAGAGGAGTGTCCTGATAAATGATAGGAACCAATAATTCTGCCAGGGGCCTCTCCCTTCAGAAATAAACAAGCTGTTTTTCTACCTTAGGAATCATGTCTGTGAATCTCATTGGCATGCATGTATTTCTCACTTTGGGAGCTGAATGACAGGAAAGCAAGCCCAGTCCGACCAGTATGGCTTTAGGCAAGTCCCTCAACCTCTCCGGACCTTGGTTTCTTTGTAATATAGGCCACTTGGACAAGAAGCACTCTGCAGTATTTCTGTGGACATTCTGTGATTCCTAAGGAGGCTGGGCTTTGAGACTTGGATCCCTGAATCCAAGAGGGCTGTGGTCGAAGTAGGAAGCCTTCATACTTGTATGAAAGCTTACTTATGCTTAAACCCTTATGAACTCTTCCTAACCTCTGGACTCTCTCGTTTTCTCTAGTCCTCTATGAGTGAACAGAAAACATTGAGGGTTTTGACCCTAGAAAGCTAAGAGCTAAACCTTGTATGTACCTTAGTGATGCCATCAAGGGCAGGTGTTCTGAATCAGCCTCCACCCCTGGCTCCTGTGTACTTTCCGCATGAGCCCCAAACAGTGGCCCAAGGGAAAATATGCAGCATGGATGCCTCCTAACCCCAAGTATTTCAGGCCCTCTGTCTTCTTGAGTTTACTGGACTCAAATAATAATTTCCTGTTTACTTTCTCTGCATGTACAAAAACACATATACACCATCAGTTTTATTAGAGCTAAAAATGGAAGCTTCGGGCTTCCCTGGTGGCGCAGTGGTTGAGAGTCCGCCTGCCGATGCAGGGGACATGGGTTCGTGTCCCGGTTCGGGAGGATCCCACGTGCCGCAGAGTGGCTGGGCCCGTGAGCCATGGCCGCTGAGCCTGTGCATCCGGAGCCTGTGCTCCGCAACGGGAAAGGCCACAACGGTGAGAGGCCCGCGTACCGCAAAAAAAAAAAAAAAGGAAGCTTCCACCAATACAGAATGCCTTGCTGAAAATCTTCATTGTAGCTCTTACCACTTGGGGGTTCTTCATAGTCTGTGTTCTTTGTAAGCTGTGGACTCCTTCAGGAAGGTTATGTTGGGTGATGGAAAGATCATGGGACTTTATGGTATAATTACAGACAGTAAAATGCACAAATCTTAGTTGTGCAGTTTGATGAATATTAACAAATGTATTCACCCATTACTCAACACCCCAAGATACAGAACTTGTCTATTGCTCTAAAACAGTGCTGTTCAGTAGAAATATACTGTGAGCCACATGTGGAATCTTATGTTTTCTAGTAGCCATATTAAAGTAATAAGAAATAGGCAATAAGTTTAATGATATATTTTCTTTAACTTAGTAGAGCCAAAATATCATTTCAGCATGTAATCAATCTTTTAAAAATTGCTAAGGAGGTATTTTATATTCTTTATTTCATAAAGTCTTCCAAATCTGGTGTGTATTTAACACTTACAGAACTCTTCAATTCAGACTAGCCATGCTTCAAGTGTTCCAGAGCCACATGTGACTAGGCTACCATATAGACAGCACAGTTCTAGAAATTTCTCTAGTGCCCCTTTCCAGTCAATTCCCTTCCCCAACTAGAGACTATCACTGTTCTGATTTCTAATCTCCATAGATTAATTTTGTCTATTCTTGACTCTCAGAGTATATACTCTTGTGTCTATCTTCTTTTGCTCAAAAATCAAGGGTTGCTTTTGGGAGGAGTGACCTATTAATCTTGACAAAAAATTCATGAAAGTGTGTGTTATAGACTGTTTAGTTTTTTGTTTTGTTTTCTTGTTGTTGTTTTTTTGCAGTACGCGGGCCTCTCACTGCTGTGGCCTCTCCCGTTGCGGAGCACAGGCTCCGGATGCGCAGGCTCAGCGGCCATGGCTCACGGGCCCAGCCGCTCCGCGGCATGTGGGATTCTCCCGGACCGGGGCACGAACCTGCGTCCCCTGCATTGGCAGGTGGACTCGCAACCACTGCGCCACCAGGGAAGCCCGAAAGTGTGCATTATACATTAAACAGTTTAGCTTTCCTTGATAACCACGGGGAAAAGGACGTGATCTCCTATGCTCAATATTTCACCTCTTGGGTGTGGCAGCATAAAGGCAAGCTGAGAGAGAAGTGGGGGCCTCAGAATAGGTCTAACAAATGCATCAAGGGGCTATCCCAGCAGAGAGTGATGGAGACGGTGTGGCTTCTAGGCCCACTGAACTGGGCAGCCCAGTTACACCTTGTGGTCCCCAATATTATATCATCTAAGAACTGGTTTTGTTTTTTATTTTTAATAGATTTATTTTATTTATTTTTGGCTGCGTTGGGTCTTCATTGCTGCGTGCGGGCTTTCTCTAGTTGTGGCGAGCGGGGACTACTCTTCGCTGCGGTGTGCGGGCTTCTCATTGTGGTGGCTTCTCTTGTTGCAGAACATGGGCTCTAGGCATGTGGGCTTCAGTAGTTGTGGCTCGTGGGCTTCAGGAGTTGTGGGTCACAGGCTCTAGAGCACAGGCTCAGTAGTTGTGGCTCACGGGCTTAGTTGCTCCGCAGCATGTGGGATCTTCCCGGACCAGGGCTCGAACCTGTGTCCCCTGCATTGGCAGGCAGATTCCTAATCACTGCGCCACCAGGGACGTCCCTTGAATAACTTTTCATGTGCTTATCTGCCACCTGTATATCCTCTTTGGTGACGTATCTCTTTATGTCTTTTGCTCATTTTCCAGTTGAATTTTTTTTTTTTAACTGTTGAGTTTTCAGAGTTCTTTATGCAATCTGGATACTAGTCCTTTGTCAGATATGTGGTTTGCAAATATTTTCTCCCATTCTGTATCTCATCTTTTTGTCCTCTTAATAGGGTCTTTCGCAGAGCGAAAAGTTTTGATTTTGATGAGGTCTGTTTATTAATTTTGTAGATCGTGCTTGTAGTGTCAAGTTTAAAAACTTTGCCTAGCCCTAGATCCTAAAGATTTTCTCCCATGTTGTTTTCTAAATGTTTCTAATGTTTTACATGCAGTCTGTGATCTATTTTGAGGTGGTGTTTTTTTTTTTTTCCCTAAGAGACTTAGGTCGAAATTCTTTTTTCATATATTTTATTTATTTATTTATTTATTTTTGGCTGTGTTGGGTGTTGGGTGCGCGGGCTTTCTCTAGTTGTGGAGAGCGGGGGCTACTCTTCGTTGCAGTGCGCGGGCTTCTCATTGCAGTGGCTTCTCTCGTTGTGGAGCACGGGCTGTAGGCGTGTGGGCTTCCGTAGTTGAGGCACATGGGCTCAGTAGTTGTGGCTCACGGGCTCTAGAGCACAGGCTCAGTAGTTGTGGCTCATGGGCTTAGTTGCTCTGTGGCATGTGGGATCTTCCCAGACCAGGGCTCGAACCCGTGTCCCCTGCATTGGCAGGCGGATTCTCAACCACTGAGCCACCAGGGAAGCCCCCGAAATTCTTATTTTTTGCTGAGGACCTTTTAATATCATAGTCATTCTTGTGCTCTTGGTGGCCACTGCACATTAAAATGGCCATCAGTTAAGAAAATGACCATTCACTAGTGCTCTTTGGGTTTTATTTGTCGCAACAGCTCCTTCATTTTCTTGAACACTAGTTGTATGTTGTAGCTGGTATAAATGTGTCACTCATCTTTGTGGGTACATAAAAATAACTTTATTTCAGGATAAAACAGTTATTACAGGTTAAAAGTTGTCCCCTCCAGCCCAAGCATCTGCCATCTCTACTCCCAGATTGACCACTAGCCTAGTGTCTTTCTGAAAATTAGGAAAAGGAGCCCCCCCTGACCCCTGCAAGAATGCAGCCCCATGGTGCGTGGATCAGTGAGCAGTACTTGGGCTGCTGGGTTAAATAATGAATCTTGGGGTGATGTGCAAGGGAGATGGAAGAGGAGGGCCTGCCTCTCATCTGCCATGAGCAAGAAGATGCGTTGGCACGTTTAGCTGGAGCTGTGTCTCACACAAGGGTGAATATGTTGACTGAGGACTGAGGCTTGCCCAAGAGGACAGCACACGAACTTCATGGGCAGCCTGCAGCCCTTCCTTTTAGTCTTGTTCTGGCCCTTAACACGACAGGTCCAGTGGGTCATTCTGTCTGTGCCAGGAAGTTGCTCTGTCTTTTGAACGTTGATGTACCCCTCTTAGGAGATCATCAAGCCTCTTGTATTTTTCTTCTTAAAAATTTCATATGGAAAAAAAAATTTTTAAGGCAATCACATGATCAAGTAACAAGCACCTGTGTACCTACTGCTCCAAATTAAAATATAGCCATACTTGTTACAGAAAATGATAAATAAAAGAAATCAAATATGGATCAAGCTGATGTCCCTTTTTTTTTTTTTTTTTTTGCGGTACGCGGGCCTCTCACTGTTGTGGCCTCTCCCATCGCGGAGCACAGGCTCCGGACGCGCAGGCTCAGCGGCCACGGCTCACGGGCCCAGCCGCTCCGCGGCATGTGGGACCTTCCCAGACCGGGGCACGAACCCGCGTCCCCTGCGTCGGCAGGCGGACTCTCAACCACTGCGCCACCAGGGAAGCCCTGATGTCCCTTTTTTAAGTCTCCTTCAGCCCACCCCTCACCAGAGAGCCACTGTCATAAATTTAACGTATGTTGTATCAGAGCAAGGTTTTTGCTTTTAACATGTCTCTGAATCCATAAACAGAATATCATATAATTTTTAAAACGCTTAGAATCCTATCAAGCAAGTAATAAGCACTCTTAGTTTTTTGTGTGTGTCCACAAACAATACTTATGCTTTTATAATTTTAGCAAAAATTATATCACTGTGCCCTTCTTTTTTCACCCAACAGTATATTTTTGAGATCTGTTTATACTGACACCTATAGATCTAGATTATTCTTTTCAGCATCACAGGGGAGATGCTCACTGTTCTCTCTCCTCCTTCAGTTCACTACCCTGCCGGAGATTTATCCATCTCTGCCCTTCCCCACTGAGCGTGCCCATCTTTTTCATAAATCATAATCATTACACTCCTGACTTGTCATTAAAAGTCTCTACAGACATTATTGGAAATTACGCTGTCAAGTAGATAGTTATCAGTTGGATCCTAGTTTCCTGCTGGAGCAAGGCCAAAGCCTTGCCTCCAGTAGGCCATATTCTAAATAGTAAGCAATGTGCCCTGAGATGCTCTGTGCTCCTGTACATGGGGATCATGCATCCATGTAGGAAACGGGTTGGCTGGGCCAGCAGTCACAGGGTACCAGGAACTGCACAGAGGGCACAAAACTGCTTTCTCATATATTGGAACTCCCAGAAAGGAAAATTCTGCTACATTCAAAATTGAGCTTATTTCTTTTCTTGAGTAATTTCTAAGATGGAGATCACAAACAGATGTGTTTGCTTGGCTTTCCCAGCATTATTTATTAATGTATGTATGTATTTTAAAAAAAAATTTTTTTTAACAGGAGTATTTATTTATTTATTTATTTTAAAATTTATTTATTTATTTTGGGCTGTGTTGGGTCTTCGTTTTTGTGCAAGGGCTTTCTCTAGTTGCTGCGAGCGGGGGCCACTCTTCATCGCGATGCGCGGGCCTCTCACCATCACGACCTCTCTTGTTGCGGAGCACAGGCTCCAGACGCACAGGCTCAGTAGTTGTGGCTCATGGGCCTAGTTGCTCCGTGGCATGTGGGATCTTCCCAGACCAGGGCTCGAACTCGTGTGCCCTGCATTGGCAGGCAGACTCTCAACCACTACGCCACCAGGGAAGCCCTGTATGCATGTATTTTGCACAGAAGCGTTACATGCTGCTTTTATTTTTCGACAGGATGGTAAATAGATGCCACAGTCTATTGCTAAATTTAGTTTATGAATTGTGTTTCTATCAACACTGGCTTAAGCCCTAGAATCTAGGGTCTTCTTTTTAACTTTGTATTGAACTATAACATAGATTCAGGAAAGTACATATATTTTATATGCTCGCTTGATGAAGTTTTGATAAACTGAACACACCCATACAACCAGCACCCAGCTGGCCGCTCTCTTGATTTCTAACAGCATAGCTAGGTTTTGCCTGTTTTGTACATATAAATGGAATCAGACAGTATACACCTTTTTCTCTCTGGCTTCTTTCATTTAACATTTTTTAATGAGTTTCATTCATATTGTTGGGTGTAGCCATAGTTCATTTGCTCTCATTGCTATATAATATTGCAAATAATAAATCACTGTTTATCTACTCTGCTGTTTATGAGTATTTGGGTAGTTTCCATATTGGAAATAATGCAAATATCCTGTCTTTTGGTGAGCACATGTATGATTTCTCTTGGCTGAATACCTAGGAATAGAATTTTGTGCATTATTTTTAAAAGTGTACAATTTGATCATTTTTAGTGTGTTTATGAATATGTGCAACCCCTACCCTTAGCTATCACCTCTCTATCCTCCCATCCCCTCTGCCCGGTGCAGCCACTTACTCTACTCTCTGTCTCCACAGATGTGCCTAACCGTAACACTTCACATAACTGGAATTATGCAATATGTGATTTTCTGTGTCTGGCTTCTTTCACTTACCACAATATCTTTAAGGTTCATCCATGTTGTAGCATGTATCAGTACTTTATTCCTTTTTATGGTCAAATAATATTCCATTGAAGAGATATTCACCATTTTGTTTATTTATCCATTACTGAATATTTGGGTTGTTTTCACCTTTTGGCTATTGTGAGTAGTACTGCTATGAACATTTGTGTACAAATTTTGATTTTTTAAAGAATTACCATTGATTTTTTTTTTTAATTAAGACAAATTTTATTTATTTATTTATTTTTGGCTGCATTGTGTCTTCGTTGCTGTGCGCGGGCTTTCTCTAGTTGCATCGAGTAAGGGCTACTCTTCATTGCAGCATGTGGGCTTCTCATTGTGGTGGCTTCTCTTGTTGAGGAGCACGGGCTCTAGGCACCCGGCTTTCAGTAGTTGTGGCACGCGGGCTCAGTAGTTGTGGCGCAGGGGCTTAGTTGCTCCGTGGCATTTGGGATCTTCCCGGACCAGGGATCCACCCCCTGTCCCCTGCATTGGCAGGTGGATTCTTAACCACTGAGCCACCAGGGAAGTCCCTGTGTACAAATCTTTGAACACTTGTTTTCACTTCTTTTGGGTATATGCCTAGGAGTAGAATTGTCAGGTCAAATGTTAACTCTATGTTTAAGTCTTTGGAGAACCACCAAACTGTTTTCCACAGCAGCTGCACCATTTTACATTCCCATCAACAGCGCATAAGAGTTCCTATTCCTGGGCTTCCCTGGTGGCGCAGTGGTTGAGAGTCCGCCTGCCGATGCAGGGGACACGGGCTCGTGCCCCGGTCCGGGAAGATCCCACATGCCGCGGAGCGGCTAGGCCCGTGGGCCATGGCCGCTGAGCATGTGCATCTGGAGCCTGTGCTCCGCAACGGAAAAAAAGTTTCAGTTCCTCCACATGCTTACCAACACTTGATATTTTGGTTTTTTGTTTACAGCCTTCCTAGTGGGCGTGAAGTTGTGGTATTTCGTTGTGGTTTTAATTTGCATTTCATGTGCTTGTTGGCCATTCATATATCTTCTTTGGAAAAAAAGTCTATTCAAGTTGTTTGCTTATTTTTAATTGGGTTATGTGCATTATTTATGATTCATTCATTTGGTCATTCATTTGAGCACTTCTTACATTCCAGGCCCTGTGAAGCACTGAGGATAAAACAGTGAACACATTAGTTGCCCAAGATGAAAGGTCAAAAGAATTATTTTTTAAAAAAATCCTTGTTTCCTGACTTCTCTTATGAAATCAGATCTGGCAGCAGATCCGGGCCTGAATTTTCACAGGCCCATTCTCTGTGGACACCTTTAGGTGGGGCTGTGCCTTGTCTCCCTCCCAGCTCCCACCTGGTTGACTCACTCCCACCTGGCGTTTTATAATACCCGGCGCACGTAGCTAAAGGCTTACTCTAGTTGTTCGAGTTGGTAGCAGCTGGGACTCCTGGCGGTCCTGCTCCAACTCCTTAAACTTTCCACAAACAAGCAAACAACTTTTCCTGAAACCAAATCTCTGTATTGTCTTTTTCAGGTTTAAATGGGGGGTATCTGCCACTTTGTTTAAGAGTAGGAAAAGAAGAGGCCACCCTTCTTGACCAAGGCGTTTGGGTGTGTCTGAGGAAGGAGGGAAGTTGAATCAGTGGTGTTTGCACTCCGTCTTTCAAAACGATGCGTGGTTCTTAAGTTTATGAGCAAATTGCATTGATATGTGTTTCTAGAACTCTTCAATCCTTTGAAGGAGCAACCTGTTTCCACCACAACCCTGCCCTACACAGTCCCAGTTTCTGGGGTTCAATCAATAAACAATTGTGGGAAAATAAAATTGAGATTAGACAATCTCTGTTGATCAGATAGGGACTAAATCCAGAGCCTAATGAAGAGAATTACCCATCCCATCCTTTCTCCCTGGATTGGGCTGGCAAGGCTGTAATGCTGGGGCAGTGGTACTGAACGCTCCACTTCGGGCTCAGCTATTTACCAGCTGCGTAGCCCACTTTGCCTCTTTGCACTTCAGTTTCCTTACCTGCACAATGAGAGTTCATAATTCCCACCTGTGTTTTTCAGAATTGGCTTAGTGTGTATCACAAAAATCCCCTCTCACCGTGGTTTTAGGAGATGGGAGTTTCTTCTTCTGGGAGTGGCCAGTCTGGCCGGCATGGTACAGCCTGCTGTCAGGCTCCAGGCCCTTCTGTCTGTTGCTCTGTGGTGCCCAAGCTCATCATGTGGTCCAAGAGAACTGTCATGGGCAGCATTACAGCCAGTGGGAAAGAAAAAAAGATGTGCTTCTCTTTAAGGGTTCTTCTCAGAACCTGCACACACGACCTCTCCTTAAATCCCCTTGGCCAGAACTTTATTCTTGGACCAGACCACCTGCTGGGGAAGCTTGGAAATGTGGTCTCTATTCCACCTGGTCATAGCCAGGTGAACATCTGAGGGTGTATTATTAAGGGAGAAGGGGCTACTGGGAGTCTCTCTCATACCATCTGTCGGAGCCACCATGAAGATAAAGGAGGTAATACACAGGGCAATTGAACTGCATTTGCGGGGGGGGGCACATTAATCAACCTGTTGATTTGCCAACTAGACACTGCAAGAAGCCGCTGAAAACCATAGTGAATGTGTAGAAAATCAGATTCCAAACAAAATAGGACTCCGGGTCATTTTGAGAATAAGAGGGTCCATGTTGTCAGGCAGATCCCCCCACTCCCCACCTTTAATGATTTGTTGACAATGTGACCATTAAACTGGCTGAGATCTGTATTTCTCTGCCTTCTAATCCAGAGGCTGGGCTGCTGGGAAGTGGCCTGCCGGGCTTTCAAGGGCAGTGGTAAGCCACTGAACGCAAAAAATGTTTATAGTTAGGATTCACCAGTTGTAAGCAATAGAAACCAAACTCGGACTGGCTTAAATTTGTTTGTTTGTTCATATTTTAGATTACATATATAAGTGAGATCATGCAGTATTAATCTTTCTGTGTCTGGCTTATTTCCCTTAAGCATAATATCCTTTAGGTTCATCCATGTTGTCGCAAATGGAGTTCAGCTTTCCCCTCCCCGACCCCCAGACTGGCTTAAATTGAAAGAGGGAATTTATTGACTGTTGACAGTGAAAAGTCCAGAGGTAGGTAGGCTTAACACGTGACTGGGTCTAGGTGTTCGACAATCGCAAGATTAAGTCTGTCACTGGGTCTTCCTGTCTCTGTCTCTGTCTCTCTTTGTCTCTCTGTCTCTTTCCATCTCTCCTACTTTCCTCTGTGTTGGCTTTCTTCTTAAGCAGGTTTTCTCCACATGCTTGCTCTCGCGACTATCACTTTGGCAAACCCAAAGAAAAGAGCATATCTGTTTCCCAGTGGGCAGAAATGGATGCCCTCCACAGTATGCCTGTGAGTGAAGGATCTGGGTACACAGTCTCTCTTGAGGGGTGTCATGGTGACCACAGGGAACTACCTTAGTAGTTCTTTAGGCTTGGCAACCTGAGTGTGGGCTGCTGGCAGGGCTTCAGAGGCCTGTGACACCTGGCTGTTTTCTACTCCAGCACACCTGAGGGAACCACCTGGCTTAGGTGGCTGGCTACAACCCTTTGAGAAGATTGCCCAGGTAGGTAAATAGCATCCCCTTGAGGATAACCACTGATCCAAGTCCTCAAACTTTATAGGTGGGGAAGCTGAGGCCTAGAGAGACGAAGACACAGGTATCTGAACTTGGATTCTCTTGAGAGCAAGGACTTGGGTGCTGGTGATTTATTTGTGATCCTAGGAAGTAGGAGTGAGGGAGTGCGGAGAGGAGACAAGAAGAGAAGTCAGTATGGGGTGTGTGCAGGCAACCAGGGTCTTCCCCCCGGGACTTGATGCCTCCCAGAACTGTCCAGCTAAGAAGGGGAGACTTGAGGGAGTCCCTGAGCAGACAGAACCACAAGGAACTGTCCCAGCAGCTGAAACCAGAGACGCACTGAGGAGACATGTCAAGGGACACCAAAGGTGTCTGTGACAGCCACCCACCCAGCTGGTGGTACACCTGGGACGAGACCTCAAGCCCCCAAATCCAGCCCAGTGCTCACTCGCTTCCCACACTGGGACCCGCCCTCCTGTGACATGAGGTCTCCTCACCCATTTACAGGGAAAACCAGTTTTGCTCCCCTCTGCCCTGCATACCGTATTCTTCCCAGAAATTCTCCCCCATAAGCCATAAGCGGTCAGTCAGTGAAAGCCAGGCTTGGTCTTTTCAGCTCAGCAGCTGCAGGACTGAATCATCAGGAAGGGTCCCTGGGGCCCACACCACCCAGTGGTGGCCCAGACGAGGCCTGGAAGGATCCTGGAAGGGTCCTGGAGCATGCCGTCTCTGATGAGAACAGGGTCTGAGGGCTACCACACTCCCACCTGGGCCTGGGTGGGAGCCCAGCAGCTGTCATCCAGGGCAGCGAAGTGGGCACGAGCAGCCCTAGGCCTGTGACACTTGGACTGCTGGGGACCTTTTCTCGTTTTTGCTTTTAAATAATTAATAGACTTTAGATAGTTATAGTAATTAATAGCTTTATTTTTAAATTTTTTTAAATGTAGATTTATTTAACTTATTTATTTGGTTGCACCAGGTCTCAGTTGCAGCAGGTGTGATCCTTAGTTGCGGCTCACGGGCTCCTTAGCTGCAGGTCACCAGCTCCTTAGTTGTGGCATGTGTGCTCCTTAGTTGTGGCTGGCGTGCTCCTTAGTTGTGGCATGTGAACTCTTAGTTGCGACATGCATGTGGGATTTAGTTCCCTGACCAGGGATCAAACCTGGGCCCCCTGCATTGGGAGCGCAGAGTCTTAAACACTGCGCCACCAGAGAAGTCCCCCTAAACAGTTTTAGAGTTACAGAATAACTGAGCAGATTGAACATAGAGTTCCTTATACCCACCCCCCACCCCACCCCGGCACAGTTTCCCTGATACTAACATTTGCATTAGTGTGGTACATTTGTTACAATTAGGGAACTAGTATGGTACGTTATTATTGACTATAGTCCATAGTACATTAAGGTTTAGTCCTTGCGTTAGGCTATTCTGTAGGTTTTGACAAATACCCAGGGGCCTTTTTACTAGGAGGAAGCAGCGTCTAGGATGAGGCCATTCCTAACCCACACAGGCTACCTCCCTGCTTAGTCAAATCAGCGTGATTGCCTTTAGTTTCCCTTTCCAGGGTTTTGGCACCAAGGCTCCAGGCCCCTGGCACTGAGTGGAAACTGGGGAGTAGGTTGGGGAAAAGAACCTTCCCTCTGATTAACGACAGGAAGTCAGCCTCCAGGTTTGATCTCCCAAGGACGAAGCAGGTCCTAAGTTAAGTGATGATGGTCCCTGGGGATGGGGCGGATCAGACAGTTTCTGGAGTATCCCGCACACATTGTAAGCAGCCTACCTCCCAGCGGGGTGTGCCAGCCTTTGTTGCCAGGACGTCTGGGTTGGTGCAGTTGAGCCCACAGCCCCTCTCCCCACAGTTCTGGAGAGATGGATCGCACCGCCACCCTGCCCGTCGGAGGCCTCAGCTATGTCCAGGGCCATACCACATTGCACCTTATTAACAAGACTGTGGGGCAATGCCTGGATGCCACAGCACAGAGGGTCCCGGACCGAGAGGCCTTGGTTGTCCACCACGAAAACATCAGGTTGACCTTTGCTCAGCTCAAGGAGGAGGTGGGTCCTGACTTTGAACCCTCAAAGTGGGTGGGTGCTGGCCCCCAGGCTGCCCTGGCTGGGTGGAGCAGCAAGGGTGGTGCCTAGCTGTGGGGCAGGGTGCTGGGGCTGCCTGAGAGCCCCAAGGGATGTCAGAAGAGGAGGGCAGGGCTGAGGCAGAGGTGGCCCAGGTGCCTCCTGCATCAGTCGTTCTTGGGACACTGGTTAACTATGCATGTTCCCAAGCCCCCTCCAGATCTGCTGAGGCCTAAGTATCTGCCTGTCCCTTGTTACCAGGTAGTTCTGATGTGAACCCCTGGGCCAAAGGTTAAGGGGCGAGTCATGGGCCCCTTTCTGCTCACCTGCATCTCACCCTTTTGCGTCCTGTTTATACCAGGTGGACAAAGCTGCTTCTGGGCTCCTGAGCACTGGCCTCCGCAAGGGTGACCGTCTGGGCATGTGGGGACCCAACTCTTACGCATGGGTACTCATGCAGCTGGCCACGGCCCAGGCAGGCATCATTCTGGTGAGGAGGGGCTTGCCTGGCACAGCTGGCTGTGGGGGGGGGGACATCATTCAGGGGAACCCCCTGGACCCTTGGCCCCAGAATCATACCAGTGCCTGGCTGGTTTCAGACCAGCTAGTGCTTTCTCCTGAAGCCCACCAAGGAAGCCTGAAGGTACGGGGTGCTGCCTCTGAGGGTGGAGGGGCAGTGAGAGGGACAGAGTCTGCCCAGGACACATGATGTACCCTCGCTGTCTCCACCAGGTGTCTGTGAACCCAGCCTACCAGGCTATGGAGGTGGAGTATGCCCTCAAGAAGGTAGGCCCATTCCTTGCCTTGGTGAGGGCGGGGGAGCCAGCTGGTGCCTGGCACAGGGGGCTTCCAGTTGTCATAGAGGGCTGACTGGGCTGGGGGGCCATGCTCAACTGAGTGACCCCCAGAGTCTGTCCTTCCTTAGACGGTGGGTGGGAAGAGTGGGTTGTTGGTCAGACAGGCTGGTGTGTGTGTGTTGGGGGTGGTGCATGTATGTATCGTGGTGGTGGTGTGTGTGGGCAAGAGAGCAACTGTTAGGGCGCCACCACATCCCCAGGCTGGGGCTTACTGCTGGCCATGGGGGGGCGCGCCCCCTCCTCA
>NW_006791954.1:629944-644148 GCF_000442215.2 Lipotes vexillifer | reverse complement strand
TGCTGACCATGGTGGGGCGCTCCCCTTCTACAGGTGGGCTGCAAAGCCCTCGTGTTCCCCAGGCAATTCAAGACCCAGCATTACTACAACATCCTGAAGCAGATCTGTCCAGAGGTGCAGAAGGCCCAGCCGGGGGACTTGAAGAGTCAGAGGTGGGGGTGTCCCAGATTGGGAGGGGTGCCTCATGCAGCCTCCTGGCCCCCTCATCCCTTACCCATCTCTGTGGGCCCTTCCTCAGCGCCCGACTCTCACCATGCTCCCTTACCCCCAGGCTCCCAGATCTGACCACAGTCATCTCGGCGGACGCCCCTCTGCCAGGGACGCTGCTTCTGGATGAGGTGGTGGCAGCTGGCAGTCAAGAGCAGAATCTGGCCCGCCTCCGGCACACCCAGCAGCTCCTGTCCTGCCATGACCCCATCAACATCCAGTTCACCTCGGTAGGGCAGAGGTCTCCTGTCCCGAGCCCAGGCTGGCACACTAACCCTTGCCCGCCATGTGGCCCTCCCCTGAGAAGGAGGAGGCAGCAGAGATCAGGGGAGAGCAAACACTCTTCTAGTGGGGCCGGCCCTAGCTGTCTGCTCTGCCCTGGAAGACACCAGCAACTGGTGTCCTTGTCACATGCCCACCTCCCCAGGCCCTCTTGTCCCCAGCACAGGGGCAGATGCACTGAGCCACCACAGGTCAGAGCCCCTCATTTCGCAGATCAGGAGACTGAGGCCCAGAGAGGGCATCTGCTGTGAGCCACAGAGTTCTCTGAGCCACCTCATGAGCGGCATAAGGACAGACCTTATTTGCTACCTCTGTGGATCCTAACACGTGGCACTGTGTAGGCATGCGGCAAATCTTTGTGAATATGTACCGACTGAATGAATGGATCTGAGGCAGCCGTCTTGGTCTCCTGACTCCCAGTCCAGTGCTCTTCCATGCACTGGCCCAGGGTGGGAAGGAGATGGGATGAAAGAGGCCAAGCCATCACCTGCTTGTCTTGTCAGGGGACAACCGGCAGCCCCAAGGGGGCCACGCTCTCCCACTACAACATTGTCAACAACTCCAACATGATAGGAGAGCGCCTGAGACTGCACCAGAAGGTGAGGGGGTGCTGGCCCAGCAAGGGCTTCCCTGGCACCGTGCCAGCGGAGGTGGGGGGCTTGTTGGGCTCCCCCGCTGGCTAGAGGAACTGGCTTCCGGGGGCCCCGCAATAGACCCAGCCTCCTGCTTCCATCTGCAGCCACCAGACAAGTCACGGGTGGTCCTGCCCAACCCCCTGTACCACTGCCTGGGTTCTGTGGGAGGCACAATGGTGAGCTTGATGCACGGGGTCACCCTCATCCTGTCCTCTCCGGTCTTTGATGGCAAGAAAGCGCTGGAGGCCATCAGCAGAGAGAGGTGGGCATCAGTGGACAGCTATCTGTGGGCTGTCCTATTCCTATTGTACCCTAACCAGGCCATACCCTACCTCCAGGTTTGATCTCCCAAGGGCGAGGTTCCCTGACCCTCCTATCACTCCTGGGCTCTGGGCCCTTTCCAAGATGTCTCTTCCCTCCGACCAGGAGAAATGGAGATGGGGTAGTGGGAGACCCCCAGGAGAGGACCAGTTCCTCCCTCCAAGGAGCTTCTCCTGCCTGTTCCCCACAGTTGCAGCCTGGGCCCTTACTGTAGGGTCAGGGTGGGGTGGTGAGAGGAGGACCTCGTTCCCTTCCACTTCCAAGCCTGATTCTGAGATGTACCTCCCTCATACAGAGGCTCCTTGCTGTATGGAACTCCCACAATGTTCGTGGACATTCTGAACCAACCAGACTTCTCAAGTTACGACATCTCAGCCATGTGTGGAGGTGGGATGGGGCCAAGGGTGGCCGGCCAGGATTGGCCCAGTGAGCGACATATGTGCCCAATCTTTCATTTAGGGGCAAGAAGGCCACTGTAGAAACATGGGTGGGAGGGAGGCAAATCCCCAGTGTCCCTAGACTCCAGCCCAAGGCCAGCTGCCTGGTCTAGGAATAGGTCCGGGGTTGGGGAGAGAAGGGAATGTTATTTCCTAAAAAGGGCCGTAGGTGAAGGGAGGGTCCACTGGGCCTGGAGAAGGTGGGAGCTGTGTCAGCCCTCTCTCTGATTCAGGTGTGATCGGTGGGTCCCCTGCATCCCCAGAGCTGATCCGAGCCATCATCAACAAGCTGAACATGAAGGAACTGGTGGTGAGTGGAGGATGGGGCTGGGCGAGAAGAGATTGCTGGGAGTGGGGAGGAGCCCAGCCTGGGTCTCCAAGGAAGACCCTCCTGCTGGCCCTCATTCCAGAAAGCAGATGTGAGAAAAACCAGTCTTAACAAATCGGCAGCTCTCAAGTCACAGAGATAGGTGACAGGGGAGTAAATATTACACATACATACATTTATATTTATAGAAATCTGGGGAAGAAATGCAGCGTGGGAGGATGTGTGACAAAGCACCAGTGTCCGGCTAGAGTGTCCTGGCAGGCGGGGGCTGGCAAAGTTGGGGGTAGGGGCTTGAGACCCTTCCTAGAAGCAAGGAGTGGGGCAAGGATCTGATGTTTGTTTCCAAATGGCAGGGAAAGGGGAGCAGAGACGAGGATTCTGGAAGAGTGGCCATCCTGATGGCCACCGTGTTCCGGTTCTAAAGGACTTGGGGGGGGTCTCAGCAACAGCTTCTCTGAGAGGAGCCGTAGCCGCGGGGCCAGGCGTGATGCAGCTCTCACCGTCGGGTGGAGCTGGGTTTGTGCTGCAGTGCCCGAGTCCCCTGCCAGGACATGTCTAGGTGTGGACAGCTCTGTGCATCAGCAAAGGCTGTGGGGAGAAGGTGGGGGTCAGAGGTGGGAGGATCAGTAGTTTCTCCGGCAGAAGGCAGAGACCAGTCACCAGGACCGGCTGGGTCAGGACCTGCGGTGAGGCGAGGATTGGTGTCAGGACTCCAACAACCTAGATGGTGTTTGGAGAGAATGGTGGTGGTCCTGGGCAGTATCATTTTCCCCCTTAGAGGGGGGGCCCCAGTCCTCCCCTCCTCTCCCTGCAAAAATGGAGGGTCTGATGCCCTTTCATGGTGCGCAGGTATCCTGGGACACCCTCCTCACTTCCAGAATCTCCAGAGAGGGAATGGGGGACCTGCCCACCGGGCCATACCTGTTTAATGGCGGCCGGCTTTCTTGGACCTCTTAGTGGGGAACTTGCAGCCGCGGAAGGCGTCCGTGTCACGAATGTGCTGGCCCCTGAACTTGGCAGGCGACACGCAAGTGGCATCAGGGCGGGAGGTCTTGGCTTCCAGCCACCTGGAGAGACAGAGAGTTGCTGGGGTGGGGGAAGAGAGTAAGAGTACTGGAGGAAGGGCCACTGAGCCATGGGGCCAGGTTGACTTGGCTTTAGGGTAGTCTGGAACTGTCATCTTCATGCAAATCGGGAAATGCCCAGGGTTCCACACCTATTAGGTAGCAGATCTAGGACATATGCCCAGGATGTCTTAGTGCAGGACCAGTGTGTCTTTACTCCATCACATGAGCGTGTTCTGGGGGTACCACGGGGGTCCTCTCACCTCCGCAGTCCCTGGAGCTGGCAGGTACATTTCCAGGGGTTGTTGGTGAGGGTGAGGGTCTCCAGGCTGTGAAAGGGGAAGCTGGAAGGCAGCTGGTTCAGGCGATTGTTCTCCAGATGGACATGTTTCAGCGTGGTCACACCCAGGAAGGCACCATCAGAGAACTAGGGAGGGAGGTGGGCACGAGTGAGCACCCCAGCCCATGTCCGGCCTCTCCCATCTCTATGGCCCCAGAGGAGCAGGGTCCTTCCCTGGACGTAAGCAGTGGCACCTTGAGGAGTTTCACGGTATGACTAAGTTGTCTCAGATGACCTAATCCATACAACCACCTTTTGAGATAGGTAGTGTTATTTCCAATATGTAAATTGGAGGGGGGTGGGGGAGGGGTTAAGTCCCTTGCCCAGGGAGTCAACAGTAGCTGCAGGACCACATCCAGCTCCTCCTCCCCTGGCATCACGCTTCCTGCACAAACACTGGGGCTGGGGAGGCAGCCAGAGTTTGGCCCCAGTGGCCCAAGCTGGCACACAGTGAAGCTGGTCAGTGTTTGGTGCGATGGGCAGTGGGCCCAGGTTCCCCACAGCCCCCAGGGTCCTGGGATGTCCCCCAGCTCTCTCCTCACTGCTCCCTCACTGCCTGCCAGACTCTATTTGTGGAGCCACCTCGGTGGAGACTTGGGCCAGGTTGTCTGGCTCCAGAGGAAACATTCTATTGGTGCCCATATCTTGGCCCAGACGTCACAGTTCCTGCCTGGCCTCCCCTGCCCCAAATGAGCCCCTGCTGCCCTGCTCTACTTGCCACTGAAAGGCCACGCTGGCAACGGTGGGCCACAGGCGACTCTGACTTCTGCTGGGGGGGTGGCTGGGGCTGAAGAAGGGGAGAGGCTCAGGCAGACTCTGTCCACCCAGACGAAGGCTGGTTGCCGTCCAGGTATGATTCTGCCCTCATCTCTGTGCCTGTGGCCCAGAGAAGGGTGTGAAGTTCCCTGGTGATCAGACTGCTCTGATGACCATCTCCCCGACCTTGCCCTGGTCCCTGCCCAAACCTCCTGACCGGAGCCCCTACACCAGAGCGATTTTCTAGTCCCAAGGAAGGATTCCACTCCGACCCAAGGCAGCCCCACCTGGCCAGGTGCTGGGCATCACAGAGGACGAAGGACTGAGCGAGGACGCAGCCAGGAGATGGGTCTGTGACCAGGGTGGGCAAAGGGGAGTGAGTGGGGGACACAGTGAGGCATGGCCAGTCTTTCCTATGGGGAGATACCTAGGGTCCTTGTGCCAAAGGTTAACAGTGCTGAGTGGTTCTGCCTTTGCCCCTTCACGGAACCCATGGGTGCATGTCTGCAACCTGGGGCAGGCCCCGTGTCCCCACTCAGCTGAAATGGACCTGAGAATGCAGTGGAATGTATGTGTGTGGACTGGGGGTGGGGATGGGGGATCCGTCAGGGCCTC
Source organism: Lipotes vexillifer (assembly GCF_000442215.2). Taxonomy (NCBI): domain Eukaryota; kingdom Metazoa; phylum Chordata; class Mammalia; order Artiodactyla; family Lipotidae; genus Lipotes; species Lipotes vexillifer. Next base: position 639,163 of record NW_006791954.1, on the reverse strand, counting down.
TGGGAGGCGTGGAGGAGGTCTTCCTCAGGCACGTGTTCCCCCTCAATCCCCAGCCCCCCACCCCACCTTTGCACACTCCCCACCAGGAACAGGGTGTCTTTGTGGGCCTGATGTGCCCAGCTCCTCTGGAAGGCTCCTCAGTAAACAAACCTCCCTTTATGGGGTGGTAGTTTTAGTGGAGATGGGGTGTGGGGGGGAACAGCAGAGGAGGGGTGGAAGGCCCAACAGGGAGAGGTGGCTGCTGCACACAGCAGGGGGTTTGGGAGCCCTGGACATGCCTCCTGGGGGCCATTGGTGGGGCCAGGGCAGCCCCAGCTCTGTTTATAAGTAGGAATCCTAGGAGGGCAGTGGCCGAGACTAGGGCCAGGGGCAGCAGGGCAGGATTTGGGGTGAGAATATGACAAGATGAGGACAGAGGTAGTAGAGCTCCTCACCTTGGAGACAGCCACAGGAAGAGGCAAATTTAGGGGAGAGGGGATGGTGCCCAGCTGTGGCCCTGGACCCCTGGGCCTCCTGGCAGTGACGAAGGAGCCGGGGCAGAGCCCTGCAGCCAGGAGCTCACCTTCTCCAGGTTGGTGTTGTCCAGCCAGAGGGTCTCCAGATATCTGCCGAAAGACTGGAAGGCATTGTCGGGAATGCTTTTCAGGGGATTGTGGGACAGCTTCAGATCCTCCACCACACGCAGCTTGCTCAGAGCAGCCAAGGGGTAGCTGGACAGCTGGTTCCTGTCCAGGTAGAACTTGGCGAGGTTCTCCACATCATCCAGAGTGCCAGGCTGCAGGGAACTGAGTGAGTTTTCCGACAGGTAGAGCCAGCGCAGGTCCTTGGCGCCGTGGAAGGCACCCGAGCGCAGCTCGCGGATCTTGTTGTTGTTGAGCTGCAGGATGAAGAGGTTGACCAGCGGAGAGAGCAGCCCCCGGGGCAGCTCGGTCACCTTGTTGTGGTCCAGGTAGAGGTAGGTGAGCTCGGTCAGGTCGTCGAAGGCACCGGTGCGCAGCACGCGGATGTCATTGTGGGACAGGTACAGGTAGATGAGCTGCTTGAGGCCGCGGAAGGCACCCGCGGCCACCTCGCGGATCTGGCAGTGCTGCAGGTGCAGCGACACGAGGTTCGGCATGGCCCGAAACGAGTTGGCAGCCAGCACGGGGAGGTTGTTGCGCTGTAGGTTGAGCAGCTTGGTCTTCTCTGACACCTTGGGGATCTTCTGCAGCCCTACCTTGTCGCAGATGACGTGCTGCAGGTCACCGTGGCAGTGGCAGTTCTGGGGGCAGGCGGCCAGCGCCGGCAGCAGGCCGGCCAGGAGGCCGAGGCTGAGCAAGACCATCGCGCGGGCCATGGCCGGGACGCCTGGGGCCGGGGCTGGGGGCAGCGGCAAGTCCTCAGTGCTCCGTCTCCCGCCCTATTTATACGATGGCCCTGACCACAGCCGGCAGCCGGAGCCAGCTCCTACGTGGAGCCGCGAGGCCACCGGGTTAACTCCCTCCCGCCCGGAGCTGCGCCCCCGCCCTCGAAGGGGAGGGGGAGGGGGAGGGGGAGGGGGGCCCTCCCACCCTGGGGACCGTGTGGTCCCCTACCTCCCTGCCCTCGGCTTCTGCTCCCTCCCCACCCCGACCCCCTTCCCCACCCCCGGAGGGGTGGGTATGGGTGTGTCTGGGGCCCGGAGTTTACACCAAAGAGAGGGAGGCGTTCCCTGAACTTATTTGTTTGCTCAAGTCTGAGCCTCCACGCCTCCCCACTTCTGCGCTCGGCCGTGTGCCCTGGACCCAGCGAGGGAGGAAGCGGGGCCGGACAGCCGGACGCGAGTCTCGCCGCAGTCGCCGGCCGGCGGCGCTTTAATGAGGCTCTCTGGCGTCGGGCTCTCCTTCCATCTGCACCCGCAGCCAGCCCTCAGGAGGTGGGAGCTCTTCCCTGCCCTGGACTGGCCTCTGGCCCCGCCTCTGGCCCCTCTCTCCCAGCCCCCGGCTTGAGTTTCTGTCCCCTGCACCGCCTGTGCCCCTTTGCCACGACTGAAGGTAACCAGAAAAGTGGGAACTGGGGGCAAGGGGAATGACCCACAGGGCTCGGCAAACACCTGAAGACCACAGGCACAGTCGCACCATCTCCCCCGTCCTTAATCTCCCTGAAATGTCCCCACCTCCTCGTCCCCATCCCCAGCGGTCAGGACCCCTTGGTGGGGGGGGTTCTCCCAGGGTGGCGGCCAGAGAGGCGTCGAGGTGTACTTGACAGAAGCCACACCTGGACAGTGGCCCCAGGACTGTGAGGGCGGGTGAGGGGGCTGGGTCCTGGCTACAAGGGACCAGCCCTGGACAGCTTGGGCTTCTCAACCCTAGGTCCTGTGGGCAGCCCTGCCACAGCCGACCAGGTCTCTGTGTGTCCACGTGACTGCCACGGTGTCCAGATTTTTGTGGAAAGGGGAGAGTGGGCAGGCAGAGTCTCAGCTCTGGCCCCAAAGCGAGCTCTGGGCTGATGGTAGGGGTTCTTGTCTGTGTTGGGGGTGAGGGGAGGAGCCAGACCCAAGGTCTCTCCAAACCCCAGCTATGCCTGAGTCATTTCCACTAACACAGAGGAAATGGGGGGTAGGGTGGGGTTGAAGGATGAAAAAATGTCTGGTGTCTTTGCTGGCTGGAAGGAACCTAGAACACAGGGCAGCCAGCCCCTCTCCCTTCACCCAGCACTCAGGTGTGGAGGCCTGCCCTCTCCTAAGCCCCTTTCACCTGTCGCCTCTAGATGGGGGTCATAGTTGGCCGAGAACGCTGCCTGGTGATGTTCCTCCAAGGCTGGCTGCTGGTTTTCTGTTGCTTAGGATGTTCTGACCACTAGAAGGGGGGGTGTGCCACTGGCTTTTAAAATCCTTGCTTTGGCTGTATTTTTATTTTGAGGAAAATAAATTTACAGGAAACTCTCCAGAACTTGGGGGGCACCTACCCCAAGGCTAGGCACGTGTCCCGGGTTTCGGGTGGGCTGTGTCTGTGTAGCTCCCAGCTGGTCAAGGCTGACTGGCTTTTTCTCATCAAGTTCATGGGTCCTTCAGCTTGGAAGGGTGAGGCGGGGGATGTTGTGGCCCGAAATCGGGAAGTGGGTGCTAAGACAGCCGGGGGGAGGAGGTGGAGGAGGCTGGGACGTTGGTAACGCTGGGAGCCACAGGCTAAAGCATGTGGCTGCTCCAGGAAAGAACAAAGACTGAGAGCCCGGCCGGAAGACAATGGCTTCCCTGCTCTCAATTTTATTTCAGACCTGGGGCCCCTGGGGCCCCTGCTAGGTGAGCTAGTCTGCAGTACATCCAGTGCCTCTGCCTCCCGACTTCTGCCAAATATGCCTCTTTTCCCACCATTCGACTGCTTTTCCACTCTCCCCATTCCCCGCCCCACCCCCCACCCGGTTCCTTCCTTCAGGGTAACTTCCCCATCCTGCGGCAGTCCTGGGCTCTGTTCCAAACACCCTTTCTGGACTCCCTAGGTGGTTTATGGATCCACAGAGAACAGTCCCGTGACCTTCATGAACTTCACCGAGGACGCTGTGGAGCGGAAGGCGGAAAGTGTGGGCAGGATCATGCCTCACACAGAGGTGGGCCCCAGACCCCACCTCCCACCACTCGCCTGGGGTTCACCCCCTGGGATGTTTATTGCTTTCAATTAGAGATCCAAACAGCTCACTCAAGACGCTGAGAGCCCGCAGCAGCAAGGTCTTCCCGGGCCTGGGGCTTTCTCTGTGGGCTGAGGCCTGGGCGGGAAAGAGCTGGAACAGTGGCCAGCCACAGCTGAACTTCTCTGCAGCCTCCCTTCCTGTCTGAGGTGTGTTTTTGCCAAGCCCACTGTCTGTTTTGGGGCAGCCAGAACAGCCTCAAAGAGGATCCAGGGCACAGAGATTTTTCCTACACAGCTCTTTCTCTCCCATAGCCCTGCCTCCCCACCCGCCCCCACTCACTTTGGCAGAGGTCCTCTTTTCGCTTGGCATAAACAGTTTCCCAAGCAGCTTTTTCCTCTGGGGGTCCCTTGCACCTTGAAGGCTGACGCAGAGCACCTTTCGCTCTCAAATTCCCAGCCTCTAACACTGGTGCTTTATGCCAGCCCGTACCTGGTTTCCCCTCCCCCCTTGTGCCCTTGCCCCTCTGGGGTCACTGCCAGAGTGCTTCCCCAGGCGCCAACTGCCCTTCTCCCTGAAGTGAGTGTGCAGTGACATCAGCCCCCTCCCATGTGTCTGACAGCCTCACTGCCACTCCCTGGGATGCCCACCTGTGAGGTAGACAGGGCAAGTGTAGTTCTCCCCATTTCACAGATGCATACACGAGGCACACAGGCTAAGCTTTCCTTGCACGTTGGCTGTGGCTCATTTCTCAACTAGGCTTTCAGATTCTGCCTGTTTGCTACCTCTTCTGTTCACATGGCCCTGCTGTGCCACCCTCTTTGGCTTCTTTATTTACTGCTTAATGGGAAGTAAGAGGAGACTCCCCTTTCTTGTGCATTGTTTATAATTCTTCAGCTGGCCTGGCTCCCCCCCAGGCTTCCTCCTCTGAGCAGCTCCCTTCCACTCTGTTCCCTCAGCACCTCCTGGCCTGGGCCTCAACTATTCTTTCATGCCCAGCTCCAGTGTCGGACTGGTGATGGATCTACTCCAGCCTTTGTCTCCCTTCCCTGGGGATGGGCAGAGCCAGGGGGATTCATTACTAGGGGGAAGGAAGGCAAAGCTCCCCCCACATCCTGAGGGCCCACCATCCTGAAGTGAGAGGGTGGGAGGCCCCAGCCTGAAGCTGCCTGGTCCCAGGCCCAGATCGTGAACATGGGGACGGGGACACTGGCAGAGCTGAACACACCTGGAGAGCTGTGCATCCGAGGGTACTGCGTCATGCTGGGCTACTGGGGTGAGCCCTGGAAGACCGAGGAAGCAACTGGACAGGACAAGTGGTACCGGACAGGGTGAGAAGGCAGGGCAGTGTGGAGAGTTGGGCTGCCGAGGGGAGGCTGTGGGTCCTGAGGCTGAGCTGGCAACATTGAACTAGAACAGGGAGAACATGTGTGTCAGGATGGCCCCTTCACATCTCCGAGACTTAATTTCCAAAATGTATAAAATAGGGATGACCATAGTCTCCAAATAGGGCTCCCAGAAGGACCAAATGCAGCACAGATGAGAGCACCTGGGACAGTGCCTGCAAAATCTGAGCCAAGATTCAGTCACTCATTTAATTCAACAAATTCTTATTATGCACCTGCCACGTGCCAGCACGATTCTAAACGCCGGTGGTCGGTCCAGTGGAAGGCACAATGGGAAGGTCCTGCTCTTACTTCCCACATACCTGGTGGAGGGAGACAGATACAAACAAGATCATTTCAGACATTTATAAACACGAAGAAAATAAAATAGGGTCATAAGAGAGAGAGTGGCTGTGGTGGGGAGGGGAGCTTCCCTTTACTGGGTGATCAGAGGCTTCTCTAAGGTGGAAACGTTTGAGCTGAAACCTGAATGATAAGAAGCCAGCCATGAAAATCATATGTATAGGTATGTTTAGAGAGAGAGAAAAAATATGCCATAGGTATGGGTTTACTTGGTTTTATCTGCCTCCTACATGAGACTATACGATCCAAGTAATGTCTTGTTCATGCCGTATGCTCCAGAGCCTAGAGTAGTGCGAGACATATAGTAGGTGCTTGATAAATTTTTGCTGAATGAGTGAGCGAGCCAGCCAGATGAGGCAGAGTAGAGAGGCGGCTCCTGGGCTTTCCTTGCAGAGACATTGCCATGATGGACGAGCAGGGCTTCTGCAAGATTCTGGGCCGCTCCAAGGATATGATCATCCGCGGCGGTGAGAACATCTATCCCGCTGAGCTCGAGAACTTCTTTCACACACACCCACAGGTGCAGGAAGTGCAGGTGAGGCGCCCAGCCCAGGTGAGCCCCCAAGAGCAGGGGACACGGATGGGGATGGGGATGTGTGATATCTGTCTCTGACTCTGGAAGGTGGTAGGAGTGAAGGATGAGCGGATGGGGGAGGAAATCTGTGCCTGCATTCAGCTCAAGAGAGGGGAGAGGACCACAGTGGAGGAGATCAAGTCTTTCTGCAAAGGGAAGGTGGGGCCCTCAACCCACCCCAAGCATCGCGATGTTGCTCAGTTCTCCAGCCCTCTGCCTGCCAACCTGTCAGCCCACTGCCCCCTACACCCAGCTGTGGGACCCCGCCCAGCCTCATGCCGTATCTCCCTCTGGTCTGCAGATCTCCCACTTCAAGATTCCCCGATACATCGTGTTTGTCACAAACTACCCCCTCACCGTCTCAGGAAAGGTGTGTAAGGAGACCAGGGAGGGGTAGGGGAGCCCGGGGCCCAGGTGCAGAAGGTCAGGCGGCCTGCCTATACCTCCCTGAGCGGTGGGCCAGATTCTGTTGAGAGGCTGGCAGTAGGGTAACCAACTAGTCAGCTCATCCTGGTTTGCCCCAAACTTTCCTGGCTTTAACCTGAGAAACTCCTCAGTCCTAGGCAAACCAGCTGGGCTTGGTCACCCTAGCTGGCAGAGGCCCACGCCTGGTTCTCACTCCTTTCCCTTTCCTCTAGGTCCAGAAATTCAAACTAAGAGAGCAGATGGAACAACATCTAAACCTGTGAATAAAGGAGTGGGGAGGATCCTTCCTCCCTGCCCTTCCCCTACATTCCCCTTATAGGCTCTGTGATTTGGCATAAAGAGCTTCTCTGTTTACTTTGGCTGCTCTCTTGCTGGCGTGCTCTCTTGGCAGCTGCTACAGGATGGAGAAGGGAAGAGACCAAAGCACTTTCAGACCTCCTATTCCTTGTCAACGATGGTACTAAGCACTTTGGCGTGCATTATCTGCTTCATTTAATCCTCACTCGATTCCTTTGAGATACCAACACAATATTTTTTAGGGCTACACTCATTTCTTTTTCACATTGTTGTCAGATTAGGACAGCAAGAAGTATTCTTTTATTAAAAAAAAAAAACAGCTTTATTGAGTTATAATTCACATACCACCCGATTCACCCATTTAAAGGGTTACATCAGTGGTTTTTAGTATATTCACAGATATGTGCACCCGTCACCAAAGTCAATTTAAAAAATGTTCATCACCTTTTAAAAAGAAACTCCATACCCTTTAGCTATCATCCTACATCCCCCTACTCCTCCATCCCTCCCAACCAACCCAATTTTCAGTGAACCTGGGGCTTCCTTGATGGGCAGAAAAAGCAGGATAAAGCAGGCTGTAGCTTGACCCAAGAAATAAAAACAGCTGAGCACAGCGATTTCCAGTTCACAGAGACAGAAAGAAAAGTTCCTTCTGCTTGCAAGCCTTACCTCCCAGTGTGTCTGGCCCCAGCAGCAGCAGCAGCAGCCTCCTCTTTACTTTTTAGAAAATGAACATAAATTTAGGGTATTCTGAGTGCCAGGCACTATACACATACAGGTGCATCCATATACATTTCTTGTTGAAATTTTCCCAATGACACCGTCAAGTAGGCATTAGCCCCATTTCACAAACTATAAACTGAAACTCAAGAAGTTCAGTGACTTGCCCAAGGTCACACAACTGGAATTAGGGAACCCAGGTGACTGACTCCAAAGCCCATGATCCTTCCACTTTCTGGGACAGTTCTTCAGGTGCCTGCTTGTCCAGCCCTTCACCTGAACCCTGTCTGTCCCACATACAGCATCTCTGACTCTCCTCACAGCAGGTGCCTGGGGTTGGCCTGACCCAGGAGATGACAACCTACTCTCCTGGCCAAGCCCATTCCCCCTGGGATTTTCTGCTCTTGCAACATTCAGTCCAACTGCCCTGTCCTACCCCACTGATTCCACATCCCTTGTAACAGACCCGCCTCGCGGCACGGAGCACACCGGCCTGGTATCCAGCAAGTGCTGAATTAAAATCGGTTGCCTGTTGACTCTTGTTGGTTTACGTCCTGTCTCATGAACCTGTACTGTGCCCTGGTCTTATGCATCTGGATATCCCCGGCGCCCAGCTCTGAACCAGGCACATAAAATGTGAAGGAACCCATTGAACGAACGAAGAGTTCCTGGATTGATCCAGGAACTCGCCTTCGACGGGGTGCCAAAAGCTGCGGAGCTCCCCGCGCCCCTGCCGCCGCCAGAGAAAGGACGGCCGGGCGGCTGCGGTGAGCGCACCGGTGCCCAGCAGGTGGCGCTGCGGCCCGGAGCCCTCTCGGCGGCGCTCCGACACAGGGCGCGGCCACGCAGCCCCTTTCCTTCCGCCTGGGCGGCCCACCCGGCCCGGCTCTGCCCGGGCGGCTGCGGTGAGCGCACCGGTGCCCAGCAGGTGGCGCTGCGGCCCGGAGCCCTCTCGGCGGCGCTCCGACACAGGGCGCGGCCACGCAGCCCCTTTCCTTCCGCCTGGGCGGCCCACCCGGCCCGGCTCTGCCCACCCCGGACGCTTTGCCCTGGGTTCGTCTCGATCTCGGGTCCTGGCCCGCGCACCGGGCCGCCCCGCCACAGCGGGCGGCACGGCGCTCCCCGGTGTTCGGGCCCGCGGCTGGGTGAAGGCCGCCAAGATGGCCCAGAGGCGCCGCCTGGCGGAGGACGCGGGAGGACCCCGGGGTCCTGCGCCCGGGAGCCAGCGCGCGGCACTTTACGTCCACGTGAGTGGGGAGGGGAGGAGGAGGCTCGGGCGCGGAGGGCCAGAGGCGAGGAGGCGCTTGTCGCGCTGCGAGCCCACCTGCCGTCTTACCCCTGTACCAGACGAGGTCTGGGACCCTTTCGCTGGCAGGGTAATGTCTTGGTCCGGAGACCTGAAGTCTTTGGTGCTCACCATCTCGTTGACCTTGACTAAGTGATTTCCCTTCTGAACCTCAATTTCCTCCTATTGAAGTGGGCTTACTAATCCCCTTGGGGAGTTGCGTGGCTTAGATGCGGTAGCCACTGTTGACTGACCTAGGAATGGGGATGGGGATGTGTGCGACTGAACCCTGGAAGTGGCCAGGGCAGCCCAAGGTCGTCTCTCGTCCAGTTCACACGCCCTCTGCCCCCAGTGGCCCTACTGCGAGAAGCGCTGCAGTTACTGCAACTTCAACAAGTACATCCCCCGCGGCGTGGACGAGGCTGCCATGAGACGCTGTCTGGTGACCGAGGCTCAGACGCTGCTGCAACTCAGTGGGGTGGAGCGGTGGGTACTGGGGGCTGTAGGAGGGGTCTCGGGAATTATGTGGCCGGTGCATAGGACAGGTGCAGGCATCCCGTAGGGCTCCCCCACGTCTCATATCCATC